>NC_138369.1:166302035-166395367 GCF_054177405.1 Leptonychotes weddellii | reverse complement strand
AAGTTTTCGTCAGGTTTGTACTGTTTGCCAGAAAACCATCATAAATATTATAATTTCATCAATGATTGATGGATACTGTCAGCCAACTATGCGACGTTCTCTCCCGTTATGTACGTTATCTTTTTGACAACAAGGTTTGTATTTTAGAATGCTGTTTCAGTGGTTTACATTTTTTAAGACTTGATATTTCCCTTTTAATCATTTTTAAAAGTTAATTCAGTGACAGCTGCATAACTGTGTGATCAGTCTCAATTTTATTCTATGCAGCATGGATAGCTTTTCATTAATTTATGTTTTAATCTAGGTAATGTGTGTCTTGATACTACAGCATTTGGCGACTTATACATTCATTAAATAAAGACTTGAGGTGAGTGAAAGACATTTCTTTAACTGTTTGTAAGGTGGAGCTATCAACTGGTTCAATGAGCTTTGAAAAGAAGTGAAAATCGCAGAATTCAATAAGGTGGCTAGGAAATTTGACCTTACCTACTGCAGATTTCAGAATCAATACATAAACATGTTAATACAGAAAACAATGTTAAAGTATTCCTTCTGGAGAATAATGAAGCTTTAAAATTTAATGACTAATTGAAATACCAGGCCCCTTTTGTGTGACTGTGGCTTTTCTCATTATACTAAACCAGAAATTGGACCGGACTGCAAAGCATATTGAAGGTCTTTCAGAGACTGATCTTTGTTGCAAGAGACTCTCTAAGCTCCAGTAAATTGTTCCAATAACCTAATTTTATTATTTTAGAGAATTTGATGTACTCTGTCTCTAAGTACCCAAGAGCCACAAAACCCGAGACAGTGCATTTGCTGAATCATATATCAAACCGAGAATGATTTGTTAAAAATAATTCTTTTGAAGAATATATTCAGCTTCAGTTGTATATCCTCGGCTGGCCACATGCTGGTTTTTCTCTCTTGATTTCTACCCTTTTAGCTTTCCCTTTATGTCTTCTTCCTGGTTATAAAGAAAGTATTCCAGCCTCTGATAATGACTTGCAAGCTTTATTATAAATTATTGGGGGGCTTTGGAGATTTAACAAAGAAGACTGTTTTTTCTTAAGCTGTGTTAGCACCAATCATATCAGAAGGGCTTTGTGTATGTGTGTGTGTGTGTGTGTGTGTGTGTGTTTGCTAGTTGTAGAATTTTTGAGGCAGACAATTTTTCTTTGAAAAATCACTGTATCATTAATTTTTAAGAATATAATTATAGAGAGTGTTATAAGAGTACCTTGCAAATCTCTCCAAAGGGACAAGATAAAGCCAACATAGTTCAAAAGTTCAGAATTCAAAGCTTCAAAGTGTAAGCCTGGAAGAAAGGAAATTCCTCTGGGACCACTATCATTTTCTTACATTTCCACCAATGCTTTGCTGGTTTGTTCTGAAGAACCATTCTCCATAGACCCCTCATTACAATTTCTGCTGTGACTGGCCACAGTCACTTGAAACTTGGGTTAAAAGACAACGTATTTATCCACGTTGTCATTTTGCTTCTCTGTGGTCAGGGGATTCATCACTTTCTCAAGGGCCTAACTCTACCATTTCCTTTACTTTTGGGAAAGGAGATTTTAAGAAAATGCCACTGTGTGACCACAACTTACTCTTTAAAAAGAAACATAATATATCATTTAAAGAGAGAAAATTACCAGGAGATAAATTTAGCCAGAATTCAGTTATTTAATTCATATTTGAGAGGTGACCTCACATTGTAGCCAAATGAGGACTAGACGTACCCTTCTAAGCATGGTGAAAAACTAATGTCTTCAAATGAGGGAGCCTTGTGGCCTGGCTGGGTGACAAGCATTTGGTTGGCTTCCATTTTGACCAGCTTAAATCTACAAGCTGGAAAAGAGCTAAATGCAAAGTGACAGAGGAGTCTTTCCAGGAAACAAAACTGGTAGGATGCATGAGGACTGATGCCCAGCTCAGGCAGTGAATCAAAGTAGTGAATCCCATGTCAGCATCGCAAATGGCTCAGTTCGAATACTTACTAAACCAGTAACATTTCACTAAAATAGACAAAGGGCAAATGAGTATTTAGGATGTGATAGTTTCTAAAGAAGAAATTCATCTCATATTAATACCTTGGATGTTAGTTTCTTTAGATTTAACTATTTTTATTGAGTCTCTTCCATTAGTCACGTAATATCACATATATCATCTTGTTACTTTTCACAGCAAGTTTATGAAATCTATGTGATTGTTATTCCCGTTGTATGGACAAGAAAAACGGAGTCAGAAAAGAATTAGGGAACTTTGGCTAACATTACATATTTAATACATGGATGACCCAGAATTCAAGTTCTCAATCCAGGTTTTTCCCATTGCACTATGAACTTCTGCCTTTGAGATTCATGTATTAATTAATGTATATTCACTTATTATATATAGTTGCTTATAGTAATCAAAAACTCAAGAAAAATTATATCAAGGAATATCTTTTTTATATCTTTAAAATAATGACAAAAGCCTTTCCTTCATTCCAAATTTAATCTTCTATGATTAATGGTCCATCATTTCTCTCAGATATCCCTACCTCTCAACTATGATTGGCATTAGTGTTTTGCATCCTTTAATATGGAGATGATTATAATAGGATTAAAAGTCCTCCTGTAGGAGAAAGATATCCTAAATATTACAGAATTTAAAATATATTGAAATTTGAAATATATTGCATTTGAAAAAGGTCCAATTACCTAACATCCATGTAAACTGAATTTATATACCTAGGTTTACTATCAATTTGGGCACAGTTGAATTAACATAAGTGAGATTTTGTATGTGGGATGCATTAATAAATGAAGGATAAACATATATTTGGCAGGAATAAACATCTCAATTTTTCCTATAAAAAATGAGCGAAATAAAAATCTGCCCACTGGGAATGTATCAATTTGACTTTAGTTGTCAAAAGAACATTTCTTCACCTGTGTTATTTGCTTTAGATAGACAGACACATGGTAGTTTAGAGAGCTTAAAGGAAAACCGTAACATTTACAATTTTGCATGCAGTTTATAGTTCAAAAGAACTCTATTTTGGAGGCAAATTTTTGAACAAAGCTAAGAGATGCCAGATTCAGCGTAGAAGCTATAAATTTGATTCAACTCACCAAATGGTGGTGTACTGGCCCTCAGCAATTGGTTTAAGTGTGCAGCAAAGGAAGTTCATGTGGTAGGCAGCGTAGAGGTAAGCAGGATCTAACCTGGCAATTCAATCACAAGGCTGGTTAAACCACTGCAAATTCCACACTTACTGACCTTCATTTTGATCATATCTAAATGCAAACTCTGACAACTTCACTGGTTAGCATTTGATACTTACTTTTCCCAAATACTTTAATGGAGAGTATATGTTTCTCCTTTCCCCTTTAGCTCAAGAGCCCCCTGAGAATCATGGCTAACACATTAACAAATTCTTTAAAGGAAGTTGCTGCTGGAACTCTTTCTTACCCATTGATCTGTAAAACCAAAACTTGACAAGTTTCCAGTCTCCGCAGAAATCTCACCTGCTAGGTTTGGCCCCGTCCCTACAAAGCATTTTATGTTCGGGAATGAATCACATTTCACTACCTGTCATTCAAGAAAAACATTTACGCAAATAGATTTCTTTTGTGGAAATCGGTTGTTTAAAAAAAATTAAGATCTCTTCATTAACCTGGAAAGGTTAATGTTTGTTATTTGTTGCCGATTTTTTTCTAAGTAACTTTGAATATATAGAACAGTGCTAATTGTATTTTATTTTTTTTAAGTTACATTTTATGAATAGGAAAGAGCACGACTGAGTCTCTTTCTCTGTTCACATTCATGAACATATGTCCATATATGCATGCATATATATTATATATTATATATATAATGTACATAAATATAAGTGACATTTCTTATATTAAGGATGACTAACAGCAAAATAACATTATCAGCTGCTAACAAGTCAGATAAGGAAACTCATTGTTCTTTTTTCTTTTTTTTTTTACTTTTTCTTATCCTTAAAATTTTTAAAGAGCTAATCAGTTATTTAATATAGAAGTTGTGTTTGTATTTCACAAGTTATGGAAAAAAATTCAGCTGACATAACCTTGGCCTGTGGTACTGAGAGGACTCTGTGAACAGTGTTTATTTGCCTCCTCTTACAACAAGATAAGCTGAGACCCAAGTTCAGCTGTGTCAAAGCCTAAAATTTGTATCTTTTCAAGTTTGGGCTTCCTTTTCCCCTTTATTTTTCCATTTGTACCTAAACTCTGCCCAGTCCTAGTGCCAAAATCTTAGACCAAATCCCAGAAACTCAATGGGCAATATGCTTCAGTAGTCTGCTGAAAGTTAGTACTTTATCTATTACCTACTTCAGGTGATTATCCAGAAAATTTTTGCCTCATCTCTCACCCTGAGAGAGGCAAAGAAGCACTAAAAATTGTTTTGAAAAAGGAAACCATTACAGAATTCAAGTCAGTATACAAAACATTATATTAACAAGAATACCACAGAAATAATAAATAAAATATTCACATTATTATTAAACTTAATCATTAGTGGACAGCCAAAGCCACAAACTCTATTGTAAAGGAAAGAAAATCACCATATCTTAAACCCTATTATCAATAATATTGTCTTCATGTATGGTGGACACCATATTTCAATATATTGTGGACAGTTAACTAAAAACACAAGAGACATGGCATGACTTTTTCTGAACAATAGCTTTCAAATTTCAAGACAATATCATCTTGTAAGGGGTTTTCACTCCATTTGACAAACAGCAGTTCTGAGTAAACTGGAGAGAAGGGATATGACAAACCCAAGGAAAAGGAAGATTCCAAAATGATGAATTTAGGATGAGTTGTGGCAGTCCGAGAAGTTTTAAGTATCTCCATCTTATAACAGACAAATAACATTTCATAACACTTTTTCTAATTTTGATGATTCTGTTAACAAGTCACACTATTTCCATTTCTAAAAGGGTCTTTCTTGCATACATTAGGCTTTTAACATTCATATAGCAAAAGGAAAATATTACCTAATATTTTATTTGAAAGACAACAGTTCACCCCAACATTAAAAAGACAAAAACTGTAATTAACTGCTTCTTTTGGTATACATTAAAACTGGAGGCAAAGCTTTTGGACCTATTTCTTAAGCCTGTCACAACCTTTTTTCTTGTGGGGTTGGGGAGTAATTCTATTATTTGGGAGAAGGAAAATGTTTTATGAACAGCTGTCTAGAAACTGTCATAATCAGGTAAAGTCTTATGAATTAACTAATTTGATCTTCACAAAATAGGTAGTATTTTTAACCTGGGCTTACACATGAAGAAAGTAACTTGCCCAGGGTTGATTACCTAGTAAGATGGAGGAGCCTGAAGGCATGTAATGCAGGTGATCTGGTCACTGAGCTCATGTTTCTCATAAGCGTAGTAATTTATATACTTATTTATTCTTCTCTACCCCAGGAATCCTCCTGATGGGGAATTTGACTTTTCTGACCTTTATTGTAAATTTCTGTTTCTAAATTCCTACAAGATTTGTTGCTTGAAAAGTGCCTTCTTCACTTAGTCTTTAAAACCATCTATTCTTAGAAATGTTTCTGGCCTCTCTCCCCCAGCTATTGGTAGCCCTTCAAGGGCTTTGTGGGATGGTAATGGTTTGTTACAGTTGGCTAAATAATACCATTCAGAAAAGCAAAAATAGTGCAGTGCTTAAAAGCGGCTAAGATACGTCTTCATTTTCCCATCCTCCATAATAGTCTATCCTCACTCTGTATGAGGATTCCTTTTTAGTTAAGAAAATGAAATGGACCCCCATAATATAGTAATAGTACCTTATGGAAAATAACAAGATGCTTAGAATGCAGGAATGTTTTAATGTGAACTTGTATCTCACTATGTAACATATGGAAAAAACCAGTAACAAACACATGAAAAATACATTGTACTTTAGTGTGTTCTTGGGACTTTGCAACAGTTCTCAGCACTGCTCTATGCAGTGCTTCTGTGCACAGGTTGGGAATGGCTGATGTAGACCGATATTATTCCATCTCTTGTCTCAGTTTGACATTTCATATAACAGCGACAGTGATGTTAAAGTTGTTTCCTCTATTTTCCCCAAGATTTCTTTCCTGATTTACTTTTGGAAGAAACTATTACTTTTGGCCTTACAAAAGCATCTCCTGATTTATATTATTTTTAAATCCTACCTTTAACTTTAACCACAGTCATTTTATCACTGTAGTTGTGAAAACATCGATGGTTTTTGAAATCGGAGCATATTTTTAAATTAAGTCAGTTTTCTTAACAGTTAAAAAAGAAAATGTCTCTAAACTGTGTACCTCCAAACTCTCTTTATAGACATGCTTTAAATTATATACAGATGGCGCCCAGGTGGCTCAGTTGTTTGAGCATCCAGCTCTTGGTTTCGGCTCAGGTCATGACCTCAGGGTCATAGGATGGAGCCCTGGGTCAGGTTCTGCGTTCAGCAGGGAGTCTGCTTGGGGATTCTCTCCATCTTCCTCTGCCCTTCCCTGCCCAAAATAAATGGATAAATCTTTTTTTTGAATGATATACATATATTGATTATGCAAATGAACTAGAACTCAAATATGCTAGATTAATGACAATGGAATAGACATTCCTAAAGTGGACAGCTAGGGGGCACCTGGCTGACTCAGGTAGAGCAACAACTCTTGATCTCTGGTTAAGATGGGGCCCCATGTTGGTTGTAGAGATTACTTTAAAAAATAAATAAATAAAGTGGGCAGATAGGAAGTGGAAATACAGAGTCCTGTCCACCACTGAATTCCAACTCTTTGAAAGGAAACTTAACCCTCTATCATGGTCAAAGTATGCTATTTTTTCATGGTGTTTTGGTTAGAAGTTCTTAGAGAATATGAAGTGGCATATATCTTAAGTATTTAAACTGAAAGTTCACTTCACGGAATGTGAAAGAGAAGAATAGAGATTTAAAATTCACTTTAGTCAATGTGATAGAAAACATGTAGAACAGACATTTTCCAGGTAGATGAAACATGGAAATGTACTGAACTAGAGAACTATCTACATGTTATTTTAGAGCTTGTATCTCAATATCCCATAATATGAGGTCTTTATTATTTTATAGTAATATAACATAACTTTTTGTAGGTTGAATAACACTTTCACATAAGTGATATACATTGCCATTAACATAATTTTTGTTTGTTAATTTGTTTTAATCATGTGGTGGGACGTGTAGAACGTTCTCTAAATTGTGTGAAAATGACAGTGCAATGACTGGTATTTTCTATTTAATCTTTAGACTGTGTTTTTAGTATGTCCATAGGAAACATTACAAAGAATGGCTGGTAAGCAAGTTCACATGTAACATGAATGGTGACATTTTATGACAATTTATAACCTTGTGTACTCAATAGGACACCCCTGCCCCTCTATCACCAGCCCCAAACAGGACATATAATGACTCTCTATATAGATTTAGCTATTGAGTCACATCTTGAAAGCTGTGTAAATGAATGATTCATCAGAGAATATGGGGGAATGTTTAGAAAAGTTAATGCATGAAAACAAAACAAAACATTTTTATTTTGTTTTTTTAAAATCCATTGCTAAGAAGAATTTCATATCAAGCAATACAAAAATATGTGAATATCATGTTGAACCTGAGTGAAAAGTAATTAGTGACTTCACCTTATGGTATTGCTGAAAACCGAAGTATAACAAATAATTAAATCAGAGTATAAATTCCATGTTCACTTTAATAATATATGATTCACTTTTGCTACTGAACATTTGCTACTGAACAACAATTTCTTTTCCAGGCTTTGCTTTATAGTTTTATGACTTTATTTGCTATTCATGCTGGTAATGGCATCCCTATGTAAATGCTTTCAGGCCAATTTGAAACGGAAGCCAAATACTAGATGGGAGAGCAAGCAGTGCATGAATTAACAAGGATTAAACTATCCTAGCTAATCTCATACAAGGAAGCTCTGTGTCCTTATACAATTTTGGCAGCTCACTATGTAGATACTAAGTTTCCCCACCAGTTTCAAGGTCACTGTCTATTATGGATTGCATTATAACAAACCTTTTAAATGAAAACTTTACAGAGAGGAAAGTGGTTCAATAAGGAGTAACAGTGAACATTTGTTATGATTTCTGAATATTCTAATTGATCTTGTGGGAGGGTAGATGGCCATTGTTGTTGTTTTTTATAATGTCTAAAAAGGTAAATAAATTGTAGATAATTAGGGTATTTTTCTTTTTTTTTTTTAAGATTTTATTTATTTATTTGAGAGAGAGAGAATGAGAGAGAGCACATGACAGGGGGGAGGGTCAGAGGGAGAAGCAGACTCCCTGCCGAGCAGGGAGCCCGATGCGGGACTCGATCCAGGGACTCCAGGATCATGACCTGAGCCGAAGGCAGTCGCTTAACCAACTGAGCCACCCAGGCGCCCTAATTAGGGTATTTTTCATTATATACAGATGTAAATAAGAAAATTATTTTACAGAAAGCTATATACTAAACTTGATGCTGATGCAAAAAAAACCAATTCTGTCATGGATTATAAGGTATTCTTTGAGAGTATTTAGAAATGGAAATAGTGCTCACTAGAGCAAGTTCTGATTCTCTTAAGGCAAGACAACTAACTTCATATATTTTTAATTCATTATTAAACTTTTAATGAAGGGAAAGCAATAATGTAACTAGATCTCAGCTAAACATTTGATATCTTCTGCTTTGCTTTAACTGCAGTTAAATTGATTTGTATTTAGTGTGCCTTTTTTTGATGTAAAACATTTGACAGTCGCATAGTATCCTTCTAAAAGTAGTACTTCGTAAATGTAAGAAAATAATCTGTGAATTTAAGATAATAATAATATATCCTCATCAGAAAATATATATGTTATATATATGCTTATATATAGACCAATATATATGCTTAACATAGACCAATTTATATTTCAAAGTGATCTCCAGAGATCTTTGGTGATATTCTGAAATACATGAATTTCTGTGCATTCATTCGAAGCTCAAGATTCCAAACCTCAGTATTCTTTCATTTGAGTATGAACTTTCAAGTTTGAATTATGTATGACCCTGAAAATATTCTTGGTGATCTCTATGGTTGTTTTTTTGACTATGTTAAAATTAATGACACTAGTAAAGTGATTGAAAATTCAAACCTAAATAAAGCAAGTAATCTAGCTCAACATAGTGAGAGTGCATGTTCAAGACTCTGATTCACGTTCCATTTTACATTATAAGCCTATTTTTGTTAAGTAGCAAGTAATTGCCATATATTAAAGGTTACTTTATACATCATTCTTATGGTCTATCTCAGAATAAAAATACTAATCCTACATGAGACAAAACACTCTTTTCTATTTTTCCTGTGAAAATACATATTGACATCTTTTTATTTGGAAGAAAGACTATCACAAGTACTCTTAATGACCTGAGATTTATAGAAATGCATTTAAGTGTCTTTTTTTTTTTTAAGATTTTATTTTATTTGACAGAGAGAGACACAGCGAGAGAGGGAACACAAGCAGGGGGAGTGGGAGAGGGAGAAGCAGGCTTCCCGCTGAGCAGGGAGCCCGATGCGGGGCTCGATCCCAGGACCCCGGGATCATGACCTGAGCCGAAGGCAGTCGCTTAACCAACTGAGCCACCCAGGCGCCCCTGCATTTAAGTGTCTTTTAACAGTGAGTAAATACTATGGATTCTTCTAAATAGCTGAGTTTAGCTCTCTGTTGCCAGGTGGAAACTATATTGCTCACAAAATCAAAATGAATAACCAGAGAAATCAATATTTCTTGGATTTAAAAAATGAAAGCAACATTATAGAGGATATTTTCAAGGTTCTGAAAAACTGAGTTGTCCATGCCTGAGAAAAATAAAATAGGTAACCAGATGCTTGGCTAGTTTTGAGAAGAGAAACTGCTGCCTTATGATCAATAGTGGAAATAAAGTATGTTATCACCCTGCTGTGCGTGTAGATATTCCACAGGCAAATATACCAAATGTACACTTACGGTTTTTAAAGGGAATTGCCCATGCAAAGGCTTACAAGGCTATTTCAGAGTTCTGAGGGCTCTGTTCAGTTTCTGTTTCTGTTTTCTCACTGTGCTGGGAGAGTGAACAACTTCTTCCAATTACTTTTTTTGTGTGTGTATGCACGTGCGTGTGTGCGTGTGCATGCACACGTGCACACACATGCACTTACACTTTAAGGTCTTCATTTCCTCATGTATTTTGTATTATCTTCCTGATATTCTCTTTTATTCAGCGGAAACTTACTGCATAGCAATTAAGGAGATTCCCGACAACAAGATTTAGACACTTTCTTTTTTTTAAGATTTTATTTCTTTGTTTGACAGAGAGAGATATAGCGAGAGCAGGAACACAAGCAGGAGGAGTGGAAGAGAGAGAAGCAGGCTTCCTGCCGAGCAGGGAGCCCAATGTGGGGCTCGATCCCAGGACTCTGGGATCATGACCTGAGCCGAAGGCAGACACTTAACGACTGAGCCACCCAGGCGCCCCGATTTAGACACTTTCATAAGGTCAAAGACTAAATAGGAATCAGTTACAGACATGGCATGGACAACTGAAGAACTCTCTACTCTGAACCTCATGTGGAAACCCAGTAGAAAATTGTTCTCTGCTGAATTTTTCCCCAAGGTTATAACGGGAGTAAACTGAAGTATTTGGAGATAATGCTAGAAGGACACACATCTGGTCCCAAACACCAAGAAATAACTTAATTTGATGCATGAGAAGGTGGTGAAGCTTAAGAAAGATGACATGTAAAACTCTGCAAATGGGGGATGTTTTTTCCATAGCTAGCATTGGCTGCCTTCTAGCTTTCAGAGTGGCTCAATGTGATGTAGCCCAAGGTCAATCTCAAGGGCTTTCCTTGGCTATACAAGGTTACACCACATTGTTCCTGTGTAACCAAAAGGTAGAAATAGCACTCGCTTTCTCCCCTTAGCCTACTGAAGCCATGCTAGCTTTCTAAATCTATAAAAATAGTCTGTTAAGCATCGGCCTTCAGCTCAGGTCATGATCCCAGGGTCCTGGGATCGGCCCCTCATTGGCTCTCTGCTCAGCAGGGAGCCTGCTTCTCCATCTCCCTCTGCCTGCCTCTCTGCCTATTTGTACTCTCTCTCTCCGTCAAATAAATAAAAATCTTAAAAATAGTCCAAAATTGTAACTTAGAAAGCATCAGCTATTGTATGTAGTTAGGGGTATGTTGGATAGAAGGAAGCTGGAAGTTCAACTTTTCTATTCTTTCCCCTCATGCTAAGAGATTCAAAGCAGAATACCACGGATCGTATTACTATGAGAGCGTAAATAAGAAAAAAGTTATTCAATATAAAGGGAAAATAAAATGCCTATTCTTCAAATATTTATACAACTTGAATTAGGCATTTTTAGAAGTGGATTTAACATTGTTATTAAGTACTTCTCTTTGTTTTTATAGCAACTTTGAATATAATTCACATACCATACAATTCATCCATTTAAAAGGTACAATTCAATATGTTTTTAGTATATTCACAGAAATGTACAAAAATCACCCCCAATTTCTTATCATTTTCATCATATCAAAAAGAAAGCCCCCCACTTTCACCTTCAATCCACTCTTCCTACTCCCCAGCACTAGGTGACTACTAATAATTTTCTCTCTCTTTCTCTCTCTCTCTCTGCATTAGATAGATACTATATGGTAAACATATATATATTTTCCTATTCTAAGACATTTCCTATAAGTGGATTCCTGTGTCATCCTTTTGTGACTGGATTCTTTCACTTAGCATAATTTTTCAGCAATCATCCATAAGCTAGAGGACATATCACTATTTTATTTCTTTTTATTGCTTAATAATATTCCATTGCATAGAAATATAGAAATAACACATTTTCTTTATCTCATCACCAATTGATGGGCACTTGGGTTCTTTCCACATTTTGGTTATTACGAATAATGCTGTTATGAACCTTTATGTATAAAGTGGAAATGCTGGGTCAAATGGCATCTCAATGTTTAATCTTGTGAGGAACTGGCAGTCTGTTTTTCCAAAATGACTGTACCATTTCACATTTCTACCAACAGTGTATGAGGGTTCCCATTTCTTCACATCCTCAATAACACATGTTATTTTAGCCATCCTAGTAGGTGTGGAGTGGTATCTCATCAGAATTTTGATTTGCATTTCTCTGATGGCTGTGATATTGAACATCTTTTTATGTGCTTGCTTGTAGTTTGTATATATTCCTTGAAGAAATATCTATTCAGATCTTCTGTCGATAATTGGGTGATTTGACTTTTTATCAATGACATAATATTTTTAATACTTTATATTCTAGATATACGTTCTTTAACAGATTTATGATTTGCAAAAGTTTTCTCCCATCCTGTGGGTTGTCTCTTCACTTTCTTGAAGTACAAAAGTTTCTAATTTTGATGAAGTCCAATAAATCTATTTTTTATTGTTGTTGCTTTTGGTTTTGGTGTCATATTTAAAAAATGATCGCTAAATCCAAGATCAGTAAAATTTATCCCTATGGGTTTTTTCCCTAAGTTTTAGCTTTTAAGTTTAGGTCTTTGATTTATTTTAAGTTTGTGTCTGATATGAAGTAGATATCCAACTTTGTTCTTTTGTATGTGGACGTCCAGTTGTTCTAGTGTTATTTGTTGAAAATAGTGACTCTTATCCAATTATGTAGTATTGCACCATTATTGAAAATCAATTGACTATGGGTGTGAGGGTTTCTCTGAACTCTCAGATATGTGCCATTGATCTATGTGTTCATCTTTATGCCAATACTACGTTGTCTTTTTTTTTTTGCTGTTATTCCTATCATTATTTTTCCTGTTTTATCGAGAAATAATTAATATATAACATTGTGTAAGTTTAAGCTGTACAACATGATGATTTGATACATGTATATATTGCTAAATGATCACCGAAAAAGGGTAGTTAACACATCCATCAACTCATAAAATTACAATTTTGTATGCATGTCGTGAGAACACTTAAGGTCCACTCTCTTACCAACTTTGGAGTATATAATATAGTATTGTTAACTATAGTCACCATGCTGATTATTAGATCCCTAGAACTTATGCATTATATAACTGGAAATTTGTACCCTTAGACTAACATCTCCCCATTTCCCTCACCCCGTAGCCCTGGTCACCACCATTCTACTCTCTGTTTCTACGAGTTTGACTTTTGTGGATCCTACATACATGACAGCATACAGTATTTGTCTTTCTCTGTCTGACTTATCTCACTTATCATGATGCCCTCAAGCCCCATCCATGTTGCAAATAGAATGTCTTTCTTTCTTGTGACCAAATAATGTTCTGGTAATATATATACCACATTTTTTCTTTTCCCCCTAGATTTATTGGGATGTAATTGACATATAACATTATGTAAGTTTAAATTGTTCAATATGATGATTTGATACATATATATTACATCACGTTTTCTTTATCCATTCATTCATTGATGGACACTTAGTTTGTTTCTATGTCTTGGCTATTGTGAATAACACTGCAGTGAAGACAGGAGTGTAGGTATCGCTTCAAGATAGTGATTTCATTTCCTTCAGATATTTAACAAAAACTGGAGTTGCTGGATCATATCGTGGCTTTATTTTTAATTCTTTGAGGAACCACCACAATATTTTCCCTACTGGCTGCACCAATTTGCAATCCCACCAACAGTGTACAGGGTTTCCTTTCTCCATATTCTTTCCAGTATTTTGCTATCTCTTGACTTTGTGATGATAGCCATCCTAAGATGTATGAAGTGATATCTCATTGTGGTTTTGATTTGCATTTCCCTGATGATTAGTTATGTTGAGCACTTTTTCAGGTACTTGTTAGCCATCTGTATGTATTCTTTGAAAAAGGTCTATTGAGTTGTATGAGTTTCTTATGTATTTTGGATATTAACCCCTTATCTGATATGGTTTGAAATTATTTTCTACCATTTCATAGGTTGCCTCTTCATTCTGTAGATTGTTTCTTTCACTGTGGAGAAGTACACTATCTTAATTAGTGAAGCTTTGTAGTAAGTTTTATAATTGGTAAGTGTGAGTCCTTCCACTTTGTTCTTTTTTATCAAGAATTTTTTAGCCACTCTAGGTCCCTTGACTTCTCATATGAATTTTAAGATTAACTTACCAATTTTTGCTGAAGTATACTTTTATTACATGAAGATATATCATGAAACAAACTTTGAGGGAAGGATATATCTTGTTAATTTATATCTATTTATTTTCTAATTGCAGATGAATAATCTCAAATATATTTTAGATATAATTGTTCCATGCAACATTAAAATATATTAGAAATTATATTGAAAATGATGTTTCATATTGGAAGCATCAATGAATGAATCTATATATTTTTTTTTCCATTTTACAAGGGTCCATTAGGAGAATCTCAAAATCAATGCCCATTAGAAATCTTCTTACTTATTTGAATTAAAAGTCATATCCAAACAACAAAATATTCAGTTTCAACAATTGAGAAGTATTAAAGAGAATTTAGCATTGTTTTTATCTCAATTCAGTATTTAATTATGAAATGTACATATTCAATATTTAGAAGAGAGCATAAGAATCACTAAGTCAACAATTTTCAAATTTTCCCAAGGATTTGAAAGGTATATGCTTCACTTTGTAGACAACATATAATTTAGTGAATACATTTATCTAAACCAAATAAAAGTATAAACTCAAAGGATAAATTCTACATATTAATAAAATTCATCCATCAACTCCATTGATAATGTCCATATTGATTGTTTTGATGCCTTTTTTTCCCACCAAATATTAGAGTCTGATTTTATATGTGAGGGAATATCTGAAGTATGTACCCGAAGAACACTGATTGTTAAATAAAGAGATCTGACAAGATCTTATTCAAAGACTTAAAATATAAACTTATTGAGAACCTATTATGTAGTAAACAATAGAGAATGTGACTTCATATTCATGATCATATTTAGTTCACTCTGTCTAGATAATAATAGCA
Organism: Leptonychotes weddellii; assembly: GCF_054177405.1. Classification (NCBI taxonomy): domain Eukaryota; kingdom Metazoa; phylum Chordata; class Mammalia; order Carnivora; family Phocidae; genus Leptonychotes; species Leptonychotes weddellii. The sequence goes on along the minus strand of NC_138369.1, from coordinate 166,380,313 downwards.
TGTCCTCACTTTTTTTTTTTTTTAATGAGGAAACCAAATTCCTACAAGTTTAAGTTACTTGGCCAAGACCAGCTAAATAACTGGTAGAGTGGGGAGTTATATTCAGGATATAAGACTCCAAAACTGTTTTTTTTTTTACACTTACCATCCTGTCTCTCTCTTCTTTAAATTCCTTTCTCTTAATTTGAACTACTAAAAGGAAATTTACACCACCTATTTTTGGCTCCCTATTTATTGGAGCTCAGCCTTCTAAGACTCAATATGACAGATCAAACCATTTAAAAACAGAGAGTTTAAAAGAGGTTAGAAAAAATATAAAAGAAGCAAAATCAGATCCGTAGCCTGGGCTAAGCCTACAGTTCTCCAAAGGCTCAACCATAAGATATCCATATTCTATTAGCCTCATGAGTGTAGTTTGGCTCCAGGGAAGATAGAAGCTTTTACTGTAATCCAGAAAGGGTTTGGACCTTTTTACTTTAAGTTAACCATTCTGCTGGAAAAAAGATTAAAAGAAACACATGAAAAGGTTGTGGGAAGGGCACACCAAACAGCAACAATGATATTCATAAAACAAGAAAAGAAGGATAAATTCTGATTCACATAGAATAGATTGGATTAGGATCAGGGTGATACAGAAAAAATAAAAAAAGAAAATTGAGGGAGTGGGGTAATGAAGTAGTAGAATAAAGGAAAAAAAGAGCTAGAATTAAGAAAACTATTTTATAGTACTATAATTTAATACAAAATTTTTCTAATATAATTACTTATATCCTTTCATTTTTAATTTGTCCAATTTTACACAAAAATACATATGTGTATGTGGAAAACATTTACTGCAATAAAACCTAAATACATATATGTATAATTTATCTTCAAACCAAAACAATGCATTCAGAATTATTAATCAATATAAAATTAATGTGAGTTGAATAATAATATAATTATTAATTAATACAGATTGATGTGCATAGTCTTTATTTATGTTGAAACATACCTTTCTACTTCTTTTATTTCTTTTCTCTTTTGTTCAAGTTCAGCCTCTTGCATAAACCCTAGTATACTGAATTTACTGGGCTCAGCATTTTCAATTTTAGTCTTTTAATTAATAGGTATAATTAATCTGAATAGCATTAAACATTGGAGATCATTTAAAATATATATGTTTATTACTGAATGACTTGTAAATATCGGTTTTAGGAAAACATTAGCTAGAAAAATTGTAAAATGAAGATAATCTCTATTTGCATAGAAGTTGGAGGTGTTCATTTCTGTGGAGGGGGACATAATCAATTTGATAATTATTGCTAATAATAGCTAATGTCCTTCAGAAATTTTTCCATTGCATATTCAACTTTAACTCAACAGGTGGAATATAAGTCAAGCCACAATGAAGGAACGGAGTGGAAATCTTGGCTATATATAGTTTCAAAAATAACATGTGATGCCAGTATTTCCTGAGGATTAATGATCAACTGGAATTGCCTGTGGTCCTAGGGCCATTAACTCCACACAGCCATTAATTCTGTTGGAAATTTCTTACAAGGACATTTGTAACACTTACTCCCCTTCTCTTAATACAATTTTTGGGCAGGACTTTTTTATTCTTCGTTTTTTGAAGATGCTCTTTTAATCCACACTGACTACTAAAAAACAATGACTTCCTGATTATGCATCGGAAGCAACTTCCGGCTATGATATTACATGGATATTTTGTCAGTGGTTTCTTATACCACCACAAAGGCAAAGATGTATTATATCCTCATTAACATATGGTTTCAAGTACTTTAAAGTCAAAGCACCTATTTTTTTTCTCTCCCCACCCCCAAAAGCACCTATTTAAATAATTTGCTATATAGTACTCATTGGCCAGTGATAAAATTTGTAAAAATCCAAGTTACAAAATGTGGAGTGTTTATCTTCAGGGTTGTTTCTTATAGATTAAAATTCTGAGGAGTTGCCACTGCTTGAAAGATTTATGTTACTGCTTTCAAGATGCAGGTCAGATTTATGGTGAAGGTCTGGTACCTAGGTTTATGTGGGTTCTATAAAGAATGATTTCTTCCCAAAATCTATTTTTAGTTATTTTAAAACAGAAAACAGTGTCTTAATTTCCTGGAACCCATCACCATAATAACTAGAAAAGTACGAATAATCTACTATAAATTAATTTTATTAATTCTCAAAGATAAAAAAATACTCTTTTTGGTTATTACTAAGATAACAAGAATATTAGTAATTCTTTAAAGAAGAGATGCTTTTAAAAATCACATTATAAAATCAATATGAACATGCATGTAAATATTAATCATCACCTAGAAAAATACAATGTTAAAAAAGTATATAATTGCATGGTTATGCTATTTTCATAACTCAGTGTGTTATTATCAATTTTTATATTAGGCATATATAGATAATCAACCTCCATCTTTAACTGATATATATATTGTTGAAACCAACAGGGAATATAATAAGGAAACTCTTAGCTGAAACAAGATGCAACAAGCAACTGAAAAGAACATGCCAAAAATTAAGGCAGAATGAATCCCACACTGCCTAAAATGAGCATGTTATTATAAAAAACCGATGTTTTGTCTTATTGACAATAAAAATGCCAAAAGCATACATGTTAGATTAGAGTTAACCTACCTGGAGGATGTGGGACATTGGAAGGACAGTAATAGAAGCAGCCGCTAATCTCTGTCGTGATACATCATGTCACCACTACTTGAAATTCCACTGGACAATATTAATTCAAGCAGAGGTCTGAGCTACTAATAAATGAGGCAAATTGAGTCAATTACTAATTTCATGCTTTTATGATTTGGGGTTTAGCTAGATAATATCTGCGACTTAATACACTGCCCTCTAGAGATCTTGACCATTTACAAAGAACATGCTTTTACAGACCTATTTGCACTGTTCATTTTATTTAAGCTCCACACCGCCATGGGGCATGCAGGGGAGGGGAGAGCTGAGGCCATGATGTTATTTTCTTTCTTTTTTTCTATTATTTATTTATTTATTTATTTGTTTGTTTTTATTATGTTATATTAGTCACCATACAGTACATCATTAGTTTTTGATGTAGTGTTCCATGATTCATTGTTTGTGTATAACACCCAGTGCTCCATGTGCCCTCCTTAATACCCATCACTGGGCTAACCCATCCCCCCACCCCCCCTTCCCTTTAAATCTTCAGTTTGTTTCCCGGAGTCCATAGTCTCTCGTGGTTCTTCTCCCCCTTTCTTTCTTAATGTTATAATCTAGGTGTGACATCCCTTTGATTGAAATCTTCATCAGGGTTTATAGCTGAATTCCTTGCCTTCAAACAGTATTTACTTACCCCATATGTCTTTGGGGAAAAGTAGTCACAAAAGATAAAGCAAAAACTATGTATTAACATAATTTACAGGGATGCTGCAAGGGAATTTATGCCATTAAGAATTCATGCACTTTTTAAAATTTAGCTTGATCTTCCACTTTTTTTTTAGGGAGAGAGAGCACATGTGCACGCACAAGTGGGGAAAGGGGCAGAGGGAGAGGTTTGACCCAGGCCAGTCACAGGGCTCCATGCGGGGCTTGATCCCACCCTGGGATCATGACCTGAGCTGAAGGCCAACGCTTAACCAACTGAGTCACCCAGGCGCCCCGATCTTCTACTTTCTTAAAAAGCCAGTTATATTTTATGTTCAAATCAATAATTCTAAATTTCTGTCTTCTACACCCCACCCCCCAAATGATATCTTGGTTCTCACGTGTTCTTTGTATCAGTGCTGATTATCAAGTTAATTTGTGCATAAACAGGTATCTCCTTGGGAATAGTTTAAAGTTGCCCCAAATATTCATTCCATTTAGCTTACAGGATTTTTTTTTTTTTTTGCATAGCAAACATCTAATGAATTAAAAGTGTATTTATTAATATTTAAAAGGTTTAACTCTGGCACATATAGAAAATGAAGAGCTAAAAACAAATCAGTATTAATCTATAAAGATCTTTGTCAGCATATATGCTTTTATTTTTGAAAATTATATTTTTTGCATTAAAATACACGTATATTAGCTATACTTTATTTGGTTGAAAGGTAACTATAAGACATACTAAAATTTTATGCAACCTATTTACTGATATGGTGATTACAGCTTTGCTCATCCTATTTCCTGTTAGAAAATCAGATTTTTGAAATAATCATATGAAGTACTCATTTGTACCAAATCTAAAGGTAGAGCTATAAATTTGTTTCCCAGTTTCACCAAGGACCAAATAAAACTATAGTTTAAATCAAGTATTTCCATCTGTGGTTAACCTGATTAGGAAGAGGTCAGTAAGGGAATGGATGGTTGCCAAAAATCCTCTTTGGCCACATCCCCACCACCAAAGTGAGGTAGTAAATTGAGAATTGAGTCAATTATGTGAATAAGTCAGGCTAAAAAGCACTTTCCAGAGAACTCTATCAATAATTTACCTAAGTTGTGTTGTGGGAGTTTGGGCCATGGTCATGGTCAGGGTCAGAAATCTAGAAGATAATACGCTTATTTTCTTCCTCTTCCCCCCTTCCTTCCTTCCTTCCTTCCTTCCTTCCTTCCTTCCTTCCTTCCTTTGAGTTATCTTGTTAAATTTCTTTATTTTCCATTTCACTCTGCTGGTGTAGCCCTTACTTCCAATACCCTGTTTTTCCCAGCAGAGTAATTGTCTTTGTTACATAGAACTGAGACTTGCATGCCTCTGATTCTTTGTTCTGACAACAAAGCCTAAAAACAACTTCCTTTCTGAACTACAGTTTGTGCTCTGAGATCAAGTGGATAGAGATAGTCCCATACTACATTTCAGTAGAGTTAGTCTAGAAAAGAAGTTGTTAAGCCCAGTCCTGCCTGTACTACACATTTAGAGACCCACTTCAACGAGAAGCTTCAAATTTCCCCACTGTACTATTTAGAAAATTAATGTATGTAGAGTAAAATATTATGTCATAATTCAGGATTCGTAGAAGAGATGTTAATCCTGTTTCTTCATATTTATTACCTCCTTAAAGTCCTTATTAACATGATCCTTAAGTGCTAAATATCGACACTTTCCATTCTTATTTTCACACACCAGTAGAAGAATTAGTAGTTTAATAGTTTAAAAAAGGAAAATCACTTAATGTGAAATTGCTAAAATAGGAAAACAAGTTGCATAGAGTAGATAATAATAGATGATATTTATTGAGGACTTATGCAAACTTGTGGTATTTAAAGAACTTTACAAGAGATATTATAATACCCATTTTATGAATTAGGAAACTGAGGCTCAGAAAAGTTACATAAACTGGCCAGTGAAGTAGAGTACCGTTTGAATCAGTACAGGCTGATCCCACTCTTAAGCACTTGGTTATGGTCTAGTGAGTATAAGCAACATATAATGTGATAAGACTAAAGAACACAATTTCTATTACCCATTATTGTGGTAGTAAATAGTTTGGGAGTGATTTTGTTTTAAAGTTGATCTATGTTTTAAGCAACATTTGGGCTGAAATGTGTGTTATTAACATACCACTTTTTTAGGATAATATTTGAAAAAAATAGAAAAATAAAGTATTACGCTATTGAAACAATATTTAATTTAAATTTTTAAATTAGTCCGTGTTTTGAGACTATTTCCTCCGTTCTGACTTTTCACCTTGCTGCAATCCCAGTATCTCAATAAGACTCAGCATTTAGTGCTGGAACACTGATACAAGAGTGTGGAGAGAAATTTGGCAGGATATTTGGGACAAAACATTTCAAGTAGTTATAATGAAGAATGAAAATGTCCTTTTTTTTTTTTTTTAAGATTTTATTTATTTATTTGAGAGAGAGAGAGAGAACACATGAGGGGGGGGAGGGTCAGAGGGAGAAGCAGACTCCCGCTGAGCAGGGAGCCCGATGCGGGACTCGATCCTGGGACTCCAGGATCATGACCTGAGCCGAAGGCAGTCGCTTAACCAACTGAGCCACCCAGGCGCCCACTTGTGCTTCTTTTATACCTAACAGATTTATTATACATCTTTCTTCCTCCTGAACCTTATCATTAATATTAAACCTATGGATTTAAATTAGTGAATGGTTTAAATTTATACATTTTTTATCTTTCGAGATCCAATAGATCTCAGAATGGTAAGACTATTGTTTTCCTTCCCAACACCAGTAACTTACTTTAGGAGGCTTGAAAGACATTTCTGTTTTAATTTCCCTCACTCTTTCCTTATTTATTTAAAAAATAAAATAAACGGGTGCCTGGGTGGCTCAGGTCACTATCCCGGGGTCCTGGGATGAAGCACCCCATAGAACTCACTGCGGGGTGGGGATCCTGCTTCTCCCTCTCCCTTTGCCCCTCCCCCCTGCTCATGCTCTCTTTCACTCTCTCTCTCTCAAATAAATAAATAAAATCTTTAAAAAAATAAAAAGTAAAAACTACAATGTAAAAATGAATAGGGAGGTTTAGACTTATTACCAACTATAAAGTTGATTTAATTGATTTAGTTTCTTCATTTCTCCTGAAATTACTATTCTGATAGCCTTAGCCATAAGTCTCTCTTTCTTCACCTTAATCAGGTAGCTTTCCTGCCCATATATTTCCAGTGGTGACATATGGACACAAGAATACACTGCCTATGCAAAATCATTAATAGTAGAAACATAGAACTTCTGAAATAACAAAGTTGTCTCATGTTTGAAGTTTTTCATGGATGTAACAATTCAGGAAATCAACATATTAAAGTTAAAAAACACTTGCTCTAACCTAAAGTTGGTAATTTTTTAAAAATCATGATATTCAGCGTATACTTCAATGTTATTAGCACTAGCAAATAAAAGCCATTGAAACTTATGGTTATTTTTTTTTCCTATGTGAAATGATGGTTAAGAGTTAAGTCAAACCATTGTGTAATATGCTGTATTGGAACATTCTAAATCATATAAGTAATTAATCTAAATGCAATATCATCTCACAGTGTACATTGTTTTCTAGTTTTCACTTTCTCTATGCAGTTTGAAGTCATCAATACCAATTACAATGAAATGTAGCTCATATTTTTACAACCACCATCAGCTAGAATCTCTGTTTGTTCAAGGGAGCTATATAAATCATGGTTCCACATTGCTGTTTTGTTTTGTTTTGTTTTTGCCATAGTATTTATTGAGTTTTGGGGATTTTGAAGAGATAAATTGGCAATCCAAAGAAGAGAAAAAGAATTTCTTTACCATAGAAAATATAGATAAAGCCCTAATGTTAGATTAACATACAATGCTTTTAGTGTATTAATATGCACAGCGTGAATATCCTGACACTTATTGATTTGCAATAAGAAACCAAGTGAATAGATCGTTAGTGGGAGTAGAAAGGCTTTAACTATCAGAGAAAATAGAGTACCGTAGAGTTCAAAAAGCTCTGAATTCGTGTTTTTCATTCCAGTAAGGCTATTGACCCCAGCTTGGAGGACATATATCCTCAAAAGCAGGGTTATTTGAAAAGCTTTTAATCAGATATTCACTCTGCTGTACATATGGAAAACGATATAAATTTAAAGAGGTTGCCCCTTATAAATTTCCATGACCAAATAGAACTTCTAGGTCTTCCATGCTGATGCTTGTTTTTATTATGAATGTGAAATTTATGCCACCCAGAATATAGACCTTCCAGTCCTCCCCAAAATTACTTACTATCCTGTAGGGTAAGCAAAACACATTGTTAGAAATAGACTTACCCTCCCACAGAATTATTCATTCTATGCTAAAAGTAAGTGAGATAAGGGGCATGCAATATAGAGGAAGCATGAGACCAGTGGAATTAATGTGTTTTCACTCCTAGGTAATTGTCTCCACATACTCTTGCATACCTTATCAACCACTCTAAAGAAACTATCTATATCCATATAGTAGTAAATATGCATTTTAATTTTAACTTTAGTAAAAAAAAAACAAACTAAACACATTTAAAGCTCTGCTCTCCTAAATGACAGATACATTACCATTGCTGAGACACATCAATGAAGACTTAGCACCACCCCGGTGAAAATAGCAGTGGGTTATTGAAGATCACACATTCTGAGACACATGGTAAGAAAAAAACAATGTAGTTGGACCAGTATTTCAAGAGAGAAATTTATTTGAAATCTTGGCATAACATTAAGTTTTTCCTAAAAATATGGGAATTTGTTTGTTTGTTTCTATACACAAGGACTGATGTCCCTATTGCTAAATAGAAATCTACCTCCCCCTGGCCAGGAGTAGCACCGAGTCCCAAGAAACTATAGAGTATACAGGTCTAGTTTTCTGTTTTTAAAGAGACTTACTTTCTACCATGATCATTCTAAAAAATAAGAACTCAAATGTTATTTTGGCTAGAAAAATAGAAATGTTTTGAGAAAAACCAAAGCGTTCCTTGATTTCAAAATTTCTAACTTAATAGCAAATCTTCTATTCATCCATTTTTGTTCTATCTACCCTATAATAAGAGCTACTGATATAATATCAATGAGAGGTATTATTTTTTAATTATAAAATTAGATAAATTTACAACTTGCAGCTTTTAGTAACTCTGTCTTGAAAAATGGAGGAATAAAGAGTTTGTGAAATTCAAAGCTATCTTAGAGAAAATGATCCTAAAAATTGCATACAAATCATTAAAAATAAACCTTTATTAGTTCTAGCTAACTGCCCCCAAATGTCTTCACTCATATCATCTATTTATTTTTTTAACATTGCTTTGAAATAGTGCTTGAAATCCTTTCAACTAAAGTTTAGTTGGTTTAATGACCTACTTTAAAAAACAAAAAACAAATGCAGATATCTCTCTTGAATCTTGTTAAAAGGCTTTCGGTCATTCATGCTTCAGTGTGAATTGGTTTAATTAGCATGTTTCCACCCTAATTGCTCTATTTAAACAGGAAGAGGAAAGAAAGGTAAGTTACTTGCCACACTTTGATGGGTAGGGTTCCTGAGACTTTTGGGGGCCCTGAAGTAGGAGAAAGGTAAAAAAAAAGAAAAAAAAAAAAAGCTGGTAAATGAGCCCAATAGACAATCTATATATATTTTGAAATGTTAGCATTGGACAACTGTAATAAGAAAAGGAGAAAAAAAGTCTTTTTTTTTTTTTCTGTGCTGTATGACCATCAACCATCAGAACTTTGAATTTAGACTTGTTCCAATAGTAATATAATTTAGCTACATTAATGATTAAGTAGGAATTTGTGTTGCGGCCTGGGAATCTAATTATTTATAAGGTTGTTTCTATGGAAAGGCACTTTTTTGAGTTCCCAAATACAAACTCTAAACCTTTTGAATGTGTTGTGTAACTTGGAAATTTGCTTTTATTGGTCATCCTTTTCTTTCCTAATTACCGATAATTGACTGGAACATGATTGCAGTGAGCAAACAGGATAATAACAGTATAATAATAATAAAACATTTGTCTGATAACTTCTGAAATTCTAACCTGAAGCCTGATTAATGACTTAATCAAGATAGCTAGTAAGAAATCTTTCATTCTGTCTTTCAGTCCATCTTTATTGAGGACATATTATGAGCCAGAGAGTGTGCAAGGCTTTGTAGATACCCTGTTAAGATGTAGGTAGCTTGAAACCTGCCCTTGGAGAGATGGCACTCTTATGAAATTATATCCTGTTTCCCTGGAGAAGCCTATGTTAATATTTTGTCCTCGCCATCCCATAAACCACAAAAATGTACTAAAATTTCTATATTTCGTCAAAAACTAAACAATGTTACAGTGAGCAACATAATAAAAACACAGCCTGATTTGGCAAAACCTTATTTTAATCAATAAGTCCCATTTTTTAAATTTGAAAATGTTACTGTCAAATCTATCCCAGATGCTAATATAGGTAGAGTTTTCATTAATTTATAATTAGGAATAATTTGAGCATAAGGCTGACATTTATTTTTACATTAGATGTAAATAAATGAGCACAATAAGGAATTAATATGATAACTATTTACAACAATCTTTAAAGGAGGCTCTATAAGCTATATTTGGCCACATTCTGAATTGCTGCATGCAAGAAGGAATATAGGGAGGAAGGGAAGGAGGAAGGGAGGGAAAGAAGGAAAGTAGGAAACAGAAAGACTCAGCTAGATTGTACAGATATTAACCCAGGATGAGAGGGAGAGCAAGAGAAATTGAAGGTATTTTCAAGAAATCTGGATGACTGAAAATGTAAAGTCAAAAAACATAGTCTCAGACAATATGAACAATGCTTAACTTCCATCTGGTACTTCATAAAGTTTCAAAGGAAACTTACACATATATTTAATCCTTGCATGACAAAAATAATATATATGTAATCCTCACAATAATCAGTAGGACAATCAAAAACTAATGATGTAATGTATGGTGATTAACATAACATGATAAAAAAATAATCAGTAGGACAAATATTATTAATCACAATTTATAGGTATGGAAACTGAGGTTCATAACATACTGTGCATAGTAGTTATTTTAAATAAATCGTACTTCCTTTTAGGGAAAAAGTTATGCAATTGAGTATTAAAACCCTTCACATCTTGATATTCTCTAGTGAGTGCACAACGAGCCTATGACTAATTTTCATGCCTAGGGAGTTTGGTGATTAATGAAGCCAACATACTGGCAATTCTTTGGAAGGTTTGAATTAAATGCACCTTCTCACACACTGCAGGAAGATTTGCCAAGAATATTGAGGGTGTAAGCCTGATTGTAGGAAACATTTTTATTTGCTTAATGAAACAGTTTTTAAATGACCTTAATAAACTTATTCTATTTATTGAAGCAGTCCCAGCAAGATTTCAACTTATAAGTATTTAATTAGCTCTTAGCTCAAATTAATATTTATATTCAAAATCAATGACACTGTGTTAAAGTTAGTACTGGCCTCCCTCCAAATTAGTCCACATCCACAAGATTTTCTGTGTTTTGTGCTTAGGAGTACTGCTCCAAATGATAATGTTGCATATGGAGTACATCTATAATCATCTACTAATGGAACAGAGAAGATTTTTGCTGCAAAATGGGTGATGATCCCAAACACCTATTTATTTGTTGTGAAATACTTCTGGTTCTCTGCTCAGACTCGGGATTGGCACGGTCGCCCACAGCCCGAGTGGCTCTCCATCTGACCATGTGTGAGTTCAAGAGTGCCCTTGAGGTTACCACTAATAAAGTCAATAACCCTCTTGGAGATAAGTGGGGGTACCTATAAGACCCTTACTCCAGATAACAGTGCCCTTTAACTTAAAATGAAAAATGTGTCCACTGTTATTTACACTTTTTTTTAAACCTATGTCTTTACAACTTAGCAGAGCCAAATGCTTTTGTCAAATGACTCCTTGTTAAAATAACATTAGTTTCGAAATGTCATTCTTATTTTATTCCCTGGAGAAACTGTATTCTAGTTAATGGTATTCCCTCTAGTAATAATTACAGGAATTCCAGTTCTTGACTAAAAACAGAAAAGACCCACATTTTAGCAAGAAATGTGTGTCAAGACTGATAACATACATGAGGAGCCCCTGAGATTTGTATGAAATACATTTTTGAAGAGTTGTACGCTTTCTGCCAGTATGAAGGCTCCTAAGGCAGGCCTTATTTCAGTCCTGACCTTCAGCATTTTCAGTATGTGCTTTCCAATTCACTATCAAAACATATATACCTGTGTGTTCTGGGTCATGCACTGTTTCCTTTAGGTATTGGTAAACTTGAAGATACAGCTAAATTTCCCTGCTTTTGTATCCTTTGCCTCAACTAGCACAAAATATAATACATAGCAGGCACTCAATATGTACTTCCTGCTAGATTTCTGGCAATCTATACTCTATAACTCTCAACATTTCCAGACTTATTTTATTCTTCCTTTATGTTATGCTTCGACCTGGGGCAAGATGGGCTTATTAATGTCCACTGAGAGAGAGAGAGAGAGAGAGAAGAAAAAGTATCAATCTTTGATTTTTGGCTAAAAATACTACCTCCGACCTTTAAGAATCCTCCCATAGAAGTAAGCCACTGAGAAAGAGTTTTTTCAAACATGAACTCTAGTCAGATGTGGATGGACTTTCTCAACCATTGTCCCCCTGTCAAATATATGACATGTTCCTGTTAGGTCACTAAAGGTCTTTGGGTCCAATAAGAATTATTAAAACAGCAAATATTAAATGCCAAAGACCTACCATATACATACTCTATCTCCAGAGTACCCCCTCCCCCCCAGCTTTGCCAGTGTTCCAGTCTGAACATCTTTTCCTCTATGTCTGTATTTATTCAAGGTCCTGCCTCTCCTGTTAAGTTTCACTTAAAATATGCCTTAGCTGGTCATTTCAAGCCAGAGTGGTCATTCCTTCTTCTGAAAACTTTCAGTATTGATGTTTGCGAACATTCATTAGGAACTTATTTATGGATCGCTGATATTTTTAGTTACTTTTCCCCTTATGGTTGGCCTCTTTAGATGTTTTAAAATTCCCCCAGCCAGGTGTTTGAGGGAATGGAAGGGTGAATAGGCTGGGCACAAAGGATTTTTCAGGCAGCGAGAATACTCTGTATAATACCACAATGGGTAATAAAATCCGTATACATTTGTTAATCTCATAGCATGTACAGCACCAAGAATGAGCCCAAAAGTAAATATGAACTCTAGGTGATAGAAAAAAAACCTAAAGGAGAGGGATCATGTCTTACATATTTTTATATGCACAGTTATTGAAACAGAACTTGGAATGTAGTAGATAATTGATAGACATTTGTTAATGATAACACTGATCTGCTGAGAAAGGTATCTTGAATGTAAAGAAGTGGAATCAGGGATGGAAACTGAAAAAAAAAACCAGAATGATATTAAGAAATGATATTAAAATAAATATCACTCAAATGGACGCGCTTTTTAGATTAAAAGTACATTTGCAAATACTATCTCATTTGTTATATACGTTTATAATTTCTGAATAATGAATTGCTTTAGATGCAGAAGTACTCTCCAAAACCTGACCTGACATGCTATCTGTGTTAATCTATCCATTTCAGCACCATAGATTTAAAAGCCAGGATTAGGTTTGACAAGTTTACCCAACAGACGCTGTGTGCCTGCTAACTTTCTAGAATGAGCACAAAATCTAAAACAGAGAATGCTGGCTTCACCTAAGAACAAAGGAGCAACAGTGCCGCCCCACTTCTTTTTCTTCCTACAATTACGTTCCATAAATGAAATCTGATACTACTTTGAGCAAAAGTAGGGCAAGAGCAGAGCTATTACTTTAGAACAGACTCGTTTTCAAGCAGAAATCAAAATTGGAATGTTGGCTAATGCCAGTAGTAGCAGAGTTTTGGCTACCAAACAATCAGTTTATGGACTTATTAACAGTTCATAAAATGTATGGCATTCTTCTGGTTCTTGTCACTGGTGAACATATGCTCTGAATTTGCAACAGATTGACGCGCCATTCCATAAATATAAAAAAGAATTGTGAGCATCACAATGGAAATATCTCAAACCACAGTATAAATATGATTCATATTCTAAGATCAGGAGATCTTTTCAGACATCGTCAATGATGGATAAGCACTGGCAACCCAAGCAGAGGGGGTTTTGAGAGGGGATTTTCAAAGGGGATTTTTGAGGTCTTCTAAATGGTGAAATTTGTAACTTCTGAATTTCACAGGGACATGATAAACCCCATCCTGTTTCAAATTTATGATTCTTCTCCACCAGAGTTTCAAATAGGCTACTGGCGCCAAGACTTTTTATGCGTGGGTAAAGGGGTCCCTCCTAATGTCAAACTCAAACAGTAATGTCATTATGAACATGTTTCTAATCCTGAATGAACTAACAGTTGTAGAACTATAAAATTACTGCTGTCTTTTTGCTCCAAAAACACTGGTGCTTAATATGTTTTGTTGTACGCACGTGTGTGACCATCTTCCTGGTTCCTACTCAGTGTTAGTGATCCTGTCTTCTTTGGTGTTCTTCCCACCTACTTAATTCTAGCATAATGTCTAGCACAAAACTGAACATCAGTGAGAATTTTGTAAGTGATTGAAAGCATTTCAAATATATTATGTCATTGGAGAGAGTATGGTAAATACATCTGCAGAAATACATATAAATCCTGTATTACTAATTATCATGCATGAATTCATTTTCTTAAAATGAATTTTACCTTTCAACCACACTAACATTATAGGTTCTAAGTTTCTTTTTTTTTTTTTTTTTAAAGATTTTATTTATTTGGTAGAGAGAGACACAGCGAGAGAGGGAACACAAGCAGGGGGAGTGGGAGAGGGAGAAGCAGGCTTCCCGCGGAGCAAGGAACCTGATGCGGGGCTCGATCCCAGGACTCTGGGATCATGACCTGAGCCGAAGGCAGACGCTTAACGACTGAGCCACCCAGGTGCCCCAGGTTCTAAGTTTCTTACTGTTCAAATTAATGCTTTATTTGTCCTTAGATTATTTGTTTTATTTGTCCTTAGATTATCACTTTCAGCTCTTGGAATGACCTTTATATCCCATATTATGGGATTTGACAAATTAAATCTAAATTTATTAATGTAATTAGTATAGGCATTAATTTACACATCAAATAAAATGTTTCTTTCTTTGAACATTTTATCCTAACACTTATATAGTTCCAAAATACAAATCTTAAGGACTCTGGCTCTATTTAAAGATGTGAATTAGGGGTGCCTGGCTGGCTCAGTTGGTTAAGCATCTGGGATCGAGTCCCGCATCGGTCTCCCTACTCAGCGGGGAGCCTGCTTCTCCCTCTCCCTCTGCTGCTCCCCCTGCTTGTGTGTGCGCGCTCTCTCTCTCTTTCTCTGCCAAATAAATAAATAAAATCTTTAAAAAAAAAAGAGGTGAATTATATTGATAATGCATTATTTTGTATTAAAATATTTGTCATATTCTGGATCATCTATTTTATAATCACAAATAATTATTTGAAATTCCAAAACTGATGCTTTATTAAAGTAGCTGAAAATATTCAAAAGTCCATTAATACTAGAATAATAAGATAGACATGATTCTACTTACAACATTATGTTGAAAGGGGACATCTTTAATTTCTAAGAAGACCTAACACAAATATAAGACTTCATTTCAGCTTTGAAGTTTCTAGTCTTGTCTAAACACTGGCAAAGGACTTCAATTTGGATTTTAATCTTCAGTGCTATCTTTTTGTCTCGGTCTCTAAATCCAACCCATAGATAATTATTAATTTAGTTGCGGTTTATGTTACCTTTTAATGTTTTTCTTTTTGATCTGGCACACCCATGAAAGCCAAAGAAATAGTACAATAATATTTACTTAGTACATGTCCAGAATAAATATTAAAGGAGGAGGGAGGGGCGCCTGGCTGGCTCAGTCGATGGAGCATGTAACTCTTGATCTAGGGGTTGTGAGTTCAAGCCCCATGTTGGGCATAGAGCTTACTTTAAGAAAAAAAAAAAAGGAGGAGGGAAATATCTACTCAAACATTCATGTTTGGGGCGCCTGGGTGGCTCAGTCGTTAAGCGTCTGCCTTCAGCTCAGGTCATGATCCCAAGGTCCTGAGTTTGAGCCCCTCATCTGGCTCCCTACTCGGCGGGAAGCCTGCTTCTCCCTCTCCCACTCCCTCTGCTTGTGCTCCCTCTCTTGCTGTGTCTCTCTTTGTCAAATAAATAAATAAAATCTTTTTTAAAAAAACAAAAACATTCAGGTTTAATGACAAGATCAAAGCATTCTGACAAATGCCTGTATGTCCAGGCATTTGCGATTAAGGTAGATGAATGGAAATATCCCCTAAGAATCTTGTATTGTGTAACCATGAATTAAAATAGAAGGAGAAAGCATCCTCACTCTTGAGTATATTGACTATATTATTCTCTACTTTTCATCTCCACAGAGAGAGTGTCTAATATTTTTCTCTATGAACCTGTGAATATGGTAGATGCTGAATAAATGTTCTTTGTTCTGTACCACCTCTATAGTTCCTTACCTGGCTTAGAAGCAATATCCTCTATGAACTAAGAATCAGTACATTACTTCTACAGTTCCAGGAACACATCAATCCTATGATAATTACTGTCTCTACAGCTGGGGGTACATGGGAGCAAGAGATGTCCATATCGAGGAGTAATACAGAGGGGCAACAAAATAAGAAATTTCTTTCAGGGGAACACTTTAATGATGTTACCTAACTCACAGTGCTGTGAGAATAGATGAGATAGTACTTGTTAAATAGTTACAAAAGTATGTTGCAAATACTAAATGCTCAACAACAACAACAGAACAATTATTATTACCATCAGTCTTTGCTCTTTTTCAAGCCACTTCTCCACCCAGTTAGACTAACTTCAGAGCAGGCATTCTAGAGATGCGGATTCTTGAATCAGATCTAGAGGATCTTTCCTGGGAACATTGTGAAATGTGTCTTTTCTCTCTCAGCCAAGAATTTATCTAATTGGCTGATCCGTTAGCCATTCATTATGAACTTGGCAGCCCCAGAATATACAGCCACATGCTTAAAATCGTGTTTTCATAGAAATACACGTTCACTTCTTTAATTGTGTTTCAGCTGATAAACCAGCTTTTAAAAATCTTTGTAAAGTTTAAATTCTTATCTGAGTCAAAGATAATTACTTTGAATATGTATATTCCTATGTAATAAACTCTGGACACTTCAAAAGTGTGCCTCAATAACAGGATTATATTATTGTCATGTTAAACTTTTTAGAAACCTTGGGACTTAATGGCTATTGACATTAATAAAATCTTCATAGCTCTTTGGGTTGGCTTCTTAAATATCAGAACAAGCTTTGTGGCTTGTAATTCAGCCAATGGTATAAAATAAAGAAAAAAGGATATAAAGAAAATCTGTAGGCAACAATGGTTTCAGCTTTTAGTTCTTTGTTCCTTGCTGGCATCTAGTTGAGTAATAGTTCAGGATTTAAAGTAGGAGAGACTAATTGAAGGTATACTTACTTCCACATTTTACTCCCTCTGAAAATAGGAACTCTGGTTAGGTCAATCATTAGCCTGGAGCTATACAATGTCTACGGTATTTCTAACTTATCCAGGGAACCAATCTAAACCAAATGTCTGAATTCAGTTGAAAACTGCTTATCATCAAAGTTCTCATTGATTCTTTTGGGACCAGACTGATTACTGAGATAATGGTGGCAAAAGTCGGAAGAAAGCCCCATTTATAGACTCTTTGCCTTTAAGTAAAATGTTTTGGTACTGGTATTTGTTTCTTCAGATATTTTGCAGATGATTACCTAATGTAACATCATGGTGATGACAGAAACTTTGCTTTTTGTAGATTCTACCTACTTTAGCAGCTTTTCCAGCCCTCTTATTCTGCAATCCTCATCTTGTACATTTTAGGGGCAACATTTCCCCCAAATATCATGCCTGTTGGATAGGCTTTTCCCATTAACTGCAAATTCCTTCCCACTGCCCATATCTTGTCAAACCTCTCTCCATTCAAATGGCATCCCTACTGGGACGCACTTTCTAACTGCCCTTCTTTGGTGTCTGACACTGCATTTTAAGTATTTGATGACAGAATTTGCTTCTAACCTCTCCAGGAGCTTCTTGAAGACAGAGCCCATGTCTTCTTTACATTTGTAGTGACAGCGCCAACCATGGATTCTGGAACAGATTTGACACGCCTATTATCCTGTTAAGTGAGAGTAGTGTCCTATTTGTTGGGCATACATTCCTTATATTTGTTAGACGATATATTTTATAAGTAAAATGGGTTTATGTTGGGGCACCTGGGCCCCAGTCAGTTGAGCGTCTGCCTCTTAGTTTCGGCTCAGGTCATGATCTCAGGATCCTGGGACGGAGCCACACGTCGGGCTCCGGGCTCAGCGAGGAGTCTGCTTGTCTCCCTCTCCTTCTGTTCCTCCCTTCACTCATGCTCTCTATCTCTCAAATGGATAAATAAATATTTAAAAAAAGCTTTAAAAAATGGGTTTATACTGTAAAGGCAGGTATCATTCAGTACTGATTAATTTTATTTGTTGTTCAATGGATTTTATATTTTGACAACGTTGATAAGCTAGGTGGAAAAGAAAAAAGCTTTGTTGAAGGCATTTATATGTATATGTATCCTCTATGAAGGCTAATAAAAAGTGTGCTTTATAAGGTTAAGGAAACAAAATAAGAATGACATAAATGACAGCAGAAAGCTGAAAGGAGGCTGGACTAGCAACTAATGGATTAGCTGTCTGATGTTGTTGATTCTATCATGATAGTAGATTATTTATGGTTTGTGTATATGATTCTGAGGAAATTTGACCAAGAATGTGAATGTGCTTTCCATAGCTGTCATACCCTCAGATTCTTAAAGAAGATTATACCATAAAAAAGGACAGAATCATTTCTCTTCTAATTGGAACCTTCTTTACACAAAACTTGAATATCTACCAAATATTCTGTCTCTTTGTCCTTCAAAGAACTCAGTGGTTTCTCAAATTTTTATCTTTTAATGAGTCAATTATTAGACTAGATGCTTTTCTTGAAAACTATAACCTTCTACTATATATTATGTAAGAAAATCAGAATAGCTTTACTTGGATTGTAAATATATTTTCTTGCGAAATTTTCTCAGGCTCTTTTCACTATTAGTTAATCTTTAACCACATAAAAGGTGAGAAGAGTCACTTCCGTAGTCACCCAAACATGAGCAATCTGAGAAGGTTGTTAACAGTTACAACCAAAGATTAGCCAGGAATATTTCTAGACACTAAAGTTATAGTAATTAATAAAACAGACAAAATCTCTATTCATGATCTCTAAGGATATGAATCATAAGGAAGCTTATTCTGGAAATAATGATAGCAGAATAACTTAACCTATGCCATAAAAATTTGCTCATGGTTTCAGAAAAGTGCTTGTTACATCTCAGGCACCATATCACACTGCAGTTTCTTTTTTTAAAGATTTTATTTATTTATTTGAGAGAGAGAGAGATTGAGAGCATGAGAAGGGGAGGGTCAGAGGAAGAAGCAGACTCCCCGCTGAGCAGTGAGCCCAATGCGGGACTCGATCTCAGGACTCCAGGATCATGACCTGAGCCGAAGGCAGTTGCTTAACCAACTAAGCCACCCAGGCACCCTCACATTGCAGTTTCAACAGTGGTTATAGATGGGTCCAGCAGTGTAAGTTTAAAAGGAAAAAAGATCATCAAAAAAAGATGGCTACCACCCTACCTAAAGATAAACTAGGAAGGCTAATTTACATAATCAGTCATTCTGGCCCCTCACTTAACTATATAAAGAAGCTCTTCTTAGATACAAAGGAGGGGTGGATACTACTTAGATACTACAAAGGAGATTATGAGAATTAAGGTGTGATTAAAAATGGGATTGTTCAGATGTTTTCCCTTTTTGACAAAAACAACTCACCATGAGGTATGGCTTATAGGAAAACAATCTTAATAAAAAAAAGTTCAGATGTCCTGTGGATAGGACATGATTGCTGGACACAATAGCCTGTTCTGTTATGATGGTCAAGGATTCACTATACCTTTAAAATTCGAGTATTGTCCAATCAGGACTATGTATGGAATTGATAGAAATACAGAAATCAAAGAGAGACACCAGTGACTTACACACTGGCCAAATGATGATGGAAAATGAATAGCAGAATATGTGTGCATGTGTGTGTGTGTGTGTGTGTGTATGTATGTATGGGTTCAAGAAAGCTGTGTAATTTTAAAATCTCCCTGAAAAGTTCTGATGTGAATTCAAGTTTGAGGGGAACTAAAGGAAAGTAGGAGAAATGTGACAGTAAGACTTTTAAAGTTATTTTAGAAAAATACCTGTGAAAGTGACAACAAGAGGAAATCAGGAAGAAAAAAATCACACAATGTGATGGAGGAAAAAAAGAAACGAAGAGGGGCACCTGGATGGCTCAGTTGGTTAAGTGTCTGACTCTTGATTTCAGTTCAGGTCATGACCTCAGGGTCGTGAGATGGAGCCCGGAGCCAGGCTCCACGCTCAGCGGGGAGTCTACTTGAGATTCTCTCTCTTCCTCTGCCCCCCCCCACTTCTCTAAAATTAATAAGTAAATCTTAAAGAATAGAAATGGAGGAAGTGATTTAGATTAAAATAATCCCATTTTGCTACTTACTGACTGTAATCAAGTTCATGTCTAATGATTTCTCTGAATCTGAGTCTTAGTTTTCTTTTTGTAAATTGTACACAAGTCTCTTGATTTCTCTGAATATTAGTGTTTTATTATGTTTTTTGTTGTTGTGGTGGTGGGGGGTTTTTTGTTTTGTTTTGGTTTGTTTTTAAGAATAACTATTTGATAGGACTAGTAAACTTATTCCATGACGATGTCTAAGAATGTATCTTATAGGGGCGCCTGGGTGGCTCAGTCGTTAAGCGTCTGCCTTCAGCTCAGGTCATGATCCCAGAGTCCTGGGATCGAGCCCCGCTTCGGGCTCCCTGCTCCGCGGGAAACCTGCTTCTCCCTCTCCCACTCCTCCTGCTTGTGTTCCCTTTCTCGCTGTGTCTCTCTCTGTCAAATAAATAAATAAAATCTTTAAAAAAAAAAAAGAATGTACCTTATAAATGATAATGCACTCTTAAAATATTTATTACCATTGCTCTGTAGTAAGAAAAAAAATGAAATTTAGAGAAACTACTTTGGAGGTTTAAATCCTAGACATAAGAGAATAAAAAATAAAGGAAGTATAAAGTTTTAAAGTAAAATCATAAAACTGATATAATGACAAATGCATACATGATAAAAATATTAAAGGAAATTATAAAAATCAAAAGGGAGATGTTAATAAATATAAAAGAAGTATAGTTAATAATTATTGTAAGGTCTTCATTACTTAAGAAAAAGATCAAAAAGTTAATATAGCTTGCTTAGGAACAATGAGGAAAATATATGGAGATTAAGTAAAAGGTCAAAGGGAATTTGTACCTTAATCTATTGAAACTTTAAAGCAATAGTCTCCAAGCAAGGTAATAAGAATTAATTCAAGATCCAAAAATAGAAACCATACTTTCTTTAGTCAACATGAATGGCTTTTATGAGGGGACAGAATTTACAGTTAGTGGCTAGAAGAGCCATGTTGATGAAAGTGGGGATAGTTTTCTTTCAGTTGATACAGTAGCCCGCTCTTATCTGCAGGGAATACATTCCAAGACCCGCCGTGGATGCCTGAAACCATGGATAGTACCAAACCCTATACGTACTGTTTTTTTCCTATACATACATATCTATGATAAAGTTTAATTTATCAATTAGGCATAGTAGGAGATTAACAACAATAACTAATAATAAATAGAACAATTATGACAACATATTATAATAAGAGTTATGTGAATGTGGCCTCTCTCTCTTAAAATATCTTATTTTACTGTACTCATCCTTCTTGTGATGATGTGAAGTGACAAAATGCTTATGTAATGAGATGAAATGAGGTGAATGACATAAGTATTGTGACTTAGCGTTAAGCTACTACTGACCTTTTGACAATGTCAGAAGGAGGATCATCTACTTCCAGACCACAATTGACCTTGGGTAACAAACTGTAGAAAGTGAAGGGCAGATGAGAGGGACTACTGTCCTTGAAAAGCTGGGATGAGGAAATCTACTCCGATTCAAATTCTTTGCTAAAATATGTGATTTTTATAACTGTTAATATTTTATATAACCAAGCTATCACACATGAATTTATTAATTCAGGTGATAATTATGATTTCATTAAAAAATCAATACATGACCGTGCTTATTTTACTTTCATTATATACTTTTCTTTTTTTCCCACCAGATTTTCAATTATATAAAATGTTAAAATTATGACCATCTATCTTCATATCATCCATCATTCCAACTACATTTCTCAGAGACTGAGCCTCAGTCCAATTTTGATAGGTCTCTTTTCTGTCCATATTCTCTGCATTTACTTACACACATAGAAACACAGCTTATTTTATTAAACAAATAGGGATTTTACTAAAGATAATATTCTGAAAGTTGCTTTTTTTAAAAAGTCTTCAAAATATTTTCATGCTAGCATATATAAATATGCTACAGTTTTTAAGTAGCTGCGGCGTATTTCATATTATGGATATATCATAACTTACCGATTTCTGTACCTCTGGATTTTAAGTTGGGTCTAATTTTCTTTATTGCAAAAAAGTCCTGCAGCATTTTGTATGTACATCTTTAAGCATGTATGTGAGATACATTTCTATAATTCCTAAAAGGGAAATCACTGGGTCTAAGTAAATACATTTTTTAAACAATTTTAGTCAGTTCTAAAGTTACTCTCCAAAAAGGCTTCACTAATTTAGATTTGAATGTTAATTTTTTAGTAGCTAAGAAATTATGCAAAACATTATTATTTTAAATGGATTTGAACATTGCATTATTTAATCCAGTCTGATATATATTATTATCAGAATATATGTTTGATGCTAAAATTACAGATGTTTAAAATTTCTTTTCATAGTTTGTTTTTTCCCATCTAGAAACTATCAGAAAAATTAAATTCAAGTTCCTGGTGCTTCAAGCACACTGTATCAAAATTATTAGCATCATTGTGTTTTAAGAATATAACTCTATGATTTTTTTTCCAAAAATAAAAATAGTGGGAAAGTTTGGCTTGCTGAATGTGTTATCTAGAACAAATCCCAAATCCAAATTAAATTAAACATAGTTTTTGCACAATTGGTGTTATAAAATAATCAATTGAGACCATAAATATAAGAAAGAGGGAGAGCAATATCTTTTCATTTGAGAACAGTATCCATATATAGAAACTGTTTTTTTTTTCTGAGAGAAATCATTTATAGCATCCCCATATGATTATTCTCATTGCTACATGTATGTATGTAACTGATGTATATTCCGAAGGAATTACAGATAAAAGTGGTAAAATGTACATAGTCGTTGACTAATTAGGTCATAACCTAATTGTTAGATGAAGTGAGGGAGATATATGTCAATTCTAATTCCAAATTTCTTTCTTTGCAATTGGGAGAATGATAATTCTATTGATTGAGCCACATAAAAAAAGGACACATTTGATTATAACTTTACCCACTTTGTACCTAATAAGATGGTGAGTCATATATGCAGAAAACACAGAGGGTGTCTAGAAAAAAGTTGTTAGCAGTTATTATCAAAGATGAGCTAACATCTCTAGGCACTGAAGTTATAGTAATTAATAAAACAGACAAACCCTCTGCCCATGATTTCAAAGGACATAAAGCATAGGGAAGCCTACTCTGGAAACTAATGACAAAAGAATAGGCTAAACAACATAAACCATAGAAAGTTGCTCATCATTTATGAAAAGCACTTGTTCCTTTTATTTTTAGGTCTCTCCTATCTAGGCTAGAGGTATAGAATTGGAAAAATCTGTTGAGACATGAATCTTAGAGCCTTGCTTCAGGTTTGCTTAAAATCATCCAGAACGAAAGCACAATAAAAACTAAACAGAAAATTTAAAGGCCTTAAATGGGGAAACTCTACAAAATTTGAGACTTTTTTTTTCTCATTTTGTTCACTACTTTATCACTAGCACCTTAAATTATGTATGAAATGAAGTAACGGCTCAATAAATATTTGCTGAGTAGATGTATAAACTATTGTTCACTTACTGTTTTCCTACTCTGTTGATGTTAACCATTGAAAAATGAGAATAAATGCATTATAATAAAATCAGCAGTATGAAGGGGGGAAATCAGAGGGGGAGATGAACCATGAGAGACTATGGACCCTGAGAAACAAACTGAGGGCTCTAGAGGGGAGGCAGGTGGGGGGATAGTTAGCCTGGTGATGGGTATTAAGGAGGACACGTACTGAATGGAGCACTGCGGGTTATACGCAAACAATGAATCATGGAACACTACATCAAAAACTAGTGATGTAATGTATGGTGATTAGCATAACATAATAAAAAAATAGCAGTAGGGACACTGAAGCATATTTCTGTGTGCTCAGTTTCCTCATCTGTCCAATAAGAATAAATTAAGACTTCAAAACGTAGAATTAAGCAATATAACCTGTTTAAAGGATTTATCACAGTAACTGATTCATAATAAACGCTATAATGGTTACTATTGTTATTACCATTAATGTTAAATTCAGAGTTTGTGATTACTTGTCCTCACTCTACCAATAATTCACTAAAATACTGAGAAAATTCATTGAGGATCTGAGTTGATTTTTTTCTTTGAGTAAATCACTGTTAACCAAACTCACTTATTTAAAAGTTAAGGTAAATTTTTTAACGATGACTCAAACCCAATTTTTAAACAATTAAAAAAATAAAAATTCGAATCCAATGTTGTTTGTATTCCTGGTAATTTTAATTTATTCACTGCATAAGAATTATAGTTAAAATACAGAGTTATTTTGTAAACAGTGTTTAAGTGCAGTATGATGGTAGTGACATTTGGCCACAGCTGGTATTCACAAATTTGTATGTTGTTTAGTTAGAGAACCCCAAAGGATAAAATCACTTTTGAAAGGATTATTCCCAAGTTATACATCTTTACCAAAGAATTACTAATGAAAAAAATCACTTGTATAACTAAGTCAGATCTTGGCTTACAGATATATTCAGCTTTTAAGTTTAATTGGTATAAATTCAGAATTTTATTAATTGAATTAAAATGACTGTTTATGCAAGCATAATCAGAAAGCTGACCCAAAGGATCAGTTATTAAGTTTAATTTTAT
Organism: Leptonychotes weddellii; assembly: GCF_054177405.1. Classification (NCBI taxonomy): domain Eukaryota; kingdom Metazoa; phylum Chordata; class Mammalia; order Carnivora; family Phocidae; genus Leptonychotes; species Leptonychotes weddellii. The sequence continues at coordinate 166,355,616 of NC_138369.1, read as the reverse complement.
GTCATTTTCACTGAACTTGATTGATTTCAGAAACAGGAGATGGGAGAGTTTGACCATTCAAAAGTCATAGTAGTTGTTTGATTTCAATAAAATTGAAATACACATATAGGAATGACTTTAAACCCACATGCTGAATCTCCTTGTCCTCACTCTCCCTACCTACCACCAGTCCATACCACCAACATCTTTAGCCTGGACTATTGCAATAGTTCTGTAACCGCTTTCTGCTTCTCTTGAAGGACGAATAGTCAGAGCAATCTTGTAAGAAACTCAAATCATAATTCTCCTACTGAAAACTCTCCAAAGACATCTGTTCTTATAATGAAACACTTTTCATAGTAAACCACAATTCTCCACGTGAGCAGGCCGTATCTTGCCCCTCCAATCTTATTTCCCATCAGACTCCACCATCCTACTGGCTCCTTCTTGGCCCTTTGTCTTCTTCCTTACATACACCAAACTTGTTCCAGTCTGAGGACATTTCCACTTGCCCTGTTTTCTTCCTGAGAGGTCCTTCCTCAGACTATCCCATGGCTGGTTCCTGTATCTCACAGAGGCAGCCCTTGAGCTATTAACTTGAACACCACTGAAACCTATACCCCTCTCTACCTTTCATCCTGTATTATACTTCATCAAACCTATTGCACTTAAAATTTTCTGTCTTTAAAGATTTTATTTATTTATTTGACAGAGAGAGAGATAGCGAGAGCAGGAACACAAGCAGGGGGAGTGGGAGTGGGAGAGGGAGAAGCAGGCTTCCCGTGGAGCAGGGAGCCCGATGCGGGCCTCGATCCCAGGACCCTGGGATCATGACCTGAGCCGAAGGCAGACGCTTAACGACTGAGCCACCCAAGCGCCCCAAATTTTCTGTCTTTAGCTATTTACATACAGAAGGCCCTATGAATGTAAGAATATTGTGTACTTGCTTCACTATTAGGTCTTTAGTGCCTAGCCAAGAGCCTTGCCCATAATAGGCCCTCAGTAAATATTTGTCAAATGAATGAATGGCTATCTGTACATACAAATCAATATAGGTATACATAGTAGTAGCATCAAAATGACTTGTTCCCTGTGTTGGTATCTTCTTGTTTACTTCTCAAGATCCATCTCTACCCTTCACCCTGTTTGATGCCCTGAGAGACTGATCCATTTGGACAACATCAACAGCTTGGCTTCTACTTGAGTTTGGCCAATGATAGGCACTTGCAAGTGATTGTAAAGCAGGGAGAGGATGAACTTGGGAATTTTTGCCAGACTCCTTTTTAGACTTAATGACCCAAATTGGCTGCATCTCTTTAGCCCTCTACAAAAGGCTACAGTCCTGTCAGAGGGACATCTCCATATAGCTATCCTTCTTAGGACTAGGGGTGGTAATAGCTCCTTCTTGTGACTAGCCCCAGGGCAATTTTCTTTAAGCCTTACATAAACTTTTGTAAATAATCCCTTTTAAATTCTCCTCAAAATATCAGTGAGAATGTGCCATCTGTTTCCTGCTAGGTCCCTTATTTTGAAAATTCATTCAAAAGATTTTTCACCCAGATTTTAAAAAATAATGAATTGATTTATCATTTGGTGGCATGCTGTTTTAAAAAAAAAAGGGAGATATGAGCACTAATTTAAAGCAATTTTTATTAATTTAAAGCAATTTTTATATAATTTCTTATAATTTTTTATAAATTTCTTATAATTTCTTTGAACTGTATTCTCCTTCTCTAAGAACAAATATATATAAATACACACACACAAACACACATATATATACATATATATATATGAGGGATATATGGACATATAAAATGTTTAGTTCATAATATATTTGTGTCCATTTTAATATAAATATAATAAATAAATAAATTTGATACTCTAGGAGTATGCACATTTTATGCTGTGGTTTTCTGTATCCCTGGGTCTACCAGTGTATATCTTAGAATTACTCATGGTCCATGTTAAGATGTATGACTTCAGAGCAAAGAAATACCAAACAATGGAGATTTCCAAGTTTGTCTTTGGGATCTTACCTCTTTTGTTGGCCTTCCATTTCAAGGTGTCATGAAACTTCAGTATGAACTCGGGGAAGTTCATGTTAACAAACAACAAATGTAACATGATCCTATGACACTATCCAACAAATCTGAATAACATATGTGAATTTAGTCTCCTGGAAACAGTATGTATGCTTTGTTGGAAATTGAAGAGTTACCTGATAATAGGAATTTCAGTTATATGGATGGATTAGAAAGATAAGATGACCACTAGGTGAGAAGCTTTTACTGTCAAAATTGGTCTTATGGAAACTTATAAATCAATGATTATGAAATTCGGCTGATTATCAGAATTTCATGATAAAATTTTTAAAATACAGGTTCTCAGGCCCAAGCCCAGAAATACTGAATTCAAATGCCTACGAGTTGGCCTGGTAATCTTTATTTCAATTAACTCAAGTTCTCCTGATGATCAGCCGCCGTGAGTACTTTCTATGGCATCTTCCTAAATCCAGTTCAGCGCTATTTCCCTTTGCATGGCAGATTTTTATTAATTCCACTTTTGCATTTGCAGATTTCTGTGTCTAATACCTTTTCACTATCTGATTTCAGTTTCTTTAACAGCACCACTTTTTTTTAGAAGAAATGTTTCTATTTTAATCTCAGATGTTGAAGTAAGAATTAGAAAATACAGTTGACTGGAGATACAGTCATTTAAGAAAAAGAAATAGAAATTTCTATAAAAATCCTTTTATCTTTAAGCATTAGCCAATATTAGTGTCATAATACAATTTGCAATCACTAGGCATCACATCACTAATCTAATAAGAATTGAAATATTTTTAAAGGAAAGTAGAAAAATAATGATAAAATAAATTAGATTATAGGTACACCTTAATTTATAAGATAGATGTGTTTCTGAAAGATTGGCAGTCAAGGTAATTTCTATTAACTGAATTATATTTTCCCATTGACTTGGGCTTATAATTACAAAGGCATGACTCTTAGAGTGGGATGCAAAGAAGAATGTGGTCTAGAAAGCAAATATAACTTTGATGTAAAGTTATTTTACAAATCATGTATTTAAATATAAATTATATTGTTTAAAATAATAATACAGTTGACCATAGAACAACAAGTTTGAGCTTCATGGGTGCACTCATATGCATATTTTTTCAATAAATATTGTATAGTACTTAAATGCATCAAGAAATAGTGCACATCAATCCCCATGTATTTAAGAGTTTAGACATAAGTGAAAGATGTGAAACCTGTAGGGAGAAACAGACTAGATAAAGCATATTGATGCTTCCTTTCTTTTGGGGTAAGGTACTATCTCTGTATCCTTAGTAAATATAACCTATTTTAAGATCCTAAAGTTAAAACAAATTTTAATTAGCACAGATGCCTCAATTATTTTCTTGTCCTGTGATATGAAAGGCTATGGGGATTAAGGGAGTATAGTTAGGAACAGTGTCTCTAAAAGTGGAAAATTTTTATGCATTTCCACTAACCTAGAACATTCCATAATATAAGTTACTCAGATTTAGTATTTTGATAAACATTAGTTTCTCTATGGTTACTTTTTTCCAGTGACGTCTGCCCAAATACTTTCAGGATGATTACCGTTGTGTGAAATCTCATTTTCCTTATTTTTGAGCCTGCATCTGAGAGGGTATAAACATTTGGTCTGACAGACTCTAAAGCATTAAAAAGTTTTTTAAGGGCTGCTAAGCCTCGTCTCTTATTCAAGATTCCCTACACAAACAGCTAATGGATTTCTTTTTCATTTGACATTCCTCTTTCCCAAGCAACTTAGGTAATTTGTCCACTGGAAGACCGGGGTGAAACTCTGATTAAGCTCACAATAGCAACGGGGAGGGGTAGGGATGGGAGGCTTCATTCTTTCCCCAGCTACAGCTGCACTTGACTAGGTAGTGGCCCAAGCTACTCACAAGGTGAACTGCACACAAGTGTGTGACTCCAAATGGGGCTACCCTGGGATACAGATCCCAGCAGTTTTCACACTCACTTTCTAAGGTGTGAAACCCCTGAGAACATGACATGGTGGTGTTGGAAGTTCTTACTGTCAGACTCGTCTATCTTTACTTAAACTGTGGAGACGCCAGCTCAGTAAAAATGCGAGGTGCTAGATCAGAAAAGACCTGGTTTTGTTAAGGGAGGAACAATCAGGGCAGCTGGAGACTGGGGGTGGTCAAAAGACCACCTAAGTTTTATTCTATTATCACACACAAGCAAAGGAGTTGCGGGCTGATACTGGCCATTAAAGACACAGAGAGAGATCACGCTCACCTAAATGAATAAGCAGAAACTTATTCAACCTTTGTGTTCCTGCTTTCTTACTTTTGCTGAATAATGAATCTTTCACTCTATTAATTATGTTTCTATTGTTAATTTTGTCACATTTATATGATCACAAATCATAGATTATTTAATCATAAATATCTAAGGAATTCTCATGAACTTCAGGTATTTGCTTTCTCAATTGTATCCTTCCTACACATTAAAAGTTCAACTTACAAAAAGTCTTCTAAAAAAGAAAATAATCATTTAAGAGAAAAAGGAAACATATTTCTAGCCAGCATTTCAGGAGAAATCTTGTCATTTCCCCCCAGTGCAGCTCATCATAAAAACTCTAAGGAAATAGTGTTTAAAGTCAATTAACCAAAGAGGCCAAAATCAATTTAATAAGAGTTAGCTAATGTTTTACTAAAGCAAAATCTCTTTTCTTTAAACATGATTAATATCATTTAGGGGTTGTTATTAGTGCTGTCACTTCTAAAAATTGTGACCAGTTTGTAATGAAAAGGCCTTTGTGTACACGTAAAGGATTTATAGGAAGCACAGAAATGTAACGCGGTATTAGTGATTATATCTTTTCCTTGCCTTTGATATTTTTAAGAGAACACTCCATTTTTACTCTGTCTTCTTGGAATGCCTCCTAAAAGGTCACTGAAGGATCAAGAAATACTTAACCTATAACTACCCACGATTAAAACAACTCTATGCAAATTATATTCTGGGATGACATTTAGCAGTGTTGATATTGGGTAGAGTTATAAAAATCAATGGATTTTAGAGTTAGAAGGGGCTAAACTTATAGGCCAGTAGTCTCCACATTTTTAACAGCTTATTTCTTTTAAGAACCCCTTATATATACAATGCTAAAAATGTACCTGCTAAGACTGAAGGGAGAGGCTATCTAAGCTGGGCCTAGATGGGTTTCTCCAGCATCACACCCCTATCCCCAGCCTATAGCCCACAGTTTGAAAACCAGACAATGATCCCTTACCTTAACATAACAGGAAACTAAAACCTTAACATAACAAGAAAGGAAAACCTGTTTAAATGACTTGTCACGTTAGCACAGCATATTCATACATTTGAAATGAAACTTGATCCATATCTGGTATTAATATTTGGTTTTATTGACTTATTTATTTTGCCTCTCACTATCCATGTCCTCATATGTAGTTTTCACCTACAGTTTTACACTTGATATTAATTTGCTTTGTCGGATCATGGTGCCACTGTGAATTAGACCCACCCATAAACCTGCATCTCTTCTTTAAAAAAAGAACAAAAAACAAAAAAACTAAAAATGCTTTACTATTGCTTGTGAACAGTACACTTTCACTATCTTAATATGTATATAAGATTCTCAGCCACCAAAAATGACATCATATTCATTTATCTTTGTAAGTCCAGATCCTGGTGATAGTAATGTTAATACCATTAACCGATACATTACCTTCATATGTGTTAGATCAAAGCATAGGAAATAGTCAATATTTGAACTTTTTAATCTACCAAGACATGTTCATATCACTTAATCTAATACAACCTCTAATACTTACGATAGTCCTGCAATGCAATTGCTATCTTCATTCTCTAGGTGAAGGCTCTGAGGTTCCTAGACAAGAGTTTTGTCCAAGGCCGCACTGCCAGGAATGTTAGGGCGGGGATCTGGCCATACATATCTCTTCAAATTTCATGTCTTTTCTCTTGCACCATGCTACCCTATACGCTCAGAACGTTTGAATGTAAAGAAAGCAAGTTTATTCAGAGTAACTTAGTTCTATAGGAGCATGGAAGTGGGAAACTATTAATCTCAGACAGAATATATTTCTTTATGAAGTGAGCTTCATTTATTAAAACAGTATTTACTAAGCTTTTGATCAGATATCAGTAGCATAGATTGTCTGAGACTTTAAAGCTACTCTAAAGCCCATAGCTACATCTGCTGTCAATCTTATTTAATTTACTATACAGCTCATGTGCTCAATAATCTTACCTCATGTTATTATCAAACCAGGAGATCTTTATTTTGTCTAGAATTTTGAACTAAAATAAAAACACATTAGACCAAAAAACGACAAAAGAAGCCTATTAAAACATGAGAATGTTGCCTTGGAATTTGCACCTAATTCCAGAAACCGTTAGGTGGAAAAATAATCAGACTTTGTGTCTATGACCTTTCATCTTTTCAATTCAAAGGAAATGAGTTAAAAACAAGACAACCACAACAGAAAACCTTCTACTGTAAAAGGAAGATAAAGTAAATAAGTGGGGAAGTCACACTGATTTATGAAAAGATTATTTGACCCCATCAGAGATAGCATCAAATAGCTATCAGAACCCAAGAAATTAAAGTGTATATGAAGTAGATTGGACATGGTTTTCTTTCTTTTTTTTTTTTTTTGGACATGGTTTTCTTGCACAATCATTCTAGAGTATTAGTTCAATAAAACTAGTTCTTTAACAGTTACTTAAGCTGAAACAAAATGAAAAAAAAATTCACATTTTATTATATTTCATCCCATCCTTAGAAAAAGACTTTTAGGTCTCTTATGTAAATCATTTACTTAAAAAAAGACAAAATTAAAAATGAGACACATCAGGAAGAACCATAAACCCATGAAGATTCTAATATTATTTACTATATTATTGCATGATTTTATTTATTTCACTTTTTTTTTTGTGGACTTATATCTGAAGATCCCAACTTTATTTTTAAATATATGCTGTGATTCACACAATTTTTAATAAATATTCAATAAATATTCAATTTTTTTGACTTGCACTGTACCTGATAATCAAAAATACTATGGGCATAAGGCTGAATCTCCTAACTTTGTTTTGTTTTTTATTTATATTAATAAAATATTGAAAGCCTAGCCCAAGCCCTGTATATTGCCTTCATATAGAAAAGCTTCTGAACATGATGTATACAGTGAGGGAAAGCTCTTATCAGTTCAGAGCAATATCTTAAATTTATTCTAATTCTAACATATATAAACTCAATATAGAGATTTTTAAAAAAATACACATTAATGGAACATAAGGATAATCTGGTGGCATCTCCAACTATTGTTATAATTGATTCTGCCATTCTGGATTACCAAGAAAAAGCAGCTCTCCTTCTCCATCTCTGAACCAGGGGTATCCTTTCCCATGTTGGTGGTTGGCCAACAAGGTCATCCTTCCAAAAATAGAACGTCTTTCTTTCTTCTATCACTGATCTAACATAACAGTGGTTCCTACTAGAACCTCAAAGAACTTAGGATAAATTTTAAATGACTGCTCCCCAAAATAAGTATTACAAAAGAAGAAGAGTTCTCTGTTATTTAAAGATATTAGGAAATTCTTCATAAACAGAGAGGTCTTGAAGGGATTGGAAGGAAGAAGATAAATAGAAATGGTAAGCAGGGGATTCCAGGAGGGAAAATGTTACATGGGAAGGAAACAGTGAGGAATGTCCAAACAAACAGACCCTCCATTTTGAGAATTTCATCACTTTAAATGATTTTTGAGTGATTCTTTCATCTGCAAGTATTTATAACTTTGCTAAGAGATTGTTTCAAATTTCTGTGGAAAATTTTGAAAAACAAATCTAAAGAGACTAGTTGGTTTCTATAAAGTGATGTTTCTGTATTGTCTCTCGAAGTTAAGATTTTGGATCCTAGATTCAGACAGATTTGGATTTGAACCACAGTTCTACCACTTCTAGCTGGTTGATTTAATAAAGGGAATTTACAGTAATGGCGATTTGGTAATAAGAATCCAAAGGATAATAATCAAGTTCATATATATAAAATGCTTAGCATAGCCAACATAAAGCACAATCATTGATTCTAGTCATTATCATTTTCAATATATTGTTAGAACTACTAAAAGATACTTTGATGTTTTCAAAAGTAAGAAGAGGAAGAATTATAAATAAATAAAAATTGAATAGGTTCCAGGAGACATAATTGAGATGTTCACATTATACTAAAATTGAAAACACATCTTGATTTTTACAGTTAAATGTAAAAAGAAAACCACAAACTAAGCAGTAAAAACTGAGAACTGAGTAGTTTATTAAATATTTGGATGGGGAGAACTTTCTATATATTAAAGCGTTATTGAAACAGACACTCTTGGGTGCCTGGGTGGCTCAGTTGGTTAAGCGACTGCCTTCAGCTCAGGTCATGATCCCAGGGTCCTGGGATCGAGCCCCACATCGGGCTCCCTGCTCTGTGGGAAGCCTGCTTCTCCCTCTCCCACTCCCCCTGCTTGTGTTCCCTCTCTCGCTGTGTCTCTCTCTGTCAAATAAATAAATAAAATCTTTAAAAAAGAAAAAAAGAAACAGACACTCTTATTCATGGCTAGTGAGAGTGTAATTTTTTTTCTGTTTTTCTCAGAAGCATCTTTGCAGTGCATATTAAAAACCTTAAAAAGTTCATGTCCTTTGAGTCAGTAAGTCAATCTATTTAAGCAAACACTTAAATTCTAATGAAGAAATGAAAAATGTGCACTATGGCTTATAGAAAATATGTTCAAGTGAGTGTTGTTCATTAAAGGAAACAAAGAATAATCCTAGAAATAACCTAAATGTCAAATAATAAGGGCATATTAAATAAATATGGTGCATCCATATTATATAATATTATAAACCACTTAAATGGTGGTTATAATAAATTAATAACATTAATACAATATTATGTGAAAGAAAAGCAGAATACAGAATAATAAATATTAAACTCACAACTCACAACTATAAAGCAATATGCAGAGAAAATAGGAATGTATGAAAACATTGCTTATTTCTTGCATGGTAAGATGATGAATCATATAAAATTTTATCCTTATACTTGTTAGTATTTAAACATTTTCTATAATAAGCAGTGGAAAAATCTACTTACCAAAGAAATCATGCAAATTCATACGTTTTTTTCAATTGTGGAAAAATATACCATAAAATGAAATTAAATCATTTTAACAAAACATAAAATTTACCATTTTAGTGATTTTTAGATGTATTGTTCAGTATATTAAGTACATTTAGATTGTTGTGCAACCATCATAAACATCCATCTCCTGCACTTTTTTCCATTTTCAAAACCAAAACTCTGTACCTATTAAATAACAACTCATTCTCCCCTTCCCTCAGACCCCAGCAGCCAACATTGTACTTTTTGTCTCTGTGGATCTGATTACTTGAGGAACCTCATATAGTGAAATCATACAATGTTTGTCCTTTTGTGACTGGCTTAAGAAATAATATTTTTACAAACCATTTTTTTTCTCTCCAGGAAAGTACTAGAAAGTAAACCAAATAGTGGATAAGGAAATAAAGTCATAAAAGGTCAAACAGCCTCCAAAAGATTGTAAAATAGTTGAGATATATTATGATTGGATTTAAAATGTCACGATGTACAACAATTTTAATAACCATTTGTATGTCAAAGGTTTCAGTATTTTTAGAGTTCAAGGAATTTAGGCACTGTGTTGAAAGGATTCAGCCTCTTAGAGACAAGTATGAAAAAACCCTAATTAGCCCCTTATCAACACAGATTATTTTAAAACACTTCTTTCAAACATGTAACTAGAGAGAAAAAATTAAAATCTGCCCATTCTAGTGAAATTCTCAGGCCGAAGTATTAACTTCTCAATTTTAATGAGTCTGTTAGTCTATAATACCTATAGCCAAAGCAGTGTTTAGAAATATTCTGATTATACTTAAATTACAAAATATGCATAAAATGACACAGTAAAAGGCATCTATATTTTTGAAAATTAAGAATATCTACAGTATGTTTTATAGTTACAATTAGACACCTTAATTTAACCTCTTGAAGTACAAAAATGTGGTGTTTAATATGACATTTTTTTCAGGACCAATAATTCAGATTCTCTGTATATCATGCACACTGATGACAAATATATGCATAGAAGGTCAGTTCTATGTTGAGGGAACACACAGGCCAACAGTGTTCACTTAGTTACTATAAGTTCTCAACCTTGCCCCCAAAACACCACTCTACAGATTGATTTAGCATGTCCCTGCCCAGTTAAATTTCTGAATTTAAGTTAGGCAGAGCATTGTCTGCATATTTCAGCATCGATCGAATTATTATCTCAGAAATCTTTGAGAGGAGATCAGATGGAAGAAGTTGCAGGATGGGTACGTTTGAGTCTCAGGGACGTCAGATGGAAAGACTTTAAGCCCTATATGTTTATTGTTGTGAATATTAGTGTCAGTGCAGAAACAGGTCTGGCACTGAGCACACCTGTGTGGAAAGTCAAACGGGCAGTTTGAGTAGCTGATGGAGAGGGACAGGGACCAACAAAACAGGAGGTCATCTCAGCTACAAAAAGAAATTGTCTGTGTATTCCATGAACATAGACATATATGATACCATGATCCAGAGAGAATGGGGTACTTAGAGTAGAAGCTAACGTTGGATTTGTAGCCTCTCACCGTACTGAGAGAAATAACTAAGAGCTGGAGATGTGGGGATTCTGTATGTACCAGCTATGGATTGCATTTTGAAGAATAATGAAGCAAAAGAACAGAAAAAAGAAATTCAAATTTGCTATTATAAGCTTAATCTTCGTATCACCATTTTGGAGCATTGTCTTGTGTTAACTATTGTCCCAGAAGTCTATCTTTATTTTGAATTTGCTGTTATAAGCTTAATCTTCGTATCACCATTTTGGAGCATTGTCTTGTGTTAACTATTGTCCCAGAAGTCTATCTTTATTTTGAATTTGTGACTGAATACTATATTGGAAGAGGAAAAGACATGATTTGGAATGTATGAATACCATAAAGTGAAGACATTGACGCATTAGTGAAATGACCACTAGTTTGACCTTTTCCTGTTTTGTTTTGTTTTGTTTTGTTTTTTCTCTTGGACTTTTTTGAAACGACAGAAGGTCTGTCCTTTGGCAGTAAATTAATTAAGTGTGCTTTCTTTTAAAGGCAGGAGACTGGGTGGCTAGCTCCTCCCTTTAGAATGTGTGATGGTTATGTTGAAAGGAAGTGACCATAAACCTCTAACAAAATATTTTACTATTATGAAAAAATTATTTCTTTTAATTTTTGTTACTAGGTATTTTAGATCAATGAATGTCATTTACATTCCAACCCTTAATTATTATTTTGAACTTGTCTTTACTAATGACTTCTTAAACCTGCCATCACCTCATAAGATGCCTCCAAAATTGTTGCTTTCTATTTAGGGTTTTGCTACGATGTTACATCTTAAGATACAATCAAACATGTCCCAAGTGACACCAATAATTAAATTTGTGGGAGCTTTTCAGTTCTCCTGGTATAACAAATTCAGATATAAATTTATTGCTAAGGTCAAAACCAGAGTAATGTCCTGTAGTGACTTGGAAATTTAGTTAACATGACAACTAACAAAAGTTTCTGAAAGAACAGACAAATTGCTCCCAACTGAACATAAAAGGGAATGACATAAGGTTAGACAAAAGATTCATGATTTAAGTGAATTTCTTTTGAAATGCAAACAACCTCAAGAATCTTTACAACTCTCTTAGGGAAAATCTCCTGGGTGGTATCATTTGTGTCGAGGGGTGTTAGAATAGGCTGGTAGGGTGCTAATGGAAGGTATTACAGTCTTAGTATTTAGGGATTAACATGTAAGAATCCCTGGAGCATTTACTGAAGATGCCCACATAATCTCTGCATCACTCCTTGAGAGGTATTTTCCTGTTGCTGCTTTTAACTTGCTGTTTTACATAGTTTTATGCTTTAAGTGGTACCTGATAAAGAAATAGCCTTCAAAAGTGTCTACAGGCAGATGTAATTCTGCTATGAACACCCCAATGTTTTGATTTATTTATTTTAAAATTTTCCTTCCCTACAATCGCCACAATCAAATCAACAGTCAAAACTAAATGTTCATTGTAAGTAGATAGGCAAACGACAGAAATGTACATAATGCTCATGCTTGGTCTTAAGTCTCTGTTTCTCATTCTAATCATGAGAGTTTACTATAATTTTCTTCCGTCCTATAGGCTTTAATAATGTAACTCAATGGAATCCCTAGAGACCACTTAACATCGACTGGTATGTTATATGTATGATATGATATATATATATATATCATTATAAGCTGTGTTATATCAAGGATATCCTCTTATTTTAATAGAGGGTTATGATATTAGAATAAGACAGGTACGTTATGCATATGTAATGTAACAGATGAACCAGCAAGCCGGGATGACCACACTTTCCAGTCTACACCTGCCACTGAAGAAAAACTGCTAACACTCGGACAGCTGGACATCACCACAAGCATAAAGGATTGGACCAGATTGACCAATGAAAGACTATCAAAATAAACACGACCCCGTATCACAGCTTTCAAAGTAATCTTATTTCACAGAATCTGACACTTAAAGCAATGATTCTTTATCTTCTGCAAAGGGCTCAAGCCCAATTATTAATACAAGAGCTGAAATCCTTGGAAATACCTTCTACGTGAGCAAAATTAAGTAATAAGATATCTGTTCTTAGGAGGGACTACTCTTTTGAAGTCACTTGTCCAGCTTTATCATTTTACAGATGAAGGAACTAAAGTCCAGAAAAGCAATGTACGTTTATGAAGCCGACATTATTTCTGTTACAGCCTGGCATGTAAGAGTACTCAATAAAAATTTGTTGAGTGATTGAACAAATGAATAATTTCTTCCCCCGATCTTCTTTATTCTAACCACTGTAAGTTTCTCATGCCTTGGAGATTTATCCAGGAATAGGCACAGGCATTTTGACTAAGATAATACATTTTGGTGTTTGTCTTTGGCATAAAAGCTACTGTTGTAAAGCAACAGCTTTTTGTGTGTGTGTGGGGGGGTTAATGGATTTGTAACTAGAAGATAGAGTCATACTGCTACTTATCAAACATTCACATAAAAAAACTAAATTACATCAGCAGTGAAAAGTAATGTAGCTCAAACATCAATTCTAATTTAAAAGCATTTCTGGAGACAAGGCAAAATATAATTCTCTTCCTCAGTTGAGACAGTACTATTTTAAGGAAAATGAATATAGAAGTCTGACAAACAATAATGTTAATAACCCCCTTATATGTCTTTCTGATGACAGTAGTGATGACAAGATCATATTACAAAAAGAAATCTCAGTCTGAGGGAAACAGTTCGGAAGAAACCCCCTGAAGCTCCTAAAACAGTTAGGTCTCTTGTCAGACTGATGGCCCAAACACTCAGAAAGTGACATCTCCAAGAAGCTGACATTGCGTATGTGAAAGGGGCCGAGATTGAATTGCTCATCTGTTGCTTCCAAAGTTCATGCAAAAGCATACACAGACATTACCGCTTTGGACACCCCAGAGAGCATACATTGCAGCGAAAGTAAATTGAACAACCAATGTAAAACCAAATTCTGAGCTGGAAATTGCTACACGACACTCACTAAGTTGCTTTAACTCTTTCACTATCATGACAGGAATGTTAAGGAAAATCTTTGCCACATTTATGTGAGCATAGTACTTGACTGAACTACAGCAATTAATATAATCCTCTGAGCGGTGAGAGCTCCCTTAAAGACCATGGAGAATCAGGCTCAGATCTCTGGTAAACGGTATGAGTCAAGTATGCCTCTCTGACCCACTAGGGGATTTAATTTAGTGGGGGTGGGGTGGGGATTGCAGCTAAACTGGCTCAAAATCCTGTGGAGTAAACTAAGGAGGCCACATCTCAGTTTTCTTACAAGACAAAAGTGAAGTGGGTAGAAGAAATCAGAAAGAAGAATACTAAGCTGAGAAGTGAAATTGCCCATCTTTCTCTTGCTTTTATCTTAGAGAAACCATGCTGATCCAACACTCGTCTCTACTGCTTCATTTTCCTGCCTTTCTGTCCCCCCACCTTTATTTTCCTTTTCTTCTGTTTTATTTTCTTATTCCTTTTCATTGATAAACAAGGAACTGCTCTGAAATCCCTGCGTCTGCTAATCGCCAGTGTTTTCCTCAAGTTAAAAGTGTTTGGAAAAAAAAAAATATTTGACACACCCTCTTTATGACTGGAGAACAATGATCAACATTAAATTAGCACAACTTAGTGGAAATGAAATGGATTCTGATGTCAATCAGGATTCAGCACTCTTGTTTTTGCACTCTTGTTGACATTACTTAATTTCTCAAAATCTCAATTTTTTTTGTCATTCATAAAGAGTAATCTTTTTCCCTGTCCCTGATCTGTTTTAGGTCCTCCAAAAACTTAACAAAACCTTCTGATATCTCATCTATTTTTTTTTTCCTGGTTCTATGCACATGAGGTTTTGCACTTCCCTCTAACTCTGCTCCATGCCACCATTCATGGGGCTGAAAATTTGAGGAATGTATTACTGCTTTCCAAAATCTTCTAACATCTATCTTTTCTGTTTTTTTGTTTTTGTTTTATTTTTGTTTTTTTACTTTTGTGACTATAAGACAACTGATAAATTCTTTCTTCTTTCCACCACCTCCCTTTCACACTGAAGTTTTGCTGCGAAACATAGCACTAAGTCCTGTTATTGGATTGATTGATCATTGATCATTGATTGACATATCTATTTATGAAGTTGGTCTGGACTTTATGTATGTTTCTCTGTATAAAATAGCTTGTGATACATTTCAGTCTTTGTTATTAGGGATGTTGCTTTAGACCGAAAGTAGCAGACTGATGAAACTATGTTCCTTCAACTTGGTAAGAGGCTCCATATCTTTATTCGTGTGAGGGGTAAGTGTATTTATCGCTACTTGTTAATGATCATGGTGATGACTGGCTCAGGCCAGAGCTACTATACATATGAAAAAAGTTGCCAGGATAGGTCATGTGTTTGGTAACTTGGGGAGCTTCTAAATTTGGAGAATACATTGCTTTTTATTTTTTAAAAAGATTTTATTTATTACATTGTTTTTTAGAACATAGAAAGAAAACTGATGGAGGAGCTGGACTAGTGATATAGAAGCTGAGATTTGGCTAATTCTTTATTTTAAAACGAGAGCTGCCAAATGATGAGAGTGAAGCCTTCTCCCTCTCTCAAACTACATTCCATAAATCAACAGAGGAAATGACTTAAGTCTTCTATTCACTGCCATACTTAGTTGTGCAAATCCGGATCTCGGATGGCCTTTACTACACTGTGCAGAGGCATTCAGTTACAAACAAGAATAAAACCAGGACCAACTATTGTTATTTATATTTCCACATAGAGACTGTAGAATAAACTTTAGTATTTCTTCTAATATTTTCATGATATAAAGTTACTTTTTTGTTTTGAAAATTCTAATTAGACAAAGAATTTAAAATGTGCTAGTATGTATATAATAGATTTTAATCAGAAACCCACTGGCAATTGCAATGACAATTAACAAAAGACAATATCTGAATTCTAAAATTGGCTTGGTTAAATTAATATAAATTTTAAAAGACTAATCTATGAATAAGATGTGTATTATTAAATTAAATTGCCCTCTTATCCTTGAGCTGTATAATGAGATTATGATAGATGATCTTAAAGATTAACATTCAATTCTGAAATTCTAAAATGGATCTTTTCAAGTAAACTTTTTAAATTTCAATTTTTCTTTAATTTTAGTTTTCTTTGAATTTAGATATATATGTGTCTATTTGTGCATATGTACATATAGGATAAACTTGTGATTTAAATAGATACAATGCATGTCACCATTATTTTCGAAGGCCTCTATTAATTTACCATCTATCCACTTGGCTTTATTTTATTTTTAAAGATTTTATATATGGGGGCACCTGGGTGGCTCCCAGTTAGTTAAGTATCTGACTCTTGATTTCAGCTCAGGGTAGTGGGATCCAGCCTTGTGTGGGGCTCCTGGCTCAGCGGGGAGTCTGCTTCTTTCCCTCTCTCTGCCCCTACCCCCTTCTAAAATAGATAAATAAAATCTTTTAGAGAGAGAGAGTGCTTGCATGTGCAAGAGGGTGGGGGGAGGGGCAGAGGGAGAAAATCTCGAGCAGGCTTCCCACTGACCACGGAGCCAGATCTGGGGCTCAATCTCAGGACCCTGAGATCATGACCTGAGTTGAAATCAAGAGTTGGATGTTTAACTGACTACCCCACTCAGGTACCTCTTCACTTGGCTTTAGTAACTAAAAAGTTATGTTCCCATTTTGAATTGGTTAAAACAGGTAGTGGCTATATTAATTTCCTAAGGCTGCTGTAAAACAGTACCACAAATTTGGTGGCTTATAACAACAGAAATTTGCTCTTACAGTTCTAGAGGCTAGATAATCAAAGTGTGGCAAAACCATGCGCCTCTGAAGGCTCTGGGGAAGAATACTTTCCAGCTTCTTCCAGAGTCTGAGAGCCACAGGCGTTTTGTATCAAATGGCAGCTTAACACCAATCTCTGCCATTGTCTTTACATAGCTGTCTGTTCCCTGTGGCTTCTGTGTGTGTCTAACTTTCCCTTTTCTTCTTCTTCTTCTTTTTTTGTTTTTGTTTTGTTTTGTTTTGTTTTGTTTTAGAGGGAGGGAGTGGGAGAGAGAAAATTTTAAGCAGGCTCCACGCCCAGTGCAGGAGCCCAAGGCAGGGCTCAATCTCACAACCCTGAGATCATGACCTGAGCCGAAACCAAGGTCAGATGCTTAACCCACTGAACCACCCAGGTGCCCACCCTCTTCTTATAAAGACACTAGTCATTGGATTAAGGCTCACCCTAATCCACTATAAACTCATTTTAACTTGATTACATTTGCAAAGACCTTATTTCCAAATAAGATTACATTTTGAGGTTATAAGTGGACATGAATTTGGGGACTACTACTCAACCCAGTCCAGAATCATATAATAGTCAAACAGAGTTTCTCTTCAATTTGTGATAACCCATATTGGTGTAATGAATTTACATAATTCCTTTCAAAGCAAATACATGTATAGGAGATGGGTATGTGTGATAGTAAATAGAGCAGCTCAACAAACATTTCCAGCTTTCTGCCGTTCGTGAAGGGTGAATGGCTGGGTCTTGGGCCTTGCTTTGGCAACAAAACATAAAATATATAAGAAATAGGGCCATTTGTTTCCAGCCAGAGGATTTAACAGCCATATTCTGCCTTTCCGTTTGTTTAGAAAATGGGTTCTCCAGCAAACTAGGTCCTGGAATGAGAATGATGTAGAGCAGAGCCCCCAGCAGACTCACAATATAGCAAGAAATAGCCTTTGTTGCTTGAGATTTGGGAATTGTTTATATGTGTAGAATATGCATTCGCAGTGGGAGTAATGTAAAATTGGTTCTTGAGGGCAAAATAAAATCTCACTTTTTTGTGTATAAGGTGCATACATGCATATAATATATAAACATATATACAGTGTCTGATATTAAAATTCCATGGAGAGATGATTAGAAAACAAAATGTCTAAACATGTTCCTTAAGGGAGTAACAATGAAAAAACGGTTGGGAAACTGTAGTGGAATAACCTAGTGGATTCTCAGTGATATCAAAGGCTTTGTTGACACCAGCTAGGTTTCAGTTTCAAATTTTGACACTTTTCAAAGTTTCTTCATCAATTTGTGGTTACATTAACTACTCTGAATGATGGGGTTAAAAATAATACCACCCTCTTATGCTCTGTGATAATTAAGACAATCAACATAAATGTTTATTATAGTGCTTGCCACATAGTAATTATTTTTAAAAACTTAGGTATTATTATAATTTAATTGTTCCAACATTAATCATGGTTTAATGTCCTGTGAAGAATATATTACATTTCCATTTATACTTTAGGCAAAATTCAAAGGAGCTGATTGTATTTGTCAGTATAAGCTAAGTGCTAAAACAAAGAATACTAAAACCTCGATAATTTAACACATTACAAGTTATTCATTGTTCAATTCATAGCCTCAAGTCTTTGAGAGAAAGTGAGATAGTCTGTGCTACACCACCATTCTGGGATTGTTTTTTCCATCTGGTTGCTCAGTGTTTTCTCCAGGATTTGACCACTAAGTGAATGACAGAGAGCATTGAGGAGAGTATGGGTCAGACCTAGAAATGCCTGTATTCCATTGCCTAGAACTCAATCACGTGATCTCATTTAACTGTAAGGGAGGCTGGGGCATCTGGGTAATTTGGCCAAGCTCTGAGTGAAAGAAGGAAAGATGATTCTAGGTTAACATTCAGCACTGTCTCTGCCATGAGGACAGAGATTCATTAGTATACTCCGATGACCAAAGTGTTGGAAACCAGTTAAAATGTATTTTGTGCCAAGGCCTTTAAGTGCATCATCCAAATGCTCTTCTGAGTGGACACTGTTATTATCTTTGTCTCAGTTGAGGCAGTTGTTATGATCACACTGTAGGTGGTAGAACCAAGATTAGAATCCAGATCTGCTTGATCCAGAGCACAAGCTCTTAGCCAGCATGCTAAATCTTTCCACACATAGGTCCCCATTCATCATCCCTTCTAGCAGAGATAACAGAGTAGAAAGGCTACTTCACATTTAGATTAGAGAACACTAAAATTTTCCTGATGACAAGTGAATAGTTTACGTAAAAATATTGTAAAATCTCTAGAAGTCTTTAAAATAAATTTTCATGTCTCTTTGATAGTTTAAACATGGTTCAGAATGAAGGCTGGAAAATAGACAACCAGAGATCCCGTAAATATTCATCCAGCCTTGTGATATAACGTTTTGTTTTGTTTTATTTATTTATTTTTTAAAGATTTTATTTATTTATTTGAGACAGAGAGAATGAGAGACAGAGAGCATGAGAGGGAGGAGGGTCAGAGGGAGAAGCAGACTCCCTGCCGAGCAGGGAGCCCGATGTGGGACTCAATCCAGGGACTCCAGGATCATGACCTGAGCCGAAGGCAGTTGCTTAACCAACTGAGCCACCCAGGCGCCCTGTTTTATTTTTATTTTTTTTTAAGATTTATTTCTTTATTCATTCCAGAGAAAGAGAGAGAGAGCAGGATGGGGAGAAAAGGGAGAGGGAGAGAGAATTTTTCAAGCCGACTCCATGCTGGACACAGAAGCTGCCAGGGGCTTGATCTTACGACCCTATCACCACCTGAGCCGAAACCAAGAGCCGGGCACCCACCCAACTGTGCCCCCAGGTGCCCTGATATAACATCTTTTTAATGTGTGTGTTTGGTGGGAAGTGGAGAAGGAAGAAACTAAATAATAGATAAGTAATAACCTGGACTTAAGCCAACTATAGTGACAAGCTTATCCCTCAATGATCATCATGCTACATAATTTTCATTGGCCCCATCTATATCAATCAGTACTTCAAACACTCATGTTTGCCAGATCACTGAAGGAAAGAATCCTAAATGTGTAATCTTTGAAAAAAAAAAAAAGACAGAAATTAAAGGACAGAGATTTGGTGAAACTTTTCTCATTGTTGAAAACCATAAATTAATTTAGATGCCCAACCTATCTAATATTAGATAAAATGTAAACATACTTAAATTTCATATTCCTATTAAATGTAAGGAACTAGTTATTGGAAATAAAGACAATTTATTAAAAATGAAAACAAGCTAATGCAATAGGGGAACCACACAATTTGTATTAAGTTGTCAAAATTGTACTAGCATTTTTCAATCTTAATCATTTAGTCCATTGATGCCTTGACATTAATACTTGTACATAATAGAAAAGCTGAAATTAAAAAATCATTTATTTCTATACTCCTTTTCATCCAAATTAAAATATTTTGACATGAAGTAATTTATGTCATATTATTCTTTCATTTGCAGGTTTGTCTGTAAAGTTGGACCATGATGATTTCATCCATATATTTCACTTTATCACTTAAGGAAGAGAATGTGTATTTACATCTCTCATGTTTTTAAGCAAAACAATATTATCTAGACTTCCTGATGATATCTAACTACTAAAAAAGCTAGTATTCACTGTTAAAAAGGACTCCACAGGCAGTCAGAAGTTATTTTATCAGGCAGAAATAAGATAATTTGGATATTGGAAGAAAATCAGAATCTGCTCCCAAACAGATTAGTTCTTCTGTATGATAGAAACAGAGGCAGTTCAATTGGATTACATGTGCCCTTGGATTAATTCCATGATATTATTGTGAAAGAGAATAAGCAACTTCTTTTGAATTTGAAGAATCCATTATTAAATATGTCCTAAACACACTCGGTGAGCAGATAACTGTAAAAATCTGAGACCTATAGATATGAGAAGCCTCTTCTCACATCTTTGACAATCCCTTCTTTTTAAGAACAACATAAATTCTCTTTTGGATTTTTAAAAATCTTCCTTATTAGGATTACAGTTATGCATTGCTAAAATTCAATTATACAAAGCCCAGATTGGAGCAGATGGACTTGAAATAGTTTGGCAAAGAATCAAAGGGATTTTCTTTGGTTCATGATATTGTGATGTAAAAAAATAGCAAATAGTATATTACTTAACATCATTGAAATTAGGCTATATACTAAAATAAGAACTCAAAAGCTTTAAATAGAGATAATAAAAAAGGGAGCAAAAAAAGACCATGCAAATGTACAAAGCCTAGCCTGTCATGGTTAGAGGACCGAGTTATGCTTGTAGTTTGTGAGGTTGACAACTTTGCCTATATTATAAAAACACTTTTCTAATCTAGGTGAGAGGTTATCATCTTTGCTACCACAGAGTTAATTTTTAACTTTGGCAGAGGTTGAGGGTTCACAGATTACTCAAATGAAGGCAGGGCAGGGGGATGGACAACTGCAGAATGAGGAGTACTAACATCATGAGGGTATAATATTTTCAATGAACTCGGAGATGTTTTTGTGTGTTTTTAAAAATTCCAAATTTTAAGGTGAACACGCTTAGAGAAATTATGCCTCGATATTACACATTACTTTAATATTTTATTGATTCAAAAACTATGTTAAGTTTAAAAGTATCACTCAACTTTTCAATCAAGATAGAAAAAGATTTTCCAAATTGACTTTAATTCTAAAGAAAGAAAACAATTCTTCTTGATCACAAGTGATGGTATTTGGGAGGAAACACTTTATTTTTATGAAAGATTGCCATATATTAGTCACCTTAAATTCCAGATTTCTAAAAACAGAATATTTTAAGAATTACAGGTAATGCAACCAAAGTACGAATCACCAATAGATACATAGGAAGGCAGACTTACTATGTATCTAAAAGTATTGATGAATACTTGAAAGTGAACTGATTGCAATTAGATACTTGGAACATATTTCAGAAGAACAATAAGTAATCTATTTTGGTCCTCTCAAATCACTTTTGAAACAAGGTGGAGTGCAACAAAAAGTAACATAAGTTGAAACTGAACAGATAACACATGGCGATCTCTTGGCTTTAAAAAAATTCTTCAACTTTGAAAACAAAAACTGATTACATATTTCAGTATTTTGGGCGCATCAGGGATTTTCTTAAATTTATCAATCAAAGCAATTTATTAACGTGTTTCTATAATGTGGAAGGTATCTCAAATTAATCCTGGGAAACAGAGCCTAACACTTAGCATAGATTTTGTGGTCAGATCGGGATTCAAAGGAGTATTGCACCTTTTATTAACTTGGGTAAGAGATCTAATCTTCAGTAATCTCATCTGCACAATTGGAATGATATCACCCACATAATAAAACTTTTATAGGAATTAAACACTATGATGAATTTTTAAAAACTAGAAAAATCCCTGACACAGAGTAAGTGCTCACCACATGGTGGCAGATATTAAAATGATCATCCTGGATCAAACCTTTGATTTACCTGTATATACTATCTGACAATTATAACAAGAGTATATTGGAAAGTGAAAAAAAAATGGATTGGGGTTTTTCCATTTATGCCACATTTTTGAAAAATCTGATATGGAAAAGAAATATTTAATATTTTCCATCTTATATTGTGCAGATTGCCTTCAGATGAGTATTTTATGGTTCTCCATGAATGCCAACTTAGAAGTACAATCACAAAGAAGGCCATTTGATCACCTTACCCAAATTAGGGTTAATTATAGTCTCTTACACACAGTTGTCTTTAGATGTATTAAAATATATATTTATCTGGTAGGCACATTTTGAGTACATAATAATACCATTCCAAGTTTTACATAAATGGAGCCTAGATTTCTATCTACATTTCTCTATTCAGCTGCTTGCTTAGAGAAGAAAAGACAATTCGGATTTGGAAAGATATTGAAACCAACAGGCCACTTAATTTTTTGTATCTTAAACTCTCTGATTTAGTGGTGGTGGGGCTTCATTGTTCTAAGCCATTTCTAGCTTTTTGTCTTACTGAAAACCTTAACAAAATGTTTTTGAAGCTAAATCACTGCTAAAATTGAATTTCCAACATCTAGTAGAATGTTCAGATTTTAAAGATTTTCCTTTACTTTAAGAAAAAAATTAGGGTGGGAAATCAATTTTTTACATAGACAGTGTTCACTGTAAGTGTGCTAAATTTAATTGAAATATATACATTTCTCTAATATGGATCTTATCAAATCTCCCAGAAGGAGATGTCTTTGTTCCCCGTGGACTTAACATTGTCCATATTACATTTCTGTCTGCTGACTTTCACTGTTGTTGACAGTGTGAGAGTTTTGTTCATAATCTTAAGCCATCACTTGGTATGAGATTTAAAAAAAAAAAGTAACATCAGTTTTCCTGAATCATGTTTAATATCAAATGAGATACTGACAAAACATTCTTTTAAAATATCACTTATGAACTTATCTTGGAGAAAAGCAGAAAACATGGACTCCAAAATTCCTTTGTTCTAGACATTATTACATAATGTAGGTAGCGTCTAGCAAAAAGGGGCACCAGGAAGAAATGACGGGCTTTCTTTGCCATTTTAGTTGATAAAGTATTATGAATGCAAAATGATGATGCTTGGCGCAAAATGCCAAGTAAATATAACCAGAGGGATTTCCCTTAAATAAGCCTTTTCTCCCCATGAGCTCATTTGTTATACTCTACGGAAGGACAACTTTCTGTAAGATATGAGGCAACACTTTTCTGCCCTAGAGGGCAATAGTAAATGGTAGGTCATTCTCCTCCAACCTATCCCCCCTTCTTCCCACACACATCCTTTCCACCTCTGAGTGATTTTATGTATCACTTAAGGAAAAGCATCTATAGATGGTGAGTCTATCAAGTATAAAATGAAATCTATCTTTTGTCCTATAAATTAATAGCCATGAGAAAAGTCTTCCAGGTGAAATGTTCTAATATCTTCCTTTCTGAGAGCTATGTTGAAGTTTAAGGGCTTAAAATCTATATCATTTTAATTTCTGCTTTCTTTTATTAGGGAGATGCTATTGTTAGAGTATTTTTATTGAATACATGTAAGGAAATTTGATTGAGATAGAGATTGTGGGGGGGGGAGGGGGAAGGTAGACTTTATAGTCCTTTACTTTAAATCTTAGTCCAAAGGTTTAAAATACATGTTTAAAGAATTATCAGTTATTTTTCAGTATTACAGATAGATAAGAGAGATGTTACTCCAGTGAATTTGGGGATTTTCCCAGACTTTAGATTCGGCCCTTTGGGAAGAGACAAAAACAAAACAAAAACAAAAAACATGTGAACACGTATTTTAGCCTTTCTTTCATAGAGTGGTAAAACAAGTAACACGGTCAGAATCATTACTGTGAGGATTCAAGTGATTTAACTTCAGCACGTTAATGCACTTTTTAAATTTTACAACTAAATAATGTAGATCAAAAGTGTGCTGAAATTACTTTTAATGCTTCACAAGAAAAGTGGTTTTATTCTTTTGCAAGACTATTTCATCACCATAATTTCCGAGCATGTTGAGATGCCATAAGAACTCTCCTAATTGCTTAAGCGTCGCTGACCATTTTTTTTTTGAAACACACAATATCACCTCCATAATAGCCAAGGGAGACCTAAATTAAGTGGCAACACCAAAATGTATCCACCAAACAAAAGACTCTTCCTGCAGCCGCCTCAAACGGAGGGACTCTTTCCTAATATTTTCCAGTAGGGGGAACTAAAGACTCACTATCCAGCATTTAGCAGGGCTCGGGGACCTGCGTGAGTTCCCATAACCCGCCTTCTAATCACCGGAACAAGCATCAAACAGCTACCAGTGAGCCTGTGATCACACGTGGGTCTGGCCACACCGGCCACACCGGGGGCACCGCAGACACTGGCATCCCTTTGATCTAACGTGGCTTTCCATAATCATCCCCAGTCCTGATGGCATTCACTTGGTGGTTTTTGCCTTCATTTTCAGGGTCTGTCATCTTCGGGCTGGAATTCGGCTCTTTTTGAGCTTCTTTTAGCTCAGTGGGTTTTCAGCTTTCCTCCATCCTGTGTTTTCCGAATTTCCTTTCAGAGGTGCTAGTCTCTGTAGGATAAGGGCTTCGGATACACCTCTCATCCCCAAGTCTCTGATCCCCTCTCCCCAACCTAAGCATCTTCTGCTGAACTCCTTGCATCCCACAGACCCGCGTCAAACTCATCTTTAAGGAATCATAAGGCAACTGAGTAACATAAGAGGGGATGCCCCCCCCCCCCGGTATTCCTCAGAGGGCCATAGATCTTGGCTAAAACGAGCCGGTAGAGGCTAGAGATTTCTGTACAACCCCCCCCCCTCTTTTTTTTTCTTGTGCCTTTTTAACGACATAGGAAGCACCTACACACAACCTTCCCGCTCCAAAAGGCGGTTATATTTTGTTTCCGTTCCTTTTCTCCCTCCCGCTCAGCTTCTCATTTTGCTAAAAGGTGAAGAGTGAGTGTTTGTGTGATTTTAACGGGTAATGAGGCTGCGCCCTGGGTCCTGGAGGATAATCTTTTTCCAGAA
The DNA here is from genome assembly GCF_054177405.1 of Leptonychotes weddellii. Taxonomy (NCBI): domain Eukaryota; kingdom Metazoa; phylum Chordata; class Mammalia; order Carnivora; family Phocidae; genus Leptonychotes; species Leptonychotes weddellii. Next base: position 166,330,510 of record NC_138369.1, on the reverse strand, counting down.
AGCGCGTGCATCTCCGGCAGACGGAGGGATGAATAATTAGGAAGGGCTTCCATGAAATCACTCACCGAGAAAATTACCTGCCCATTAAACGGGACGCCGCGAGAAGCAGGAGACTAGAGCCCACCTATCCTCTCCCGAGGCTGGAAGTGTGGAGGGATCAGGAGGCACGGAGAGGGGGAAGGAGTTGACCGGTGGCTTGGGCTCCAAATTTGTTAATTTCCGTCCCCCTAGGAATCTCGGCTCCCCTCCCCTCCGCCTCCCCCCTCCCCCGACCGCCCAGCGGGCTGGCGCCCCCTGCACGTGCAGGCGGCGGACTCTGGAGGTGGAAAGCTCAGCGCACCCCCTCACCACCCCCGCCCCCCTCCCCGGGGCAGACTCCGAGCAGCTTTCATTCCTCCCCACCCCTCCCGCCTCCTCGCCTTCCCTCCTCTAAGTCCTTCCACCCTCGGCAGCTGCAGGAGGAGGCGGACGCTCTGCTGCGGGGCCGCGGGAGCAGCGGCGGCGGCGGCGGCTGGAGCGGAGGGACCCGCGGCTGCGACCCGGGTGGGCGGCTGGACCGCGCCAGGCGGCTGGACCGCGCGCTCCTTTTCGCGCCCGCTCTCCGGCTCCGGGGCTCAACTCGCCCGGCTCGGCAGTCGCCCGCAGCGCCGGGGCTCACAGCCGCTCTGAGGCGGCACCGCGGGGGTGGCCGCTGCCTCAGCCCTGCCCCTCGTTCCCTCCCTCCCTTGCAGCCCCACCACGTAGGAGTTCGGATTCTCCACCCGAGTCGTCCTGATTTCTCTTTGCCTCTCTTTCGGAAACGGGAGTGGTGGAGGGAGGCAACGAGGCTGCAAAGGAGAGGCCCGCCAAGTCGGCCCGCCTGCAAAGTGTTGCTCTGACACATCATTATTATGGAAGTTAAGTGAAAAAAAAAAAAATAATAATAATAATAAAAAAAATAACTCTGGACGTGGAGCTGCTACCGAGAAGGAGACCGGGGAAAGAACACCAGTAGGCAGGCCAATGGTTTTTCGGCAGCGCGCTGGCAAGTTTGTGGAACACTTTCTAGGAATTAGGTCTTTTTCCTCCCCCTTCATCTTCTTGACTTCTGAAGAAAGAACTTGACTTTGGATGGTAATGGAGCCTGAGGAGAGAGGGTTAGACACACTTGAATAATCCCTCCGGCTGGGCTGAATTTGTGGGAATTTAGGAAGCCAGAGGGTGGAAATACAGCAGCCTTTGGAGTGCCCTCTGTTAATTTGGATGGATCTAAATGTGCCCCACTCAAGACCTCTCCACTGACCCCCTTCTGATCTTGCGATTTGCTCTTCTTGACTTTAATTAGCATCTAGGAAAGTCTAAACTTTGGACCTACCTCTTTTTTTGATACTTATTTTTGTACTTTTGCTCTCTGGGATTGGTTTCTTAAAACAATCTGGATCCTTTTTAATATGTCAAAATGAGTCGGCTGATGTTTACACAACTACTGCTCTGTGGATTTTTATATGTTCGAGTTGATGGTAAGTTAAAAATACTTTTATCTTTTCCCCCCACCCCAAAAACCATTTCTTTCTGAGCGCGTTGTGGGCTATAAATAAAATGACATTTTGTCTGTTAGTCCCTTTTGAACAGGCACAGGGGCTTTTGGGGGGCAGAGGTTTTAAGTCTTTGTTTCTAAACTGCTGCAAGTGGAACGTGTTAGTAGTCACCTATTGTTGTTATTGTTGTAATTTACTTAATTAATTGAGGAGTTGGATAATAAATAATGGGCTCTCAGTCTTGTTAGAAAAAGGAATATTAAAGCAAATCTCTCGGATACTCTTGTGCCTACTCCCTTTTGGTGTTTGTTCTTGTATCTGAACTTTGGGTTAGAAATTCAGGTGATGAAAAATAGTAATAGACACTTCAACGAAGGTTCAGTGGGTTAGGAATTTGAGACAGGGTATCTCAGGGTTCAATGGGTATCACTTGTGTGTGGCGGAGTGCTCTTCTAGTGTGAAATCAGAATCAAGAATTTAGATCATAGGGAGAAAACTGTCAAAAGTGAGACTGGGCGAGGCTCCAGGAAGGGGGAAACATAAGCTGTGGGCTGGCTGTGGGCACAGAACACTCAGCTCAGTCCCCAGTGGCAAACACAATGGGGATCTGAAACAGGTGCTGTAGGTGTCTCCCTCTGGGTTGAGTCAGTCTGTCAAGCAGACAGCATCCTGCCTCTGATTCTCCTGTCTTTTGTTCAGATATGCTTTCCTGGGATATTTTCACAGGATGTCAGTTTCTTGTGAGAGGATTGCAATTTTTTTTTTTTTTACATGTAGCTCTTTTGAATGATGTGTGGAAGTAATCATTAACATGCGTTTTTGTTTATAAGAAGAAAGTCGAAAGAACATTTGGTATTAACCTTCTAGGGACTTTAATTTTTGAATCAATGGAAAGAATGTGTCTCATGAGAAGAGTAGAGCATGTTGTTGTTGTTGTTTCCTGAAAATGTGGATTGTCGGACTTTAGGTTTATAACTATTATACTTGTAAAGAATCTGTGTATTGGTCCAAGTATTTGAGCCACCATAGTAGCTTGTTGCTACATAAACTTTCCTCCAGCATTTGCATTGTGGACAAATTCATTTTTGGGACACTGCCTATTTCTGCCCGCCTGTAGGAGCTATCCTGGTTCCTCGCAGCTACTGCTGCACAGAACCCAATGGATCGGAGGATACAAACAGGCAGGCTTTCTATAAACATGAGGCGGTACAGATGAGTTTACCTACTGTCAAGTGGCTGTTTTCAATCACAGGCTACATGAGTACCTTTGCCCCCAGCGATAGGAGGCAAGGCATTCATGTGGGCACACTGCTTTTTCTTTTTCCCTTCTAAGTAGCTGATGTGTAGGAATTAATCATTGTGAATCACACTGTGACAATATCTATAGTCATACCTAATCAGTCACCATACATTTCCTTCTTTAATCCATTTACCTTTACAATACATTTACATTGCCCTAACCAAAAGGTTTTCATATTTTTCCCAAGTGTGTTTGATTATCATGATAAGAAGACTTTGATCATATATCCTCATAAACCATGAATTTACATATTTCAATACCAGGAATGCATGTATAAACTGTACATTAGACTACCGAATTACCACCGAGTTTTTTCTTTTCTTTCTTTTTTTTTTTTTTTTTGAATTAGTGTGTAGCTAAGAGGAATACAATTAAATTGCTCAGTGGAAGTGACAGAGGGAATCAGAAGAGCTCGGTGTTACAGAATGTAATTAATGTACCAGGGTGTTTGGAGATATATGAAACAAATGCAATTAACCAGCTTGCTGGAACAGCAGTAGCAAGGCATCATCTCTCTCCTTCCCTCTCTCCCTCCCTCCCAACCTGACTCCCTCCCTTCTTTTCCTCTTTCCCTTCTTCTCTTCCTTCTCTCCCTGTCTCACCCCTCCTACCCAGGAGACACACCTAGGACCTTTGTTCTGATTTAATATTATAAGATAAGGGGCAAGTTTATGTCTGGATCACAATTATGCAGCAAAATTCACGGCTGTGTAGTGAAAAATGCCCAGGGTTGAGAAGTTGAAAAGGTAATGGTAAATTTTTGTGTGTGTGAAACTAGTTTTTGTATTTAGCATCTACTACTTCTAAAGCAAAGGAAGCTGTGGGCACTTACTGAATGAGTACATAAAGCATACCTTTGACATTGGATTGCCTTTGGTTCACTCCAGAATGATGACAGCTTTTCCATGGGGATCGTCGAAAATTTGGGATGTAGACAACACTGCCCTCTAGGCTATTTCAACACACTGAGACCTAGCGTTCCCATATATAATGAGAGGGTTGGTTTGTAGGATCTCTAAGCCCTTTCTCTTCCAGGATTCTATGATTTCTATTTACTTATTATCCTTTCTTATAAGTGTGTGCTTATTCTCCCCATGAATTTCAAATTTAGAGAAGCTTGTACCATTTCAAAGATATACTGACTATCCTTGTGCTAGACACAGAAATTAATTTTATTCAGTGACAAATGATACATAGATTTGCATTGAAATTTGCTTGGTGGGTTATTTATATGTGCATTTTTATAGTATATGAAAAATGTTGGAGTTTTGCTTCCTCCTAGGAGATATGTGCTAATATTATTTATGATTTTTCAGTATCTTGTGTCTGTTGGAATCCATAGAGAGTAAACATTAAGTTAGTTGAGAACCACAGACAAACTTTTCTATTTGGGATGTAAATAAAGATTTTCTCATTTAATACAGATTCATGAACCACATGCATATTTTTCTTTACTGTTCCATAGGAGAATATGTATTGAGTTTAGCTTTTGTTCTCCAGATTTTCTTTATTTTTAGATGAGACTATGGTTCTACAGTCATTTACAGGGAAGTAAACATAAATTACCACAATGCTTTTTAATTACATCAACTTCCTGTGCATTGTGTCAATTTAGTAATTTTGCAATAATTGTGAAAAGATGTCTTTAAAATGAGAATAATGTTCTTATCTTTAATTTTTAACTATTCTTAAATGAAAATGGCACACATGGTATTTGGGGAGATAACGATAATGTGTGTGCATAGTGTAGATGCATAATCTCATACAGGTTTATACATTTTGCTAAAGTGTTCCTTTTAGTAATGGGCTCATTATCATAGCCATATGTAGTCCATTTCAGAACTTAAATTGCATATAAGTAACCTGAAATTTGTTCTTGCAACTATGTAGTAATATCGCTTTAAACTGGCTTTGTTTGAATAAGCTTTGATTCTAGGCAACATGTGGACCATAAACCAAAAGGATTTCTTAGAACATAAAAAATAAAAAAAGAGTATCTTAAAGGAAAAAAAAAAGTCATGATTATACAAAATAATAATAATAATAATTCTGGTCATCTCTGAGCAGCTTATATAAAATAGCATCTTAGACAATCAAAATATTGATATGTAAGCACATTGCATCTACTGGGATACATATATAGTAATGAAAGGAACTTAGTTATGTGAGATGTGTGTGTCTAGTGATATCTGCTTCAGTAGTTCCTGCAGTCTGACCAGACACATTGACGTCTGATGTGCAATTTGGTTTTTTGAGTTTTAGGGAAAAAAAGATTTTCCTTTTACTTATTTCTCCAACTTCTCTTCTACTCCTCGTCTTCCTCTTCTTCCCCCTCTTCCTCTTCCTTTTCTTTCCTTCATTTCTTTCTTCTTTTCCTCCTCCTTTTTTTGGGGGGGACCTGGTGGAAAGAATTAGAGAAACATTTGAAGAGTGGAGAAAATATGTTTCTTGAAGAACAATTTAGAAAATCTGCCTTTAGGGGCGCCTGGGTGGCTCAGTTGTTAAGCATCTGCCTTCGGCTCAGGTCATGATCCCAGGGTCCTGGGATCAAGCCCCACATCCGGCTCCCTGCTCCGCGGGAAGCCTGCTTCTCCCTCTCCCACTCCCCCTGCTTGTGTTCCCTGTCTCACTGTGTCTCTCTCTGTCAAATAAATAAATAAAATCTTAAAAAAAAAAAAAAGAAAAAAAGAAAATCTGCCTTTAAAGGAGATACATTAATAATGTTTTACCTTTGGATATATCCAATTGGGCTCTTTTTTTCTTTTATAATACTATATAACTTTATGCAAACTTATTTTGCATTGATCCTATCTTTTACCTGTTACGCAAACAGAAGTCTACTGATCTGAGTTCAAACAGACAATGGAAATTTATAGAGTGCCATTTTATAGATTTATTTTTAAAGAAAAATATTGTTGGCTTCTTACAGTGTTTCCAGGTATAGACCTATCAATCTAAATCAATACATTGATATTGGTTTTCTTTTTTTAAAATTATTGAATAAAGCACAAATGAATGATTACACAAAGTCTTTTAAGGGGGAATTCCCATCAATTCTTTCAATCTTTTAAGTACATGTTATACCATCACAGAGATCTAATATAGCATCTAATATATAGTATTCTCATCCCAAATACCTATTTCTAACTCAAAACTGTTTTAGGATAACCTAGGCCTTAATTCTTAGTGTTTTCTCCTCCATTTGCATTTAATCCTTAAGAATTCTTATCTAGTCATATGGGTCTTAAGTCCATCTTAATGATGATAATTCTCATATTGCTGTAATCTTTGTGTGGGGGAATATAGCTTCCATGAGAATACACTTTGGCTCTTCTGTATACTCTTGTATCTCCAGTGCCTGGAATAGTGTTTGACATATCCAGATGACTACTTGACATTTTTCCTTGATAGCTAATAAGAATGTATGAAACTTGGATGGTAACTGGACATACTGTGGTGATCATTTTGCAATGTATACAGATATCAAATCTTTATGATGCATATCTAAAGCTAATATAATATGTCAATTATATCTCAATTTTTTAAAAAGGAAAAATATCAAACTCAAGCTGAGGATAGAATCTTCTTCTCTTTCTAGTCATTTCCAACTCAGTAAATGGATCACTATTCATAGAGCTTTTCATGACCCCAAACTAGAAATTATTCTTGACTTATTCTCATAGTTCATATCCAACGTGTTAGTAAACCCTTTGAAATATAGCTTGATACCAACAATTTTATGTGTGTATTTGTGCTGTTCCCCCAACATTTTATTTTAAGCATTTTCAAACATACAGCAAAGCTGAAAGATTGTATAGTGAACACTCAGATATCCTCTCTTAGATTCTAGCATTATTTTACTGTGCTTGATTACCACATATCTATCCATTTATCCATTCTTCTAAGCATCCATTATATTGTTTTTTTTATAAAGTTTTTATTTTAATTCCAATTAGTTAACACAGTGTTATATTAGTTTCAGATGTAGAATATAGTGATTCAACACTTCCATACATCACTCTATGCTCACCACAAGTGCCCTCCTTAATTCCCATCCCCTATTTCACCCATCCCCCATCCCATCCATTATATTGTTTTGATGCATTTTCAAATAATAAGATACCAAACATTTCTTACTATTTTAACGACTATCATCCTGGTCAAAAACTGGACTATTACAATAGCCTGAGAAATGATTATGCAGCTTCCACTGCTGCTTCTCCAATCGCCGCCTCTTACCCCATCCCACTTAGTTGTCTACAGTAGCCAGAGGGACCTTTTAAAAGCATATAAATAAGATAATGACATCTTCTTGCCCAGAATCGTGTAATGGCTTCTACTCAGAACTCTTCACAATGGTTTACAAGACTATTCAGGCCCCTCTCTGACTCTTTGACCTCATCTGCTCACACCCCCCCACCTAGATTTAAAACTTTCTTTTTTGATGTTCTGTTTCTGACTTAGGGCTTTTGCATTTGTTCTTTCTTCTAACTGAAATGTGCTTCCTCAGATTTTTGCATGGGCAAATCTTTCAATTGACTTAATAAGTCCCTATCCAATATCATCTCTTCAGAAATATGGGCATCCCTATCTAAAATTACTTCCCTTGAAACAGTATTAGGCTGCCTCCTTTACCTGTCTTAATTTTTTTTCATAGCACTTATCACCTCCTGGAAGTGTGTGTGTGTGTGTGTGTGTGTGTGTGTAAACAACAATGAAGGGACTGACACCTTACTCTACTTGCAAGCTAAGAAGTTAAGAATGCCACAACTTCATGAATGCTGGGAGGAGAAATGAGACATCTGGATCAGAGATGATGGACTTCATTAGTCATGCCATAGCAAGCAGCATGATGTTATGTTCGTTTCAATTTACCTTGTCCCCGAAGTCATTTGGAGGCCGTGTAGTGCGGCCCAGGTAGATGATGCACACATAGTGGGTTAGCCACACAGCTGAGGAAGTCTGATCTTGGGAACCTGAATATTTTATAACAGGCAATAAGGAAACTGCCTACCCGTTGCCCCAGAGGAAGACATTGCCTTGACTATATTGAATAATAAGCAAATCTTCTTTCTGCTCTCAAGAGAGTCCATCTCTCCGTTAGAAGACTATTTGGCATATAAATATACTTGAAAAGATAGTTTGTAACAAAAGAGTATTAGTGGCTCTGTTAGCAAGATGTGCAGAAACATGAAAGACCCATGGAGAATTTTCTCCCAACAGTAGATAGGTAGAAATGTTTATTTATTTTCTGACTCTTCCCCTGAGCTCCTAGGGCAGAGACTTACTTTTGTTTGTCATGCTTAATAATGTTCCTCTAGTGCCTAGAGCACTGGATGACACATAGTAGATATTCAAATATTTGTTGAATAAATTAAAATGTGCTCATGGAGTGCTTTTGAGATGTTTATTTTCATGCCCTTCTCAACACATGAGACATTTGCCATTTGAACTAGGTTTATTTATTTATTTTTGGATCTGTGTGTGGGCACCTGTGTATGTGAGTCTAGTGAGAGACAGAGAGTTCTCAAACATGCATATTTTGACACAAAAGACATCATGATTTCCAGTGATTTAATATTCTGCTTTTCACCTGGCAGAAGACATAGAATTGACCATTTGCTTTGATAGGCTTTTTTTCCATCAAACCAAGAGTATTTTCTATAATGGTGGTTTTCATGGTCACTCTCCTCCTAACCCCACACTAACACTGCTGTGTTTTTAGCACGTTATTGAATGGTACATGTATAAATAGGGAACTCTTTTAAATGATTCTGATGTGCCTTAATAGGAGCATACACGTTCCCGCCCCACTAAGGAATGTTGACTTGTATAATGATACCTAGTTTAGAAATTGAGACTTCTCTGTACATTTAGGGCAGCTTTCCATGTATGCATTAGCAACAGAAAGTGAATTTTTAGAGATTGAATTAAGTGGATTATTTCTAATATTAGTCTCCAAATATATGTCTCATTAATAATTGAAAAAGAAGAGGAAGATTAAAAGTAATACCTCAGTAGTGGGCATTGTCCTACCCTATCTGTTGTTGCAATCATCATATCCAGGGCCCTGTTCATCATCATTGACATTAAACTGAAGTATAGACAGGAATTAGGCAGGTTTGACCCTCTTTATAGACCTACTTTTGATTTTAAGAAAAAAATTCAAAGGGGTCTTAACTGGAAAATTTATTTTTTTTTAAACTGAGATAAGGGCCAATATAGACATCCCTAAATTTTACTAATTGAATATTTTTTTCTCCCAAGTTTATTGAGATGTAATTCATATACCATACACTTCACCTACATAAAGTATACAACTCAGTGGTTTTTAGCACATTCACAGAATTGTGCAACCATCACTACAATCTAATTTTAGAACTTTTTTGTTATCCAACAAAAGAAATCCTATATCCTATTCCTCCTCTACCGCCCCTTTGCCAGGCCTAAGAGGCCACTAGTCTGCTTTCTGTCTCTGTAGATATGTCTATTTTGGACATTTCATGTGATACAATCATATACTGCATGGTCTTTTGTGACTAGCTTCTTTCTCCTAGTCTAATGTTTTCAAGGCTCACCCATGTTGTAGCAAAATCAATATTCCATTACTTTTTATTGCAGAGTACTATTCCATATCATTTATCCTTTGAATTAATCAATTCATGGACATTTGGGTTGTTTCCACTTTTTGGCTATTATAAATATTACTGCTGTGAGCATTTGTGTACTAATCTTCATGTGCACCTGTATTTTCATTTGTTTGTGGTGTGTACCTGGAGTGGAGTTGATGGGTCATATGGTAACTCCAAGTTTAACCTTTTGAGGAACTGCATTTCCAAAGCAACTGTACCATTTTACATTCCTACTGGCAATGTATCAGGTGAATGGATTCTTTTAATTCGCCTTGGAAAGAAAGCATTGGGTGGCCTTTATGAGCTGGGTATGGTGTTTTATGGTGAAACAATTTTATATTATATTAATATACCTTAAATTCCCACCTGTACTAATTTCTGATCTCTTCAGTGATTGTCTTCTAAGTCTTCTCCAGTCACCCTGTAAAGTCTTACAAATGAAATTAACCAAAATTGAACTTTTCCCTTTTAGCAGAGACTTCAGTGATGTTAAATATAAATCATGGAATGATAGCATCTCAGAGCTAAAAGTTTTTGCAGGTATGTGGTACAACTCTGTCATTGGCTGGACACATGGAAAACTGAAGCTCAGAGATTTTATGTGCCTTGTCACAGATCCCTTTGTTACTTAGTGGTAGAGCTATAACTAGGGTCCAGAGATGTTTATATCTATACCACGCTTCTCCTGAGATATTTCCAACTTCTCAGCCCTGGAACTCTTTAACAAGAGTTCTAGATTCTTGTTACTGAAATGACCAGCTGTTTTCTGGACATGTCAACAGGAGAAATAGCTTGAGATACATTGAGGTTATTTACTTGATTTAGTGCATGCTTATTGAGCATCCACTTATAAACAAGGCAACTTGCTGTGGGCTCTGGGAGGAACATAATGACCTGTGGAATAGTTCCCACCTTCAACAAGATCACCCTTTGTAAGAAGATAACACATGTTTGAGTCACTAAAGGAAAAGTAGTGTCTGATAAATCGTTGAAGATATGTACAACATAGTGTGGGAACTCAGAAGGAATAGATGATTTCCAGCTGGTGCAATCTGAGGGAAGTCAAGATCAAATAGGTCACTTAGAGGAAGTGGGGGTTTTAATAGGCAGAAAGATTGGAAATTGCATCAAAGCAAAAGGAATAATAGGAGGAATGGCACCTAGATGACAAAGGTGTGCTAAGGGAAAGGCAAGAAATCTAGTTGAATTGTAACGTAGTTTGTCCATAAGGCACAAAGTGTAAGATTATTGAAAGAGAGTCAGTCAACCAACACTACTGAGTGAGTTTGAATAAATATTTTAAACTTTTTATGCCTTTTTGTGTGTAAAATAGGCATGGTGATAATATGTATCTCCTAACAGTTGGTATGAGGAATAAATGTGTATATATATATAGGAAAACACAGACATATATATATGTATATATGTTATATAGAGACAAATTATATGTGAAATGTTCTGAAGAGTGCCTGGTACTTAATAAGAACCATTTAAGTGTTATTTATTCTTATTTTTATTATATCATTATTCCCTTTCCAGTATCGTCTACAAGCAATTTTCAGAGGACTTTGGCTATCAAGCTAATCATGAACTGTGTTTGAGGTGCATTTCATGATAACTTTCATACAATCTTTCAAGCATGAGTCTTCAGGTGACTGATTAAGAACTTTTGTTGCCTCTTAAGGGCAATCATCTGTGGCCACACCTGTGCAACTGTGACAAATGTGCTATGACAGGTGTGTTTCCATTGCATCATATGCTGATTACAGAACAAATGGGATTCCCAAGTGAGTGGCATTATGAATGAAAGGAATAAACAAGAGAGGCCTATTACAAATAGCAATTTGTTACCAAATAGATCATGCTCATGTAAAACTGCATTTTGGTTCATACTGACTGATTTTCATGTTATCCAGAATATTTTTACTTGGTGCTTTTGATACAGAGTACCATGAAGATCAATATTGTATAAGACAAACTTACTTTGTTCTAAGTAAACACTCTTAATATAGAAAATATTTTTAAAATATCAACATTCAGTCTGTTCCCATATTTTTTTCTCTAGTCCACTTATCCTTCTTTTATTTAGTATAGACATTGATTCTAATAATTTTGACAATGATCCATTAATTTGATTTCCATACTGAGCGGTTGTATATATCAGAGGGGATCATCTGAGTGAGACAATATCATTACTATTGTGGAAGACCACACACTTTGGGTGGCCAGAAACTCTAGACTGCAGTTTTTGCTTTCCTGCTAATTAATTGTATGACTTTAGATCCTTACTTTAAAAAAGATGAGATCTGACTGTGTAATCTCCAGAATCCACTTAGCCTTAGATTCTATTATTGTAAGTAATTTAGTTTAATGCCTTATCATTTATGATTATGTTTGAGTACAATTGGAGGAGAAAATTTAGCCTGAAAAAAATTATCCAAAACCGTATACATCTGTCTTTGAAAATAATCAGTTTATTGTCCAATCCATGTAGGGTATAACCCTGTATTTTGGTGTGGGCTTCATGACATGAATACGGATGATAGGTAAAATTCACTAGTCTCATGATTTGCATCCACTTTTATCCATTAATGACCAGTGGAACTCATGGTTTCTTCATTAATAAATTGAATTAAAAATAATAATATTGAGAAAACAATAGTCTTAAGCCAATGTACTTACTTTATGGCCACTGTAACTAGAACCATGTGCAAGCCAGCAGTTTCAGCTCAGGAGACAGAGGTAATAGCCACTTTTTAATTTCCATTGTAAGGATTGATGTGGGATATTTCCCCCTAGTTTTTGGTCTCAAGTCTTTTTGGAAATGAACTGGAGAACATGGAATATAACTCAACTATGCCATACATGTCTTTTCAAGTTTAAACCAGGAACCCCCAATTGAAACCATTTTTTGTTTAGAAGATTTGTCTAAAACCTATGCAACAGTTATAAACAATTAAAATGTTCATAGGTATGATCAAAAAAGGAACTTTTGATTTTCAAAAAAATTAAATGAAGAAGTTTTCTTTATAAGGAAAGGTTATAAATTCTATAAATCAAGGTTATGGGCACACTTTAAAGTTTTATAATATTTATTTCCAAATGCTGGCAAATGTTAAAATACAGTTAAACTAATTCATTTAGGCATATAGAATATAGTTTTCAGGGTAACATTAAATTAAGGGAAATTCAGTATGAACCTGGCAACAGGCCTTCTAAGATGTGTTTATATCTTTATTTTAAAGTGAACTTTAAGGTATTGTCAAATAACAATGTAGTTATTGACAACGAAGTTCATTGTTGATCTTTTAAACTAGGGAAGGATTTTCGCCTTCCCCTCCTTAAATATGCAACAGCTTGTCTATTCTAAAATACCTTTGAATGTCAACAACTACAGCAAGAAGCCATCACCCAAATGCCAATTATGTGAACCCCCCACAACCTGGATCACTGATTGGAAGAGAAACTGAGTAAGAAGGATGTAACCTTTGAAAAAGAAAATGCCAGGTAACTGAGCAATTCCCCGGCACTTTCTTCTTCATGCAAAATGGACCGTGAAGAGTTAGAACATGAATTTGATGGTCTCAGAACTACTTTTTTCACTGCAGTGATATTCTCAAGAGTTAAAAGCTAACATTGAAAGAGTATTTCCATGGTACCTGAGCCCTGTACTCACAAATCTTCAGCCATCGTTCAGTTGATTTTTCAGCTTCCTTTTCTCCTCACAAATGCTGTTTAATAATTTCACCAGAAAAGAAGTGCTAACAGATTTAACTGGGGAGTTCCTCGCTCACCGTCATGAAAACATGTAGGTGATTTTGTAGCTAAGTATATTTTTAAATGTTTCAATCCGCCTTTGGATTTGAAAGCCTGGATAATGTCGACTCATAATACAAAATGAAAGAAAAAAGAATGAGAAAAATACGTACAACATGTGGGTGCAGATTTTGGGCAAAGATCCCTCTTCTCTCCCTGCCCCATACACACATGGCTGTAAGATATGAATAAACTTGAGTTGTTTGATGCCTCACAATCCAACAGGCAACTTTTAAGAAGAACAATTTCCAGGCTATAAATTATTATTGTTATTTTCAGTTAAACTGTAACACCTGTGATGTTCATCAGTTGGATGTTATGAAACTCTCTCCAGATTTTTGAGGCTCCCAGTAAATGTGTCTCATTGTGTTAAGTTTAAATTCCACGTTGGTTCAACTTTTCTTTTCAGAAAGTGGTTTTTATCTTCTTAAGCAGCAGCTAAAGATGGCATGCGCAGTCAGACAAGCAGACCCTTGTTTTTATAGTCTGGCTTAGGATTCGTTTTAAGTGTTCTGAACATGGGGTGCTATAGGAATTTACATGTAATCTTTGTATTAGAACTAGTCCAGGAGGTGCAAGGATGTACCTGGGAGGGGCAATCTCTGTGAAGGATAAGAGGTTGGGGGTGGGGAGAATATTGGAAAAGAGAAAAACTGAACATTTGAATGAAATGAATTGGACCAGCATTTGAAACTCTACTATATAGCAAGTGGACAAGCTGATATTTAGTTCTATGGATTGTTAACATTCACATAAAACAGAATTATTTAGCATTTACTGAATCCTTTTTGATAATCAATTTGGGATCAAATGCAAAAGAACATGTGTCTGGCTTTGTATGACCCCAATTCTTCTGTTTTCCCTTTGAGCAAATGACATGCCTTCTTTGCTGACTGACATTGGTTGCTAGGAGAAGTGCACTGGGCTGGTCTCCTCTTATCCAGCAGTAAAACTAAAGAGTGTATTGAGTAAGAGAAAGAGAGGCAGAGCACAGTACAGGCCATGAATCATGACTTGTCTCCAATATGTCCACTTTACTCCCATTTTGTGTCTCTTTAAAAACTTTTGTTTTTACCAATGATGCTTTCTTTCAGCCACTATCTATAATCCTTTTGGAGCCTGAGGGGATGAGGGTTTGCTAAAGGGAGACTGTGCTGCTAAGAGTCCACTCAGAGCCATAATAAAAGCCTTGAGAGTTATTCATGGGGCCACATTAGTGAGAATGCCCTACTCAGTGAATAGCATCAGTCAGCTGCTTTTGAAATCGGGTGATTAATACCTTCTGTTTTTAATGGGGGGGAAAAGGCAGACAAGAAAGGTCTTCATACTACTTTGGCTCCTTTGCAAATTAGATCTTATACATTGTCAAAGCTTTAGACAAAGAAGTTGCTAAATTTTCACTACCTGAAATAGTCTTTTTTTTTTTTTTTAAACAGTGTTTCATGAACTGTTAAGATACAATTGAATGGTGAGAATATCCCAAGTGAACACTTATTAAAAAAAAAATTAGCCATTCTTAGATTTTGGTGATGTTTGTGATGACCATCAAACTAAGAGGTGATATTAGACATTATATGCAAAACGTTGTCTAAGCTGATCTCTTTCACAGCATCCAAATCACATTTTTGTTTGTTTGATAAAGCGATTAATTACAGTACTCTTGAGATTTTAGAGAAGCATCTAATGAGAAAGTGTTAAGGGTGGCAGGTGTTAGTTTCCCAAGAGCACTTGGATGTAAGGGACAGCGTGATTTACAAAGAAGTTGTTATGTATGTATGTATGTATGTAGGTATGTTGATATCTATAGGCTAGTTTAGCATAAGGGACTAGAGAGGTTATCATTACGATCTCTCTTCTCTATATCTTTCGATTACATTGGGTACATGGTATAGTTCAAATAAAATTGAGGTTTAGGAACCGTGTCAGTCATCTGAGATACATCATTAGAAAGCTCCCAGTTTTGATGGCCTGTGTATAGCAACTGGAAAATGCAAGGTGATGCTTTTTCATGCTATTTTTAGCATGATTCTCGTGTCATCTAGACTGGTAATATTTAGATGGTAAAGCAGGCCAGCCCTTAGTGTTTTTTTGCAATTATTCTCATTCTGCTGTTCACTTTACATTTTAAATTTATATTTTGATGTAGCAGCCTAGTCTGGTCCTTGTACTCATGTTCATCGAAAAGCTTTTATTGTAGTCTGAATATGAAAACAAACAACTTTAAAAAGCTCAGTGTGATGCTTCCTGCAACCTGTTTTTCACTCTGTGGAAGTGAAATAGCTTGTTAAGAGGTGATAATACCCAAGGGCAATCAGAGATGAAAATGTAACGATTTGGTGGGTGATGTCTAGAGATCAGCTTCAAGTGAGGTCTCATTGAACATCTTTATTAGAGACATAAAGGAGAGAACAAAATGATACAAAGAAATTATATATCCAATATTAGAAACCTATCAGAACCCAACTCTCCCTAACACACCCCTTGACTCATGAGCATAGAAATGATTTGCAAAACTTCTTAGCACAGTAAGAACCAGTGCTTTATTTGGTATATAAATGTAAATGAATTCTTCAGGGAAATAATCCGAAATCTAGATAGCTAAGTAGAGGGAGAAGCCAGCAAACCAGTAACACTGAAAGGGCCCAGGGGATAAATATGGGAGTGGGCGCAAGGAGAGAATGTGATTCAGATTAGGAGTGTTGTGTCCCGGTTTAAAGGTCAGGAGACTCTAGTCCCATTTATTTATTTATTTTTGGATTGTTTTAAATTTTATTTTTTAATTTTTTAATCCCATTTAGGTTGGAGTGTTGCATCACTGATGAGGGAGATCCTCTTTCAATGAATGTGGCTGAAGTGCAATTGAAATACTTCTCTCGTTTTGCACTTCATTTCTAGACCATAAGAGTGTGAGAGAGAGATTTTGGCAGAATAGAAAAGGGAGTGAGTACAAAGACAGATTCTTTTGGAAAATCCCTGTCCACTTAAGACTAGAGAAGGATTTACTTACTGTCTCTGTATATCCTAGCCTATGATCATGAGAAACAATATTAAGATGGATCCCATTAAACCTTTTTTAAATATTGAAGGAAAAGATCGACAAAAATGTAACCATGTTTAAAATATTTCACCCACTACTTTTCATGAATGAGTCACAAAAATTTGGAAGCAATGAGTTAAGTTTAGGTGAAAAATACTCATATTTTAAAATTATTCTTGAATTAAGTTATAGGAGATGATTAATACAAAGATGTATTGCATTTCAAAAGAAAGGTAGTAAACAATATGAGTCCACTTTGTTATTGACAAGAATTTTAATCAGACGTGTTGGTTTAACAGGATCCAGAACATAATTCTTTTATTACTTTCAACAATAGTGAGGTCTTCTTAGGCATGCACCCTTTGTGGCTCTAGAGTTTAAGAGAAATGTGAAAAATTTTATAGTCTCTGTTCTATAGAGAGCTGCAAAATGATAACTGGAGTGGAAAATAATACCTAAGGTTGACTACATGGGTTCAAATTCTTTTCTGTGTTTTTCTTCTGTTCTCATTATTTTTAATAAATTAATGGTAGTGGGCACAACAATATCCTGAAATCAGATTCTAAAATCACCTTTCTCGGTTGAAAACATTTTCAAATGTTTGATAGGCATCACATGCAAGCTAGTACTTGAGCTTTGGTGATTATTTTATATCATTCATGATAAGCCCAAGAGAACAAAAGAATGCAGAGCTGACTGCTGATGCCCATCAATGCCTTCCTGTTCTCGAAGTCTCCTGGTACCTCGGCTAGTCAGGGAAGGAGAATGATATGTAGACTGGGTGTCTTAAGACTATAAGGGCCCATAACTATTTCTGGCTTTGCGGATCCTAAGACCTCCTCTGTCCCAACTACTCAACTTTGCCTTTGTAGGGAGAAAGTGGCCATAGACAATATGTAAATGAATGAGCAGGGAGGACTGTGTTCTAATACCACTCTGTGGACATAGAAATTTTAATTTTTAAATTTTTTTTTTTACATCACAAGGTATTGTTTTCTTTTTTCTTTCAAAATATTGTTTTCTTTTCACTGTTTCTTTATGATTTAAAAGTGGAAAAAAAAAAACATTTCTTGTGTATGAGTCATAGCAAAACAGGGAGTGAAAAACAGATTTGGCCCAAAGGTTATAGCTTGTAGAATATAAAATACCCATTTTCATTAGAGGGGTAGAAGAAAGAATGGGATGGGGTAAGAGACAGATGGAGCCAGAAGATGGATATTCCCCTCCACACCCCATATTATTTCTCCAAATTCATCACTTTTCATCCATCCTTTCAGCTTACATTTGGAATGCACTTACTACGTGCAGTTGATTGAGCTCTTTAGATCTCAAGCTGACTTAAATAAGGTCAGTGCCCTAAGTACTGCTGCAGTTGAGGTATTTGTACAGTCCGCTAAGAAACTAAAAAGCTGTCCAGAGCCCTGTGAGAAAGCTTCACCAAACTTGGGCAGTCAAGGAGTGTTGTGGTTGCCATTTGGACAAGTATTTCTAGTGCAGCGGATATGGTAGAAAAGAGTATTGAAGGCATGAGCTTAATAGATACGTTTTTTTTTTTGTAAGTTTTATTTTAATTCCAATTAGTTAATGCACAGTGTTATATTAGACATAGTGATTCAACAATTCTATGCATTACTCAGTGCTCATCATGATAAGTGTGCTCCTTAATCCCCATGACCTATTTCACCCATCCTCCCACCCACCTCCCTTCTGGTAACCATCAGTTCCTTCTCTATAATTAAGAGTCTGTTTCTTAATTTCTCTCTCTCTTTCTTCCCCTTTGCTTGTTTGTTTTGTTTCTTATATTCCACACATGAGTGAAATCATATGGTATTTGTCTTTTGCTGACTTATTTTGCTTAACAGTATACTCTCTAGCTCCATCCACGTCATTGCAAATGGCAAGAGTTCATTCTTTTTTACAGCTGAGTAATAGTCCATTATATATATATATATATATACATAAATATGTGTACATAATATGTATATGTAAATATACATACATGTACATATATATGTGTATATATCTCTTACATTTTCTTTATTCATTCACCAATCCATGGAACTAGGGCTCCTTCCATATCTCAGCTATTATAAATAATGCTGATATCCACATAGGGGTGCATATATCCCTTTGAATTAGTGTTTATATAGTCTTTGGGTAAATACCCAGTAGTGCCTATTGCTAGATCATAAGGTAGTTCTATTTTTAACTTGTTGAGGAACCTCTGTACTGTTTTCCAGAGTGGCTACACCAGTTTGAATTCCCACCAACAGTACAAGAGAGTTCCCCTTTCTCCACATCCTCATTCATACCTGTTGTTTCTTGTGTTGTTGATTTTAGCCATTTGGACAGGTATGAGATGACATCTAATTGTAGTTTTGATTTGCATTTCCCTGATGGTCAGTGATGACAAACATCTTCTCATGTGTCTGTTGTCCATCTGGATATCTCCTTTGGAGAAATGCCTGTTCATGTCTTCTGCCCATTTTTCTCTTGGATTATTTGGTTTTTGGGTATTGAGTTTGATGAGTTCTTTATAAATTTTCGATACTAACCCTTTTTCAGATATGTCATTTGCAAAATCTTCTCCCATTCTCTAGGTTGCCTTTTAGTGTCATTGATTGTTTACTTCAAAGAAGCTCTTTATTTTGATGAAGTCCTAGTAGTTTATTTTTGCTTTTGCTTCCCTTGCCTCAGGAGACATATCTAGAAAGAAGTTGCTATGGTCAATGTCAAAGAAGTTACTGCCTATGTTCTTTTCTAGGATTTTTATGGTTTCAGGTCACACATTTAGGTCTTTAATCCATTTTGAATTTATTTGTGTGTATGGTGTAAGAAAGTGGTCTAGTTTCTTTCTTTTGCATGTTGCTGTCCAGTTTTCCCAACACTATTTGTTTAAGATATATTCTTTTTCTTATTGGATATTCTTTCCTGTTTTGTCAAAGATTAATTGACCATAGAGTTTTGGGTTTATTTCTGGATTTTCTATTCTCTTCTATTGATCTATGTGTCTGTTTTTGTGCCAATGTTTTGATCACTACAGCTTTGTAATATTATTTGAAGTCTGGAATTGTGATGCCTCCAGCTTTGCTTTTTTTTTTTTTTTTCCCAAGATTGTTTTGACTATTCAGGATCTTTTGTGGTTCCATACAAATTTTAGAATTGTTTCCTCTAGTTCTGTGAAAAATGCTTTTTGTATTTTGGTTGGGATTGCATTAAATGTGTGGATTGCTTTTGGTAGTATAGACATTTTAACAATATGTTTTCCTAATCCATGAGTGTGGAATATCTTTCCATTTCTTCGTGTTATCTTCAATTTCTTTTTTCAGCATTTTATAGTTTTTAGAGTACAGGTCTTTCACTTCTTTGGTTAGCTTTATTCCTAAGCATCTCATTATTTTTGGTGCAATTGTAAATTGGATTGTTTTCTTAATTTCTCTTTCTGTTGCTTCATTATTGGTGTATAGAAATGCAACAGATTTCTATACATTGATTTTGTATCCTGCAACTTTACTGAATTTGTTTATCAGTTCTAGCAGTTTTTCGATGTGGTCTTTAGGGTTTTCTATATATAGTTCATGTCATCTGCAAATAGTGAAAGTCTTAACTTTTTACTTACTGATTTGGATGTCTTTTATTTCTTTTTGTTGTCTGATTGCTGTGACTAGGACTTCCAGTACTATGTTGAATAAAAGTGGTGAGAGTGGACATCCTTGTCGTGTTCCTGACCTTAGGGAAAAAGCTTTCAGATTTTTTCCCATTGAGAATGATGTTAGCTGTGTGTTTTTCAAATATGGCCTTTATTATGTTGCAATATGTTTCCTCTAAACCTACTTTGTTGAAGATTTTTACCATGAACGGATGTTGCATTTTGTCAAATGCTTTTTCTTCATCTTTTGAAATGATCATGTGATTCTTATCCTTTCTCTTATTGATGTGATGTATCATGTTGATTGATTTGTGAATATCGAATCACCCTTGCAAACCAGGAATTTGATCATGGTGAATAAATTTTTAAACGAATTGTTGGATTTGGTTTGCTAGTATTTTATTGAGAATTTTTGCATCTATGTTCGTCAGGGATATTGACCTGTAGTTCTCTTCTTTAGTGGTATCTTTATCTGGTTTTGGTAACAGGATAATGTTGGCCTCATAGAATGAATTTGGAAATTTTCCTTCCTTTCCTATTTTTTTGGAATAGTTTAGGACGAATAAGAAGTAACTCTTCTTTAAATTCCCCTGTGAAACAATCTGGTCCTGGACTTTTGTTTTTTGGAATTTTTTGATTAATGATTCAATTTCTTTGCTGGTTATCAGTCTGTTCAAGTTTTCTGTTTCTTCCTGTTTCAGTTTTGGTGTTTTGGTGGTTGTTTCTAGGAATTTATCCATTTCTTCTAGCTCGCCCAGTTTGTTGGCATATAGTTTTTCATACTCTTCTCTTATAGTTGTTTGTATTTCTGTGGCCTTGGTTGTTATTTCTCCTCTCTCATTTGTGATTTTATTTATTTGAGTCCTTCCTTTTTTATTCTTGACAAATCTGGTAGAGGCTTATCAATTTTTATTGACTTTTTTCAAAAAACCATCTCCTAATTTAATTGATCTGTTGTTTTTTTTTAGCTTCTATATCATTTATTTTTGTTTTAATCTTTATTATTTCCTTTCTTCTGCTGGCTTTAGGCTATGTGTTTTGTTCTTTTTCTAGCTCCTTTAATTGTAAGGTTGGATTGTTTATTTGAGATTTTTCTTGCTTCTTGTGGTAGGTCTGTGTTGCTATAAACTTCCCTCCTAGAACCGCTTTTGCTGCATCCCAGAGTTTGGACCATTGTGTTTTCATTTTCATTTCCTTCCATGTATTTTTTAATTTCTTCTTTTATTTCCTGGTCAACCATTTCATTGTTTAGTAGCATGTTATTTAACCTCCATGATTTGTGGTCTTTCCAGATTTTTTCTCGTGGTTGACTTCTAGTTTCATAGCGTTGTGGTCAGGAAAGATACATGGTATTACTTCAGTCTTCTTAAATTTGTTGAGTCTTGTTTTATGGGCTAATATATGATCTATTTTGCAGAATGTTCCATGTGCACTTGAAAAGAATGTGCATTCTGCTATTTTAGGATGGAATGTTCTGAATATATTTGTTAAATCTATCTGTTCTAGTATGTCATTCAAAGCAATTGTTTCCTTGTTGATTTTCTGTTTAGATGATCTGTCCATTGATATAGTTGGGGTGTTAAAGTCCCCTACTATCAGGGCACCCGGGTGGCTCAGTTGGTTAAGCGTCTGCCTTCAGCTCAGGTCATGATCTCAGGGTCCTGGGATCAAGCCCCAGGGCTGGCTCCCTGCTAAGCAGGGAGTCTGCTTCTCCCTCTTCTTCTGCCCTCCCTACCACTCCTGTGCATGCACTCTCTCTCGCAAATAAATAAATAAATAAATAAATAAATAAAATCTTAAAAAAAAGTCCCCTATTATGATTGTATTATCATCAATTAGTTCCTTTATTGTTAACCGTTTTATGTATTTGGGTGCTCTTATGTTTGGGTGCATAAATATTTACAATTGTTATATCTTCTTATTGGATTGTCCCCTTCATTATTACATAGTGCCCTTCTTTGTTTCTTGTTATTGTCTTTGTTTTAAAATCTATTTTGTCCGGTATAAGTATTGCTACTCTGGGTTTCTTTTTCTTACATTCTTTCTTTCTTTCCTTTTTTTTTTAAGTAAGCTCTATATAGGGCTTAAACTCATGACGCCGAGATCAAGAGTCACATGCTCTATCAGTTGAGCCAGCCAGGTACCCCTTACTCTGGCTTTCTTTTGACATCCATTGGCATGATAGATGTCTCTCTATCACCTCACTTTCAATCTCTAGGTGTCTTTAGGTCTAAAATGAATCTCCTCTAGGCAGCAAATAGATGGGTCTTGTTTTTTTATCCATTCTCTCACCCTGTGTCTTTTGACTGGAGCATTTAGTTCATTTAAATTCAAAGTAATTGTTGATAGATATGTGTTTATTGCCATCTTATTACTTGTTTTGTGGTTGTTTCTGAAGATTTTCTCTGGTCCTTTCTTGTCTTTTTCTCCTTCATGTTTTGCTGATTTTCTTCAGTGATTTATTTAGATTTATTTCTCTTTTTCTTTGCATATTTATTACTGGTTTTTGTTATGCTTACATTAGGTTTGTATATAACCTCTTCTGCATATAGCAGTCTATATTAAGTTGATGCTGGTTTAAGTTGGAATGCATACTTTTCTCCTCTCCTCCCCATGTTTTAGGTATATGTTATTATATTTTTATAGCCTTTTTTGTAAACTCCTTGACTGATTTTTTACAGAAATATATTCATTTTTCAGCTTTTGTGTTTTCTATCTTTATATTGTTACTTTTGGTCTCTCCTTTCACTCAGAGTCCCCTTTAATATTTCTTGGAGGGCTGGTTTAGTGGACATGAACTCCTTTAGTTTTGTTTTTCTGGGAAACTCTTTATTTCTCCTTCTATTTTGAATGATGGCCTTGCTGGATATAGTATTCTTGGCTGAAGACTTTTCCCATTCAGAATTTTGAATATATCATGCCACTCTCTTCTGGCTTGAAAAGTTTCTGTTGAAAATCTGCTAGCCTTTTGAGTTTTTCCTTGTAAGTTACTGACGTCTTCTATCTTGCTTTTAAAAATTTTTCTTTATCACTATATTTTGCCATATTATAATATGTCTTGGTGTGGATGTGCTTTTGTTGATTTTGATGGGAGTTTCTGTGACTCCTAGATGTGAATACCTCTTTCCTTCCCCAAATTAGGGAAGTTTTTAGCTATTATTTCTTCAAATAAATTTTCTTTTTTTTTTTTTTAAAGATTTTATTTATTTGTTCATAAGAGACAGAGAGAGAGGCAGAGGGAGAAGCAGGCTCCCCGCTGAGCAGGGAGCCCAATGTGGGACTCGATCCCAGGACCCTGGGATCATGACCTGAGCCGAAGGCAGATGCTTAACCATTTGAGCCACCCAGGCGCCCTCAAATAAATTTTCTATCCACTTTTCTCTCTCTTCTTCTTCTGGGACTCCTGTAATGCCAATATTAAGTACTTTTGATGAAGTCACTGAGTTCCCTAAATCTATTCTCATTTTGCATAATTCTTCTTTCTCTCTTTTATTCAGCTTGATTACTTTCCATTACTCTGTCTTCTAGGTCACTAATTCATTCCTCTGCTTCTTTCATCTTGCTGTTCATTCTATCAAGCGTGTTTCTCATTTCATTTATTGAGCCCTTAACTCTGCTATGTTATTCTGTATCTCTATATTAAGGGTCTCATCCATATCTTCCACTCTTTTCTCAGGTCCATTGAGTATTCTTATGATCATTGCTTTAAGTTCTCTATCAGCATGTTACTTATATCTGTTTCACTTAGATCTCTGGCCATGGCCTTGACTTGCTCTTTCATTTGGGAAAAATTTGTCTGTCTTCTCATTTTGTCTGCCTTTCTGGTCTGTTTCTCTGTGTTAACAAAGGTAGCTATGTATTCTCTTGAAAGCAGTGACTTTGTGAAGAAGAGGTCCTGGAGTGCCCTGCAGTGTGGTGTCCCCTGTTCACCAGAACCTGGCATTTCAGGAGAGCATCCTACGTGTGTTGCTTTCACCCTGCTGTTGTGTCTGAGCCAGTTTTCCTTTCAGTGCAGTGGACCGTGCTGACTATCTGCCTGTTGTGGGCTGTGCTTGCTCTCTGTGGTGTTGGTGGGACCCAGGCAGGCAAGGGGGCAGGGATGTTAGGAAAATTTGCTCTGGGCCACTAGTTCTATTCCAGGTACCCGAATCACTGTGGTGGCTGGGGGCTGCAGGCCAGGGTAGCTAGGGGCAATGGCTGGGTGCAACTCAGCATATTAGGGCGGCTGGGCATGGTTCATGGTGGCAGCTGTGAACCCCTAGGCTAGGCGGGGTGTGTGTACTAACGAAATTTGCCCTAAGCCCAGGACCAGGTTAACCTGGAGTGCAAGAGTCCTCAGGAGAGGGGCGCCTGGGTGGCTCGGTCGGTTAAGTGTCTGCCTTCACCTCAGGTCATGATCTCAGGGTCCTGGGATCGAGTCCCGCATCAGGCTCTCTACTCTGTGGAGAGCCTATTTCTCCCTCTCCCCTTGCTCTTCTCTCTCTCTCTCTCTGTCAAATAAATAAAATCTTTAAAAAAAAAAAAAGAATCCTCAGAAGAATGTGTGGGCCTGGCACACTGCTAGCAGGTTAGGCAGCAAGTGTCTGTGGAGCTCCGCCTCCCGCAGATGGCCCTGTGTTTATGCTGGGGGGGTGGGGGAGGAAAATGGTGCTGCCAGCTCCCTCGGTTTCAGAGAAGTCCCTCAACATATTCCCAAATCATCGTGAACATATCTGTCTCCCATTTGCCCCCAGGTGTTGTGTAAACTGCTGTTTTTATGTTCCCTCTCTGTGTAGGGTGCTGTCTCTTTAAGGGCTGTGACCCAACTATCACTCATTCTCCTGGCTGGCCCAGTGCTGAGTCAGCTGACTTTTAAACTCCAAGAATTCAGCCCCTCTGGATTTTAAAGCCAAACGTTATGGGTATGAGTCTTCCCCATGTGGGCTCCCTGGTGCAAGGGCAGGTTTCTCCACCCTCTCCATGGGCACAGCTCCCTCCCTTGTGCTAGAAGCTCCCGCTGTCTTTCCTAAACTTTCAGATGCAGATTCTTTTCTATAGTTAGTTGTGGAGTTTGTTCTGCCACCCTTTGGATCACTCTCCAGTTTACTGACTTGTATATGGATGCTATCTAGTTTTAAATGTGGGATGGGGAGAGCTCTGGGTACTCGGCCATCTTCCTTCCAATTTGCAGTGATGTGGTGTTTCTGGCTGAGGTATAGGGATAGAGAGGAGATTCCTCTGGAGAGCAGACTTGGAGGGTTTCTTGAGAAAGGCTCAAGAAAAGGCTCATGGAAAGAAGGTGACAAAAACCCATCTAGAGATTTTAAAGTGGGTTAATATTATTCAAAAATACAATATGTGACCTCTGTCAAAGTGTTATTAAAGATGAAAAGACCAAAGGCAGAGAAAGTCTTTTAGGGATAAAATGGTGAGAGAATAAACAAACAATACCACTAGATATGCAGGGAGAAAGACTGATTCAAAAAGTATAGTGGAGGTAGATTTGACAGAATTGGACTGGGTGTGGGGGAATACAGAGAAAGTACAGGAGTAGATATATTTAAGGGTACAGGTTTAAACTGGGTATTTGAAAAGGTGAGTCAAAATTAAGACACCCTCAAGTGTACCTATATTAATGATCTTTCAGACTATATAAGGGAAGATTTTTCTTCATGTCCTTCTTTGCTGGTCCTCTAAATTTGAAGACAGTGGTAGTTCTTTGCTACATGTGATTTCCTGTCTTTCTACTTGTTTGAGCCTGTATAAATTTGAACTCAGCTTTAATTTGTAATTTAAAAGTATAACACCAACTACTGTATACATGCTTTCCTTTGACAAGTTCAAATAGTTCCATTTGTAGAGAACATAGTATCTTCAAAATCAAGAACAAATTCACAAAGCTTTCCAAGAAATATCTCTACCTTCTGTCAGGATACAGGAAGGCCCATGTTTACATCTTGGTCCTTTTTATATTTGCAGAATTGCACAAAATAGGTCTCTATTAATTTTGAATGAATTAAATTGTTCTTTATAAGCAGTTTTGTTTTTTTTTTATGCAGAAGCTGAGGCAGTTTATGCCATCTGACCCCAAGTATGCTCATGAGTAAAACTTCCTATTGAAGTCAAGGACCTTGCTTCCTTCTGGTAGAAGAAGGAAGTATGTCACAGACAGGATGAATCCTGGGCAGTGACTTTTCAAAGGAAATATGTCCTCTGGACCAACTTGGTGGTTAATGAGCTATGCAGCCTGAGAATAACGGTCCAGGGAAGATTGTACAAGTAAGCTTCTTTGCTTGCTATAAAACTGTGTTGGCTTCTTCTGCCCAGCCTTTAGAATTCCTCATATTTTTTGTTCCTGGTGTAAGATAGTGATAGACAGGAATAGAATAGAGCCAGTATCTCAGTAAAAAGAAAGTAAAAAAAATAAGTTAAGATGGACATTGAGGTGAAGGAGGCCAATTCGTAGAGTTTCTAATTGGTCTTATTTTGTCAGTTTTATGTTACTGTCATGCTGTGGGGCCACATCATAGCTCACATTTGAAAGCATATGGGCATTGTGCCAGAACATTGCTGCAACCAGTGGTTGAGAGGAGTCTAACTCTACAAAATTTCATCAGTATGTGTGTTTTTATATATATTTGCCCAAAGTGTAATATGTCAGTACAGCGCCCTGATAATTAAGTGCCTACATATTAAATTTGGGATTAAGATACAGGAATAACTAGAATAAGAGAGGCATTCTTTTTTTTTTTTAGAAATATCACACAAAACCTACTCACCTGGAACTCACCCTTCTGTGTTTCTATACACTACTTTTATAGTTTAGTTTTTTTAAAAGATTTTCTTTTCTATTAAACGAGCACCACCTCTTCCCACTAACATCAGATCCTTTTGCATCTGGTATCCATCATTCTATAACACAGAGCATATAATGTTGAAAACAATGGCCCTGATATTAGGAGTCTCTGCATAAAATCCATTCTCCTGGTTTTGTTTTTGGGCCAGTATATTGCATATTGTATTGATGGAGGGGCTTTGATTTTCATAATAGTCTGTGAACTCTGGAGGGACTGGTTTGTTGACAAGGCGTATAGAAATGATTAGAAGTATTGAGTTGTCTTATAATGAATCTAAAATAGAAATATAGATGCTGCAAAAGAAGATATAGTAGACCTTTTTTCCTATGCATTGTGATTTCCTAACTTGTTATCATATCACAATACTCCTGAGTACCTTTAATTTCCATTCCATGCAAGGGTTATACAGAGTTTGAGAAAAATATGCAGTTGAAGGACTCATTTAAGTATATATATCCACATATAAACTGATATGAGTTGGATTGGACTGTAACTTGTGTTATATAAATATAACTAAACTACATTTTTGTACCCTGAGGAACTAATCAAAACGAGTGGGGGTAACTTTATTACACCCTATCCCAATCAATTTATTCTGTAAATTTATATAACTATCATTTCTTACTTTTCCCACTCTAATGTTAAAATTAGGGTCAAGTTAACCAAAGAAATGTTTATAAAGTAAACTTGGTTTGGCAAAACAGTAATTATTATAAAACACTATATTTTAAGCAACATTAACTCAACCAGGTAAATAGAGTAATTGAAGTATCCTTATAAATGAGTGCATGATATTAATAATGTCTTTTGGGAGAGGATTTAGGACATGCTTTGTATGTATTTATCTCACACAAAGAGGAAAGTTTCCTTCTGTGGGAAACATTACATCATAGGAAGGCCTGAAATATTTGAGAAGCAACTTTGTGAAGCCACATTCAATCTAAACAAGTTCCAACAAGATAAAGTCCTCAGAAGAAGAAAAAGGGATGATGGCCACAAATATCCACTATCTCGTTTCCCAGCTTTCTCCATAATGTAGCTAAGACTCTCATTGATGAAGTCATCCTTTCTGGATCCATCTGTGTAAGAACTTGTTCTTCCTCCCTCTTTTTTTTTTTTTTAAGATTTATTTATTATTTGAAAGAGAGAGAGAAGGAGAGAGAGTGCAGTGGTGGGGGGAAGGACAGAGAGAGAAAATTAAGCAGTCTCCGTGCTGAGCAAGGGAGCCCAATGCCAGGCTTGATCTGGAGGCCCTGAGATCAGGACCTGAGCTGAAACCAAGGATCGGGCACTTAACTGACTGCACCATCCAGGTGCCCCCCGTCTTCTGTCTTTTTTCAAGCAAATTTGGTAGAGCTTTTAAAGACCTAATTTTGTTTGATGAGATTCATTAGGATTAGGCTACATAAATGTAAAATGAAAGATTCTACTCCTTATTGTTAATATCTTAATTCATGATATGCCTTGATATATAAGAAGACATGAGTATTATGTAATATTTCATTTTGGATTGTGAGAAACTAGCAACTTCTTATTTATATGGATAATTTAAAAAATTAACGACTGCATAATATTGGGAATGAAGCAGTTGCAAAGTTATATAGTATATTTGGTGTAATTTTGACAGCTCTAAATATATAGATAACTCAAAACTTAGGTATAGGACATGATTTTTTTTTTTTTTTTTT
>NC_138369.1:166251163-166301535 GCF_054177405.1 Leptonychotes weddellii | reverse complement strand
GCTTTTCTGTTCAGAGAGTTGTTGCTATTCCTTTCTTCGATCTCCTGTTGAGTTTGTAGGTGTTCAGAATGGTTTGATCCCTATCCAGCTGAATTCCTGAGAGGAGACGAAATCCAGGTCTCCTACTCCTCCGCCATCTTCTAGGACATGATTTTTATGACAATTTTGTTCAAGGCTTGTAGATACAATAATATAAAAATAACACTGTGTGTGTTTGTGTGTGTGTGTGTTTACCATTAGAAAAAGAAATACATTTCTTCCAATTTTCTATTAAGAAAATTCTATTGCAATATTGGAGATAAGAAACATCTTCAGTGTCTTTTAGTAAGCTCTCAAATACCACCTGAATCAAGTAAATGAATAAAAAAGTTTTAGGCATAGATTATTTTAGCTTGATAGCAACCTATCTTTATTTAGTGGTTTGAGGCAAAACTCATATAGAAATTAAAACCATAGTACTCTAATGTTTAGTTACCTGGAAAGTTCTAACGGAATGTAAGTAATATTTGCAATAGCCTTGTTATTGTAATTGAAAGAAAAAGGTTATTGTGTGTTCTCTGGTACAGCTGCCCACCTGTCCCATTACATCCCGGAGAATGAGTTTGTATCTCCTCTGATGGTGAGTGAAGACCATAAGTGATATTGTTAGTACTCTTGAAAAAGTAATGGAAAGTAGATCTGCAGAATATGGCACTAAGGGACAAGTTGCTATTTTTTAAAAAAATTCATCTTGTTTTGCTATTTCCAAGTTTGTGACATTTCTTATTAGATTATAGCACAGATGTGCATTCATTCATTAGTCCCTTCCAAAGATATTTCCCAAGCATCTGCATTGTTCTGGGGGCTTATAATAGTGTAGTGAGCTTTCAATTCAGTGAGAAAGATAGATAATAATCATACTGAATGTGTTTATACTTTTAATTGAATTTAAGTCGTATGAACAAAAAGTACAGTGTCACCAATGGATTTAAATATCTACAAAATTTCGTTTGTTGTGCCTGGAGGCCTTCCCAGGGAAGAAGTAATGTTTCTACTGAGGCCTGTGGGATTAGGAATAGTCATGTGAGGAGTGGGATCAGGGAAGAGCATTCCAGGCAGAGATGAGGTCCTGAAAGGAGTGGGGAGGGGAGACCCTGACACCACTGAAAACCGAGAAGAATAGAAAGGACAGTTGTGGGCAAAGGAAAGGTAGAAGAAGGCTGGGCTGGATGACCGCAGATTATGTAGATAAAGATTCTAAATTTTATCCCAAGACAATGGGATTATTATGCTGCTCAGGGAATTTCCAGGCTGCTAAAAGAGGTCCAGTGATAAATCTGAATAGTGTACATAGAATGTGATCAGCTCGGGGCGCCTGGGTGGCTCAGTCATTAAGCGTCTGCCTTCGGCTCAGGTCATGATCCCAGGGTCCTGGGATCGAGCCCCACATCGGGCTCTCTGCTCAGTGGGGAGCCGGTTTCTCCCTCTCCCACTCCCCCTGCTTGTGTTCCCTCTCTCACTGTGTTTCTCTCTGTCAAATAAATAAATAAAATCTTTAAAAAAAAAAAAAAATGTGATCAGCTCTAGTTTAGAGGTGGCCTTGGGGTGCCATGAAAGCATATTATATGGGAGCCTCAGCCATTCTGGGGATGAGAAAAGGATACAGAAGGGGTTACCTTGGGCTGAGTCCAGAGTTAGATTTAGCTGGATGCTATTCCCATCTTCCACCCAGACCAGTTACATTAAAAAGGTTTACTTTACTTTATAATTATTTATATACATGCATTATGAATCATATTTATGGCTACTTCATGTCAGGAACTGTTTCCTCCTTGTTATTTCTTGCTGTGGGTAGCAGAGAACCTTGCACATAAAAAGTGTTCCCTAAATACTTGTTGAATTAAATAAAAATGCCCCATTTAATTCAATTCTTCTTGGTCTTACTTGTTTCAGACTTAGCAAAAACTACTCATTAACCTTGGTTTTACTGAATTCATCAATAGTGTGTGCAAATTTAAGGTGATCTATTCATCACTTTTTGAATATACACAATTTATGTATTCTGAATTAGATGGGACTATCTCCTATCTATATTGGTGTGAATAAATCCAATTTATCATTCATCGCATACATTTAGTGTTAGAGTTGTTAGTTTGCTTACCTAGATGGAAAGCCACATCTGTTTTCTTTTAATTTTGAAGTCAGCAGAGGGACGCCTGGGTGGCTCAGTCGGTTGAGCAGCTGCCTTCGGCTCAGGTCATGATCTCAGGGTCCTGGGATCGAGTCCTGCGTGGGGCTCCCGGCTCATCAGGGAGTTTGCTTCTCCCTCACCCTCTGCCCCTCCCCCCAGCTCATGCTCTCTCATTCTCTCTCTCTCAAATAAATAAATAAAATCTTTAAAAAATAAAGCCAGCAGAAAATCAATATGCTTATGTTACTGTTTTTAAGCTTTCTACTTTGTAATGTCATGAAAAGAAATGCCTGAGTTCATTGTATTTATTATCACTTTTTTTGTCAAAGAGAATTGGCTTTATTTTTAAAATATACTTTAAGAGGAGAATGTATTAAATTATGTCAGTTTATTCCTTTCAAAGAAAGGAGATTAGGGACGCCTGGGTGGTTCAGGTCATGATCCCAGGGTCCTGGGATCAAATCCAGCATCAGGTTCCTTGCCCTGTGGGAAGCCTGCTTCTCCCTCTGCCTGCCACTCCCCCTGCTTGTGCTCTCTCTTACTTTCTCTCTCTCTCTCTGTGAGAAATAAATAAATAAAATCTTAAAAAAAAGGAAAGGATATTAAAATATGCAGATTAGTTTATAAGAGCGTATAAAATAAAATTCAAGCATATGAAAAATTAGTGGTAAATATATTTTTGTATAACTTCAAATTTATATTATATATATTTTAATAAAATTAATAGTTGAATGCTAGTGATATTTCAAGATATAACACAAACCTATTTCACTGCAGGATAAAAAGTACAGAAGTTTGTAACAATTTAAAAATTGGGGACAGATAAATACTTGAATCAGAAGCCAGTCTATATAATAATGATTTGTGCTTTCTCACTCAATTATTTTGATTTTCTTCCTTTGGAAAAAGAGAAGATGAATTATTTCTATAATAAAGTATTTGCAATAATAATTCCCTGATGTTCTCATTTCCCATTTTTCCATAAGGTTGATGATCGCCAGAGGGATAGGAAGGTCTTGATAGCACTAATGCTCAACTGAAGGCAAGAAATGGGTTTCTGGAAAGTGACCAGAATTGTGTGTCTCCCCAGATTTGGGTGGCAGGAGTGCTCACAAAGTATTTTTATTCAGCGATTTAAATGACAGGTGGGTCTGGCTTAACCAAGCCAAACTAAATTCGTTTAGGCAAAAAACCTGAGGGAACTGCAAATAAAATAATAACAATCACAATAATGTTTAGTAATATTGTACCACTCTTTCCCTAAGGAGCTTCAAGCAATTGGCAATTGTCTCATTAATTCTCAGAAGCTCCCCGGGAAGGAGTAGTGCAATATAGTACATGTTGAAAAGAAGATGTCTTAAATAGGAATAGTTGTATTCTTAGTACATATAGGTTGTTCAGCAAAGATTGCAACACATTTTTATAGAAATAAAGTTTTTATTTTTCATTACAAGAAATGAATAACCAAATCAAAACTTTCTTCGAAATTAATTGTGAAAAATAGCTCATTGTTTCGCTTTGTATTTTCATTTAAACCCAATTACCTGTCATTCCTGTGACCTATTTTCAAAATTCCATTAAATTCAGTGAGTAACAAGATTCTTAGCAATCTTTAGTCAGATGTCATTTGACTGTCAGTGAGCAAGATTGAGAGCACCTTAAATGAGGAGTTTCAATCAATGACCATCATCCATACTATTGATTAAACACTTTGTTACCTTAGTAATGGCCCAAATTTTAAACATTTCTTAGAATTGGTTAATTTTAAGGGACAATTAAAATAATCAAATAATATCATTGTTTGCATTAAAAAACTAGTGGAATATGAAGGCAAATATGTATGTTTCTCTTTGAAAATAGTGCCTTGTGCTATTATTGGATATACAGATGACCTTTCCACTCTGAGGTCAGAGTTCAAATTAAGCCTTGGGTCCTAAGTAAATTGAGATGAATGGTTTGGCCTTTGTCCCTGGTGTAAAATAGTCCATATTGCAAAATCACCATACATCTGTTTTTGTGAAATTGGCGTAATTGGCATTCTCCTAGGATTTTGTTGGCATTGAAGCTGAAGGTATTTCCTGCAACAAAGGTGGATTCTTGTCTAGGTCATAGGTTTTTTTTAAAAGTCTATACAAATGGCCTAGGATACGTTCATTCACTTTGAGAAGTAAAGAACTATGTCTCATCATAATAAATATGGTAATTGGTAATAGCACAATAACTATCTAATACATTTACTAAGATGGGAGTGCTTATGTGGAATGATGAGAGAAAAAAGTTGGAATAATTTTGAAGGGGACATCTTCTTGATCTTGCTAGTAGTTTTATAACTA
The DNA here is from genome assembly GCF_054177405.1 of Leptonychotes weddellii. NCBI lineage: Eukaryota > Metazoa > Chordata > Mammalia > Carnivora > Phocidae > Leptonychotes > Leptonychotes weddellii. The sequence continues at coordinate 166,297,032 of NC_138369.1, read as the reverse complement.
TCTTCACTCAATTATAGTGAGAAAAATAAAGATTGCCTTTACATTCCAATGAATTGAAAGTTACTCAGATTTTTCATCAACTTTAAAATTTAAATGTATAGGTATGATATTAGATGTCAAAAAATTGGGAAAATTTGGTTTCAAAATCAACTCTTTGTTCCATAAGTTCCTCTGTTAATAACACAGTTTATATAGTTGTTCAAAATTTTTATCATGTATATTAATAGCAAATTAATTTGAAAATGTTCCTTAGAAAAACTCTATGTGGAAAAGGTCTTTGTATGTAGCGTCACCCTGTAAATCACACAACAATATGTGAACAGTAAATTAAAGGACTGAGAATGGAGGTGTATACATTAATGCTAAAGATATTCCTATTTCATTTATATAGTTAATCTGGATTTTTGGGGGAAATGACTGCTTCTGTTTTTAAGCAGTTTTTGGTAGTACAGATTCTGAAGTATGTGTAAGGAATAGTTGCTTAGTGTTGGTATTGGAAGGTTGTATTAAAATATATGTTACCCCCATTATCCATTTATTTACTCAGAATAAAACAAAAAACAAATCTTTGGTATCCTTGCAGTAATTTTTAAAATTAACACTCAAGTTTGGGTTATCAAGTTTTAAATTCTTTATAGGCTTTTGGTTTAAATATTATTTCAAGCAAAATAACCTCTTGCCTCCTTCCCTACCATATACCTCAATCCCCCCCACCCCCGCATGTCCACCCCCCAAAACAAAAACACAAAGCAGCTTGCATTTGTTGGTAGGGCTTAGCAACTTTTACACATATTTTAAGAATTGTCTTTACTTCATTATTAGTGACTACCAAAGTTGTGATGCTGGATGAATGAAGCCATCATTTCTGTTGTAAATCATGCTGACTGAAGCCAGAGTCCTTCCAGACATACATGGCTTAAAAGGGTGGTCTAGTGTGGTGGGCTCTCATGCTCCCATCAGCTGAGTGGTATACTCAGTAAGAATCAGTTTTCCTTGTTCTCAAACATAATTTTTTTTTTTTGCTACTTGTTCTCAATATTTTATCATCCTTATTTAGTGAAAGTTAAGCCAATGGACAATTGTGAGTAAAAAAAGGAAGAGTTTTATCCATACATACCAAATTAAAAAGAATTTATATATGTGTCTCTAAAAAAACTACTTTTGAGTTAGATGTGAGTAACATACTGAGAAGACTGGGGACGATGTCATGGTATTTTTGTGAGAACATTAACTGAGATAACACATGAAAACAACTAGCAACATGCTTGGCATATACTCAGTGCTGAATTGAGTATTTGCTTCTTCTTTTCATAAATTTTTTGACAAATGTCATCAATTCTCTACTGATATATTATCTTCAGCCTCGGAGGACATAAACTTTTAGGAAGTAGGTGGGAAAACCAGGACTGCTCTTAGCATGAAATTCCCGGGAATTAATTTGACATGGCCCATATTCATTCACAAATTACCAGGTTATCTCAGTTTTTAAAAAGGATATAGAGGATACTTCAAAAACATTTTTGTTTCATTTTTCTTTTATTGATGACTACTTCATATATTGATTTTTGAAATCGTCATTACTCATTTCTTACAGTGTATACCTGTGGAAGATATGTTCTTCAACTCTAACCAGTCCTGTTGAAATCTTTGCTTTATTTGTATTTCTCTTGCTGCTATTTTTTCTTTTTTCTTTTTGTTCTTGGCACATTTTAAGTTGTTTTCAAAATGATTATAAGAGTATATTTGCAAAACTTTCCAACAAGGCACCATTAGCTTTTGTCCTTGTTGTAATGTCATAACTGGAGGGCAGACACTGTCCTATTTTGGAGCTCTACTTCTCTCTCACCACTGTGAATGCACAGACTTCTTGGTTGATATTTATGTTAAGGGTGTGAATCTTAATTTGATATGAGAAAACATATTTTCATGATGAAAGAAAGCTGTCAGTCTTATGTGTCAGAAGCGAGTAAAAGTAAGACAGCACTTACAAAGATGTTTCCTTCTGTTGTGCCATCATTTCCCAAGGGAGTGATCGAAGCCATTTTGTTTTGATTCTGAAATGAGAATGAAGAGATGCCCTATTGAGAATAATCTCTGTTTAGATGAGCATTGTATAGAATAAAGCATAATCATTTTTGTTCTAGTGCTAATTTCTGAAGCCTCCTACCAACTAGTCACTTAAGAGTCAAGTTTCATAGTCACTTTAAAGAGAAAACATATCTTGAAATATAATTCAAGCACATTATTCATATATGGAATAGGGTGAATGGTATCAAAGTAGCATGAGAAAAGGTAGGATTGGGAGTAGACTATGTGAACCAAGACTTTAATGTTTCTGTGAACATTCAATTCAATAATATTCCACAGTATGATACACAAACCACTTTCTCATGCTAGTGTGTTCCCAGAGCTTAACGAACACATTATCTGAAATAGAGGTGGTCACATTGCAGCCTTTGGGCCAAGTTTGACCTGCCACCTGTTTTTATATGGCCCACAAACTATAATAATGTTTCTTTTTCTTTTTTATTTACATTTTGAAGTAGTTGAATAAAAATCAAGAGTAGAATAATATTTCATGATAAGTGAGAATTTTGTTCAATCTAGTTTTTTTGTCCACAAATAAAGTTTTATTGGAACACATCCATGCTCATTTGTTTACACACAGTCTATGGCTACCTTCCTGCTACAAAGGCAGAGTTAAGTAGCTGTGACACACATGGTATGACTACCATAGCCTAAAATATTTACTGCTTTGCTCTTAAAAAAAAAAAAAAGTTTGCTGATTTCTGATTTAAAATAAAGGAATGATGCTTTTGTTCAACTGTGTGCTGTGAGACATATACAAAAGTGCTAAATTTTAAGACAAAAATAGACAAACTGGAATTCATTTAAGGAGATCTCTTAGGAGAGAGGAGAAGGAAGACTGAGATGGATTTTAAAACATGATATGAGAAATGGTTGAAAGAATGATGATGCTTTGCCAGAAAAACTAGTTAGTTGGGATCACAGTCATATCCACTTCAAATATCCACCATCATGTGGGAAGATTGCTAACTCGTTATATTTAACATAAAGGACTAACGCTGGACTCAGGAGAAATAGGTGGAAATTTTACTGAAACATATGTTGATGCAATGTGGAAAAAAAAGAGAATAGGCTAATAAAAGTATATTATAGTGGAATATCTTTTTTTTTTTCTTATGAGTCAATGACTTCTAGTACAGCAGTTATTCAAACATAAGCACTTAGGTTCTTGGTCAGAATGTCTAAAGGTGGTTAGATTGAGTGAGTTTCTTATTTTCTCATTAATTAATTCAGCAAATATGCATGGGGTACCTCCTTTGTTTCACACATCCTTTTAGGCACTGGGATTAGATGATGAGCAGCACAGACCAAATACCTGCTCTTCTAGAGCTGATGAGCTGGAGTCCCTGAGGAGAAGAGAGACAATATGCAAGCACTCAAATCAATTGTTAGATCATTTTAAAGACAAATTGTTGTTTAAAGATACTATATAGTGTTATGACTGGGTCAGGCAGCCTGGGCCTTCTCAGATAGAGACATCAGAAGTCTTGATGGGAGGAAATGTTTTAGCTAACACCTGTATAAGGGCCAGTCTTGCAAAGATCTGCAGCCAAAGCATTTCAGAAGAAGGAAGGACCCATGCAAAAGCCCTAAAGTGGAAAAGAACTTGTGTTCAAGAACCAGAGAGGAAGCTAGTATATTTGTTTTCTAAGGCTGCCGTAACAAATAACCACAGACTTTCTGGCTTAAAAGCAACCGATATTCATTCTGTCATAGTTCTGGAAGTCAGCAGTCTAAAACCAAGTTGTAGGAGGAATCCTCATATGTATTCAGTTGTGCTCCCTTAAAAAGATTTGTTGCGATCCTAATCCCCAGTACCTCAGAACATAAACTTCTGTGAAAATAGAATCTTTATAGAGATAAATTAAAATGAGGTCATTAGGGTGGGGCCCTAATCTAATATGACTAGTGTCCTTATGAAAAGGGAAAATTTGGACACAGAGACAAAGGGAGAATTCATGTGAAAATGAAGGCCGAGATTGTAATAATGTATTTACAAGCTAAGGGATGCCAAAGATTGCCAGCAAACCACCAGAAGCTCGGAGAAAGGCCTGGAACAGAGTCTCCTTTGCAGTGCTCAGAAGGAATCCATCTTACCAATATTTTAGCATCCCGGACTATGAGATAAGTTTCTGTTGTTTAAACCACCTGGTTTGTGGTACTGTGTTAAGACCACCTTCCTTGCTTCTTCCAGCTCTTGGGGCTCGCATGCATTTCCTGGCTTGTGGCAGCATAAAGGCAATCTCTGCTAACATCTTCACATGGACTTCTCCCCCATGTCTCTGTGTTTCTTTTTCTGTTTCTTATAAGGACACCCTCATTGGATTAGGAATCACTATAACCCAGTATGACCATATCTCCATCCTTACCTTAATTACTTCTGTAAAGACCCTGTTTCCAAATAAAGCCACCTCATAGGTTTCTGGATGTTTATGAATTTTGGCAGGATACGGTTCAACTCTCTGCAGGTTTTATGTCCAGAGAGTTGTCAGCAAAGGGGATAGGGTGATACAAAACGAGGGTGGGGAGAGGCAAGAGATAAAATAGGGTGTTGTAGACCCTAGTGGGGAGTCTGGGTTTTATTCTAATATAAAGAAAATAGCTTGGAGGGTTTTAAGCAGAGAATTAGCATCATTTGACTTACATTTTAAATAAGTATCTCTGGCTGTTGGGTAGAGGATGGGCACAAATATCTCTGGCTATCGTGTAGAGTGATGGGACAAGAGTGGAAATAAGGGAAAGCTTGTTTGGCCCTTGTAAGGAGGAATGGTAGGTGCTTAGTAGAAATGGGAAGAAAGTGGGGCCAGTTTTGGAAGACATGCTGATGGATTAGGTATGAACTAAGATGTTCATGAGTGGCATGTTACTGAGTGGGGAGAAATCATGGGTGATTCCTTTATTAATTGGCTTCTTTGCTTCCTTATTTGCAATAGTACTAGCAGACTGTAAATCTTCCGAATGTTATAGAGGGTTGTGCTGTGAAAAGGAAGTCTCCCCTCTAGCCCTGTCTGATGGTCTCCACTCTAGGAGTGACCATTGTTAGCAGTTCTCTCTACAGGAAATATCCTATGTAACCTTCTTTTTCTGAGATGACATATATCCCCTTCTAAACTAGAGCTGTTCTTTCCCCATAAAATACAATTAATGAACAAGTCTCTAGCCCAGACAAAACTTACTTCTTCGAAACACCTGTTCATTCAGTAAAAAGTATGTCAGTAAACTCTAAAGTAGGATGAAATTAAAATGAAACCAGTACTTTCAGTATAAATGTCCCTTATGATTTTTGTGAAGTTGCCTAAAACTTTGTAGCCTAGGTTTTTTGCCTGGAAATGAGAAAAGCAATACCTATCTGCCTAATTTGTAAGTGAAAAATGAAATGAATTCTCTCATCCATTCTTTCTTCTCTCATTCCTTTGAAATGAGGGGTGGTGGTTTCAAAGCATGGTCAAGGGGCATAGAGACTTCACAGCCTATCCCACCTAAGGTGAAGGCTGGGGTTGGTGGTGTGTGTAGATGCTCCCTCATGTGAACCACTGCTGTCTTTGTGTGTGATTCAGGGTCTTTCTAGGCCGTTTAAAAAGTAATCAGGGAGTCATCAGCTTCCAGTGGCGAAAGGACTCTTCTCTGGGTTATTGAAGAGCTGCCTGGTTGATATCCAGGCTTCCACGGGACTCTTTTTTTTTTTTTTTTAAAGATTTTATTTATTTATTCATGAGAGACAGAGAGAGAGAGGCAGAGGGAGAAGCAGGCTCCCAAGGAGCAGGGAGCCCGATGCGGAACTTGATCCCAGGACCCTGGGATCATGACCTGAGCCGAAGGCAGACGCTCAACCATCTGAGCCACCCAGGCGCCCCCACGGGACTCTTCTTAGAGTGGTTTTTGAAGATGTGAACCAGATGATGTTAGTTTTCTGAGGAGTTTAAAACACCTCAATGGCTTCTGTTGCACTTATGATAGGATTATAATCATTAACGGGCCTTATAAATTCCTACATAGCCTTGGCCCTCACTACCTACTTTTTAAACTTTATTTCACTACCCTTTCCCTTACGGTATGCTGTAGCTACACTGATGTTATTTCAGTTTCTAGAATATACCAGGGTCTTTCCCATTCAAGAGACTACCTCTGCTGGATACTCTGCCAGGAATGTTCTTTTCGCCTTCCTACATCAACTAACTCCATTTATCTTTTAGGACTCTGCTTAAGAGTCACTTATTTTGTGAAACCTTTCTTGTCCAGTAATCCAAATGAGTTCTTCCTGTTAACATCCTTCTTTACGGCATTTATCACCATTTTTAAACAGATGCTTACATTCTCTATACTTACATACAACCAGATGGTAGTCTGGTATATACCCAGTGCCAGGCTGCTAGTAAGTGCTCAACATATATATTTGTGAATCAATATGTTTTATGGTTAATATGTATTAGAGATTGTAAACATTCATTGTCCCTAAAGTTTGTGTGCTTTGAGGCTGCATCCCACAGTAATCTGTTTTTTATTTAAAATCGGGATTGCATTTATGTTTATTTACTATAAACATAACAGAGTGAAGTTCATTTTTTTTAAATGGAAGAACAGTTAGGCCATCATGATTTCGTTAAATGCAATGATTACCGGAAGTCAAAAGGGAAATCATTTATGAAACATAAATAGGAAATGAATCTGCCAAGCCTTTATTATGTTTGTAATATTGGAGCTTTTGAGTGGTTTCATAGATAGGTTTTGAGGAAAATGTTTGATATGAAAACAATTGCCCTTTTAAAATTACAGCAAACAAGTATTTAATCCAAAGGGGGTTAATCAATTGCTCAAGGGAAAGGGGTTATAATTATATTTAATCACTATCATTAAAAATAGTCTTTATCAGGTTGAATGCTTTTAACTCAGTATTCTGAATACCTGGTAAACATCGGCCATTATTTTTCCTATGTTTACTTTGCCATAAAAATTGAGCAGAGTGCGAGGAACACGTTTTTATTTGCTAAGAGAAAAAAAGAGCATGCTGCTTCTGAAATCACCTGTAGGGCGAAGTAAACAGGAGAGGAAATATGCTTTATAATTGTTTAAAATTCACTGAAAAGATTGCTTTTCCATACCAAAGAGGACAAAAGGTTGTGAGAAGCACATGCCAGAAAACAAAGATCAATGGGACAATATGATTAATTTGAAGTTAAAGTAAGGAAGGTCCCTCATTTGTCACCCAGTGCCAATTTGCAGTAAACCTTAGCATTTCATCAAAGGGTTGCCTGTGAACTATTCCAAAGCAATCAGCTTTTCTGGAGCTGGAACCTCGGGCCTTCCTGAGTCCTCTTTGAGAGCACAACGTCCCCGCGATTAATCTTCTCTTCTGTCAACATGAATATTAAGTGATTTCCTCCCAAGTGCATTATTAAGTTGTCTTATTTAATGCTACTTTCTGAGGATAACGCCGCTTGACCCTCACACTGAGGGTGAGCAGATAGGATTGTCCTATGGACATGGTGTTCTCCTTCAATGTGAAATTATGCAGTCAGGTGGCTTTATGCCTAGCCAGAGATTATGACCTGAAAATATACTCAGAGAAAGAGAGTAAATGAAGTTTGTTAATTAGGGCATATATTTTAACTTATTCCAGGCTAGCTATTTTGATAACCATTTGGGTATATAGATCTTAATAACAAATATAAAAGTGTACGACAATTACATTACAAATTAAAATCCCGTGTAGTACAAATGAATGCATTCTCATTAAACAGGTAGTGTTAATATTTCATCTTTATTACCAGCACTAGGCCATTTATGGATTATAAATACAGATTTAAATTTAGATGTAGCATAAATATTCACGTATGTTCTATGTTTTTCCAAGTATTAGTATGTGATGTAATTGCATTTTCTGTTCTCCCCACCTGTGAAGGCTAACGTTAAATGTCACAGTATCATCCTAACTTATGTTCTCTCATCTTTTCTCTAAGGTCTGGTTTTAAAATCTGTCCCCTTCCACCCGTACAATAACTCTAGGACATGAAAGAAGCAGTTAGGAACAGACGACTTTTTATGTGTCTCGTTTCCTTGCAAATGTCTACTCACACAATTAGTCACATTCCGGAGAGGGCCTTTGTATTTATCTATTATATTTTGAACGGATCAAGCCATACTCTTCCCTAACACATTAGAGTGTTTATTAGTTCAGCTGGTTTGCCGACAGATGTTTCCTTTAGGATGGCAGAAGAACTAATACAGCCAGTTCAATTTAAAAAAATCGTGCCCTGGGTGAGTTCGTAGCTTTGTAATTCTGTCTAACTTTTAGAGTAACCCTTCCTAGAGAAAACATCACCTTTATTGTTTTTTGTTCCTTCTGGGATGTATATTAGTCACTGGCACGTTACCTATAAATAAATAAATGATGACTGAATGAATGCATGCAATCCTTTGAAGAAATAATGTGATTTCAACATCAATGTCCCTAAAGGCAGAGTGAGATCATAGTGTAGCAACCTTTTCCTCCAAAGGAAGTATTCTTTCGTATTTAAAGTGTTACGTTTTTCTTTTTCCAGTCTTGAGAAGAAAGACTTAAAAATGTCAAACTGTACGCTCATTGCTTTCAATGAAATAGTTTCAGTTCTTATTTTTCTGTCGTATCACTTAAATTTTCATAACTGAAAATTTTGAATACAGCAAAACCTAGCTTATGAAAAATGGGCCGTAAGTAGAAGGGGAGAAGTCACTTTGCTTGTGGTCAGCAGTAAATACGTACACATATACATAAAATGCAACTCTTTCCATGTTCGCATTGTAATGTATCTGTTCGCATTCTGTATCAGCATGATAGCCTGAAGAACTAGGTTTATTATCAGTCATATCTTTCTTTCCTAATTTCACTTGAGAATATGTTTTTGGTCATCACTGCTCTGAAGGTACAGTATGTGGAATGCTGTGTAGAAATAGGAATACCTCAGATAAACACACTGAGGAATTTGAGTAATAAAAGAAATTGGGAGCATCAGTAAGATTTTAGAGTTCAGAGTAATGTTTCCTCCCCTCTTACCAAGGCTGGGCAGTGCATTGAGATGATTTGGGATTCCTGTGCATGTGTTTATTAAGAACTTGGAGGTGAAGGGGGACGACAGCTCTAAGACAGTCACTGTATCAGGGTTGGGCCTTACTCTGTTTCCTCTAATCAACGACCTCCGAGAAAGTACCCTTTTGTGTTTTCCTCATTTTATAGTAATATATACACCAAAATATGGTCGACATATTTACTGTTAGAGGGACACTTTAATTATGTACTATGATTTCTTTCTGGCACACTAATGGGACTTAAAATTACTGGTTTTTTCCTGAGATCAGGAAAAAAATGATAATAGCTGGAAAACAGTTTGAAAAGCTCAAGTACATTTTGTTATTTTGACATTTTATTTAAAAGGGTTCATTATTTTTATAATTTTCTTTTTTGACCATATCATAAGATGTACTATAGAAATTCTGTATTCTTTTCCCCTACACTGTGGTTCTGGTACCGAAGTCATTGTACTTTTTTGTGTCTCCAGCTTTGTCTTATGAACAGTCTTTAACTTCTTCGGGATTAAATTAGACTAGTTCATATACATAGCACCTAATTTAAATGTCTAAACGTGTCCAGGGGAAGGGAGATGTTTTAGCAAATATGGCAGAAAAACATCCCACAACAATTTGTGTTTTGGGTTTTTGTTGTTGTTCCTTAAAGCTTGCTTTTCTAAGTGATAGAGATTTTAAAAGGGAAAGGAAACAAGTAAAAATGGAGGGAAGACAAATTGTCTTCTCTTATCAAGCTGTATCTCGCCAACCACCAATTATAAATTCTAATTTTAAATAATGTGGCACTTCGCATCACATATAACTTACTATCACTTACAGATACATCTATATGAAACGTTACTCATTTGCCTTAATTAAAACTATAGGTTTGGCATTTATAGAGAATTTTGAGCCTTCTTCTCTAATAAAAGAGCCCCAGGTTATGAGCTTTCAGTTTTGCCTTAAAGAGTTCAACAGAGTGATATTGACCAGTGCAAATTTTGTAAAGGACTGTGTAGGGGAATAAAATATATTTTCCTTCTACCCTTCTAAGTTCTTGGCTGAGGCTCCTGTAACAAAACACAGATTAACAAAAGAAAAGCATATACATTTATTTAATGCATGTTTTACGTGACATGGAGACTTCATAAGGAAATGAAGACCCCAAGAAGCAGTTAAATCTAAGGGTTTTTATAGTAGGTTTGATGAAGAGTAGAAAGTCCTGGGAAAGGGTGATAGGACAGAGTATGAGGTAAGTGTAGTGAATTGAGGGAAACTTAGCAAGGCGTTTTCCTTGAGATTCCTCTTGGTGTTCCTTAATCTTCAGAGATAGAGATGCATCTTTCCTTCAGGCATAAGGAGGGTAACTTTCCCTCTGGTGGTCTGAAGACGTCCTTCAGGGGAAGGTCAGCAAGTCGTTGGTGCACCTGCCACTTCTCAAATTCCTTCACAAAATATTCAATGTGTCAAAGTACCCTATTTTGGAGTAGCATGTCCTTAACCCTATCAACAATTTAAAACTGATGATGCTGAAATTTTTAAGTGAGGGAGTTGAAATGGGGAGCTTCAGGATGCTACTGGAATAGCTCATTTAAACAAACCAGTACTCTGTCCTGATAAATGTACTGCCTCCTAAAATCTTGGGGGAAAAAAGCACAATAACACAGCACATTTGAAGTGTATATTCTTCTTGCCTTTTGAAAAATAGAGCACAGAATTTTCTATTATGTTTTGCTAATCTTGAGTACTATGGATATGAATCTGTATAAGCTATTTAAATTCTTGGATTTCTCATCTGTAAAACAGGGATAATAATACAAAGGTTGTACTGAGAATGAAATAAAATAATCTTTGTAAAGCACCTGGTACCTACCCAACAAAATATAACTATATTGATCATTGTTGTGATTATTGAATATTAGTATTATTGAAAATGAGTTAATATTTGTTAAACATATGCGTATGCCAGGATACTGTGCTCGGCACCAAAAATACTAAGTTAAATCTTGTAGAAGAAACAAGATCTAAATAAATAACTAAAATTCTAGGACCACAATTAATAAAAATAATTCCTGTACTCTTGTATACAATTTACCAGCAAGGCTGGTTAATTCTGGATTTAGTTCAGCTGGGTGATTGCTGGGATGGGGCTTGTCACTGAGAGGTCATCGGTAAAAGGTTAGATAGGAAATGATTGGTATCAGGTGGGACGATGACCCTTCACCAACTGAATCTTCCAGTCTTATCTAGATTTTCCAGGTTTTGTTTTTTGTTTTTTCTTCAGAGTAGCATCTGTTCCTCTTGGTTCTTTTTATAGTATCTATGAATATGAATATATTCTTCCATAAATCCATATACATGTATTCTTATGCATCCAGGGTTATTCTTATACCCTGTTGCATGAACAGGGTAGCCTTTGAGTGTATAGGTGTCTCAGCAGAGTACAGAATCATTCCTGCATGTTCTAGAATCTCTGCTCATTTCTACCTCTACATTCTCCTTGGGGCCAGGATCATGAAAGTTGAGTTTTTGATTTATACTTTTACAATTCTGAGTCAGTTATATGAGCTTCCTCGGCATTCAAGGAAACCCATGACATGTCTGCTTTAGATATTTTACTGCCCAGAAGATAAAAAAGGTTTAATCAGTGTGTCGGGTCACAAGACTCTGAACTCCTTGACGTTGGGGCTCCCTCCCTCAAGCACAGTGCCTGACACATAGGATACAGGAAGTATGTCAGTCATTAGTAAAATTACTGATCTCATAGAGGTCACTAATTTCATAGGAGAGCCAACTAAAAGTACTTTATAAACTGTATTTTCTATAGATAAGACTGTAGTGTAGCCTCTGAAATCTATTCTTACAACTCAGTTTGCTTTTAATATTGAAAAGAACAATGCCTTTGAGAAAGTAGTCACCGCTCTTTTGCCACCGAACAGTTAACGCACCTCCAAACTTATGTGAGAATTGACAATACAAAGACAACTTCCTTAGTTTTTATCCTACACCTGATGCTTATGTTTTCATGGGACACTCTGTGTCAGGCACTCCTCTAGGTATATGACATGTATCAATCCATTTTCTTCCCCTAATATGGGGGAGGACATATTATCATCATGATTTAACCCCAAGTTACTAAGAAGGTTAATAAGTTGCCTGCACTTCCCCAACTCCTAAGTCTGGATCTCGAATTTGAGTCCAGACTCCATGTTCTTCAACAGCCCTGCTGTCTTATATTTATTTATATGGTGACTTATAATTCAAAAAGTGCGGTTTGCATGTATGATCTCCTTTTATCTTTAACACGGTATATAGAAGCAGAAACAATTTTCAATCCACGATTCAGGCTAAGAACAGCAAGTGTGAGACTCAGCTGGGTCCAGAAGTGGTTGGTTTGATTCGCTGACTGGTTGTGTCACTCACTATCTTAGTGCGAAGACAGAGACATGGATCACCAACTCTCATTGCCCCGCAACTCCCCCAGTTTACTCGTTCTTACCAGTTTCTCAGAAGGTCCAATGATGTTGCCCTCTGACTTCTCAAACTGGGTTTCTCTAGTTATTTTGGATGCCACTCAGCCACCTCAAAGCCTCGTCTTCTTTATCTTATTCTAGTCAGAACTGAGGAAATAAATTCACTTTCTCTTATTTAATCCATTTGTTTATACTTTGTTATGCTTTATGAAGGCATTTTGACACTTTTCTGTTTCATAATGTGAGTGAGACCGATTTTTTAGACATTCTTCACTCCAAAATAGACTATGTTGTAGAGTTAATGGATTTCTTGGCTAATCTTTCAGGTTTTTCTAACAGCAAAAGGTTTTTTAAGGCCAATTCCTTATGTGGCCAAATTGAATATTGTAATAGTTCTCTTTACGATGCTTTGAAATTTGAAAAAAAAAACCTTAAAATATTATCAAGACACATTGTGTAAGAAGAATGGCTATAAATTAATGAAACCAATTTTCATAAGTCTTCACATGAAAATCAATTCTACCCCAAAGTAGTTCAGTATGTTTGTCTTTATATGTCTTCATCCTTTATCTACTTACATTGTTTCTTAATTACTGTGTTTTCAGAATGGTGTTTATTCCACAGGTAGTGCTGTCCAGTCTGCTCACAGGGGAACATTTAAATTGTGACATTAATTATGGATTACAGTGGAGCATCCATGGGAGTGAAAGTCAATGCTAGCCAGGGGCTGTATTGTTTATATCACATATGTTCTGGTGAATAAATTAGTGCACAGTTCTGAAATTCACAAGCTTAGTTTAAGAATACGTTTGCTAACCAAAATTGGGTCTCAGTATGACTTTGCGATGATGAGATCTGATCCCATAGCTTTTGAGAGCGTGCACTATGAAATAATATTTCCACCCCACCTTTGTTAACCTAAACAGAAGACAGATTGAATTGTAAAGCTCATTTGACAAATGAGCACATTTTGCTCTCTTCCTGTAGTTTTCTTCTCTTCGCTTTTGTGTCCAGTGTTTCTTCCCAAGCAGTGTTATGCAAATGAACCAATTAATGATAGATAAAATGGTCTTCCTACCTCGCAGAGTTTGTAACTGGAAGGGCAACACCGTAAGTCACGTACCTATTCAGGGGATTCTATAGGCCACTGTGAGGGTCTGATTAGCTTGACTGTGGAATACAATCGCAGAGGCATCTGCTCGGTTAATTTTGAGAGAAAATTTACCAGATGGAGACTGAAGATTTAAGTGATTAGAAGGTAGTAGATTGGAATACAAATTGGATTAAGAGAAATTAGATTGATATAAATCGAATTGAGTCACAACAGTTTGTGTTGTTCGTACCAAGGGGCAGTGGATTATGGGAGAAGCAGATGCTCCAATGAGATAGGAATTAATGTGGCTTTGACAGTCCATCTGCGAAGGTCTGAATATCGAGTACATCCCTAATCTCTCTCTCCATTTATCAATGCCATAATGTTAATTAGTACTTCATTCATTAAGTTACTTACAGAAGAAAAAATCTCACCCCTATCCCCTCTCTGCTTGAGAATTTGTTATTCTGCCAAGAACTGGAAAGCTCTCTTCAGCTGAGTGAGCTACAGTTGACTATAAGGGGAGACCCGTGTCCTTTTCCTCATGCATACAAGGCAAGCGTGCGGTGAGCTGGAAAAGCTTTGCTCATATATTTCTCTTCATAAATATATATTTATTTGAAGTCTTGCATTAATAACTAGGCACAATTCCACTTAAAAAGAGTGGCTATATTAATATAATTATATCTATTCTATGTTTTGGTTTTTTAAGATACTGGAGTTGTGTGTTTTGTTTAGTGACTCAAGTATTTAACATTAATGTTGAATGTCAGTTTCCTACTTGAAGAGAAAAATGAGAAAAATTCTGTTCCCATAATTCTGTGACTGTGTTTATACCGTGTGTGTGTGTGTGTGTGTGTGTGTGTTTGTGAGAGTGCTGTTTATATGCTAGTTGATGGAAAATGGCAGGTTGCTGATACCGTCATCAATTTTAGTATACAGTATTGGGACCTGATCATTAGAGAAAAAAGTTGAATGAAACAAAATTAAAAGAAACACAACATTCAAGGTGCCTATGCTTATATTGGGAACATGACCCTGTAAAATCCAAAGGTATTGATGCAGGAGCCTCATTATTACACCATTGGCCACAGCAGTGAAATTCAGCATAAGGCAGTTCTGTCTTGGATCTCAGCCGAAGGAACTGAGCCAGTGGAGATCCAAATGTGATCTCTCCTGTAAGGCAGCCCAAGAGTATGGAATCTAAGGACAGCCATGCAGAAGTGGCCCTGTGTATTAATAAAGATCAGGCAAATACAGCTTCTGGAGGCTAAAGTAATGAGATGGGCAAAAATGGAACATCGAATCCTATGATGCAAGAAGCATACCATTAAAGGTTGTGCCAAGTCATTCAGAAATAATCATAGTACGGGCAAACGTGGGCTGTCTGCCAGTGTGCAAGCAAGAAGAATTTCTATTTTTGTTATGTGGAGGAAGGCAGTGACTTGTGCAAAAGTGTATTAAGTGTTTTAAAATTTTTGGTTTAGCAGAGAGAATTCTCTAGGCAATGAGTTCTTCAGGCAATGTTTTTTTTTTTTTTAAAGATTTTATTTATTTATTTGAGACAGAGAGAATGAGAGAGAGAGAGCACATGAGAGGGGGGAGGGTCAGAGGGAGAAGCAGGCTCCCCGCCGAGCAGGGAGCCCGATGCGGGACTCGATCCAGGGACTCCAGGATCATGACCTGAGCTGAAGGCAGTCGCTTAACCAACTGAGCCACCCAGGCACCCGGCAATGTTCTTAATGTAGGAATAAGATATATGATATATATTTATATATATCATGTACTTATATATGTATCACATATTTATATATATATATATCTTATATGATATATTTATATCATCTATAAATTGCCGCTCCTCCTCCTCCCCCATGCAGACCTGGGGCTTCTCCTACATCCTTCCCAGACTCCCATACTAGGATAGCTTTTGAAGACACTCTTAATTTTGGCTAAAGAATCTGATGCTCGTATCTTCTACTTCAAAAACAACCTGCCCTCTAGAAGCCAGGGTTGGGCCTGAGGTCTGTCTGAATCCAGAATCTATGCACTATCTGCTTAGGGTCTTATGTTTAAACACTGCATATGGCCTATATTTCTGTGTACTCATTGATACAAGCTGATCGTAACAGAAGAGTGTATCAAGCTAGATTCCAGCAACACTTAGAAGCTAGTAGATAATCAAGCTAAGACATAAGCCTGCAAAATGTAAAGTGTAAAGCAGAATTCCTTGTTGTAGTAAAAAGGGATCCCTAAAATTTGTCTTCTGTTATTGTGAGAGTGATTAAACGCCACCTAAAAATAATTTAGTATTCAGGGGTCAGTCCCTTGTTCCTGTTTTGACACTTCAGTTTTCAGCCTAATTGTCAGTCATCTAATTGGGGGCCTTGTCTTCATTAAGAACGATCAGTATATCAAGGTGGTGCTCACTGAGCCTGGCAGAGGCAGACATTGTGCTCTTATTCATACCTTTGTTTCTGTGATGATCACTGGGTGTTTAATACCTTGTTGAGCCCCAACGAGGATAATTAAAGGAATCACTTACTTGTCAACTAATGACCAGATATACAATCTCCTCAGTTTTTGATTGTCGAAAGACTTTAGACAGTGGGTATATTTTTGCTATGAATTGTGTTTCAGTGTTTGTGCATACTTGAGTTCAAATTCCATAAACCAGACACGTAGATACTGAGTCTAGTGAATGTGTGTCAAGTACATCAATGCTACTACATGGTTTCATGTTCTTTATTATTTGTTTTTGCTAATCATCTCACCAAAAATGTTCAGAAATTAATCTGAGACCCCTATTTTTTTTTTAAAGATTTTATTTATTTGACAGAGAGAGATACAGCGAGAGCAGGAACACAAGCAGGGGAAGTGGGAGAGGGAGAAGCAGGCTTCCGCTGAGCAGGGAGCCCGATGCAGGGCTCAATCCCAGGACCCTGGGATCATGACCTGAGCCGAGGGCAGACACTTAATGACTGAGTCACCCAGGCGCCCCATCTGAGACCCCTATTTACTAGGTAATATTTCTGTGTTTTACATTTAAAGGTGATGGGTAGGGACGCCTGGGTGGCTCATTGGTTAAGCGTCTGCCTTCAGCTCAGGTCATGATCCGAGGGTCCTGGGATCAAGTCCCGCATCGGGCTCCCTGCTCCGGGGGGGCCTGCTTCTCCCTCTGCCTTCTGCTCCCCCTGCTTGTGCTTGCGCTGTCTTGCGTTCTCTCCCTCTCTCTGATTGATAAATAAATAAATACATACATAAATAAATGTGATGGGCATTAAGGAGGACACATGATGTAATGAGCACTGGGTGTTATATGCAACTGACGAATCACTGAATTCTACCTCTGAAACTAATAATAGCCTGTATGTTAATTAATTGAATTTAAATAAAAGAAAATTTTAAAAAAATTTAAAAAAATAAAGGCACTCAAAAGCCAAATAGAAAAAAATCAGCCAGATTTTATCAATACCTGCATCATCATTTTTGGATTCATATAAAGCAGCTGTCCCTCTGGCTTGATTTCAGTATGGGGTAGTTTAGATAGCTATATCAGGTATAAGCTACCTCAGTGAGATGGAGGGTTCTGCATCCTGTAGAATCCTCTTTCCCCTGTAGTTGACGTATTTTTTTCAAATTTGCAGTGAATTCAGAAAATGGAGAAACATGGCCAACTTTTTAATATAGTAAGTGATGTTCTGGCACCTTTGACTATAAATCAGTGTTGCAAAGACATTATGGCAGCATGAGGAAATACTGTCCAAATAAATGCTGAGCCTTGGCACACTGGCTCAGAGTTTTATGCTTCATCATAAGACTCACGGGACAGTTTGCTTAATCCTGGCTGCAAAAGCTGGAGTTAAAGAAGTGCAATTTGTAATTCAGCTGGCTGAATAAATGGATTTCTACTGGCCAAGGGAATGAGAAGAATTTAGAACACACATGGAAGTTTGAGATTTACTTGGCTATCCTCCTTCTTTGTTTGTTTAAAAAAGTTACACCTAGATCTCTAAAATCCTTATATATTTTTTCTGGCTACAGAGTGACAAGGGAGAGGAATAGCATATACTTAGAACAGATTAAACCATGAAGCTTTTGGAATAATGATAGTGTGTAATCGAGTCTAGACAATGATGGAACTGAGAGAGGCGGATATAAAGTGAGAGAAAGAAGGAAGAATCCACAGGAATCTTTGCCAAATGACTGTGAAAGAAATTAGAGAGTTAATCCTTACAAGTAGAATTTCTATCATTAGGGACCTGAAGGAAGTGGACTTATGTCAGGAAGACGAGAGGGTTGAGGTATAGAACAAGGAGAGAAGTGAGGGATTTCTTTTGAGATTTATAGTATTTGAAATTATAATTGAACGTTCATGGGGGCAACTGAACCAAGTCGAGAGCTTTCCTTACCTGGAGATTTGACTCTTGTGGTCATAGAAATGATACCTGTCACAGTGAGTGGAAATGGGGTCCCTGTGGCGAACATCGAAGAGAAGAGGAGATGTCTACGTGACACACCATAGGAGACATTAATGGAGTCAGAAATTATTAAGCTCAATTCAGACTTCTAATTCAGTAGTTTACATATAACTCAAAGATTTTTTCTCCCATTTGTGATGGAGGTTTGTAATAAAACTAACTAATAACAATGTTGTGTAATTTTGTTAAACATCAATAAGTCGCTTTTGTATCCCTTAAAAAAAAAAAAAGCACTGTTATTATTGGCTCTTTTGAAAGTACCATCCCTACATGGAGGATTAAGCAAACATCATTATACTCTTTTACAATTAACATACTTTTCATTTTCTTTCAGATTTTCAGTTTCTGCTTGTTTATAAAATCCAACTTGTCAGAGTCTGATATATTGAGTGCTTGACAGTAAAAGCAACTTCCTACATTTAAAAAATAGCACCCACTTCTAAGCTATTGTTATTCTTGTCTTTCATAATTGCTATAACTCTATACATTCTATTCCCCTGCCTGTCTGTGTTTTCTTTTCTGTTAGCATAATCCAGAATAATTCTGTGTGTTTCACTCCTTTTGCTTTATGAAAAGAAAGCATTGCATTTTGAGAGTGGCTAGATGGAGGATAATTCCATATCCACATGGTAATAACCTGGCAAAACCAGGGGATGATTGCTTTCATTTGATCCCTCATCTGATAAGGCTTCAAAAGTAAATGAACTGAGTGGGAAATAACATTTTTCGTGAGTTTTCTAGAAACTGCGAATGTTTTCTGAGAGACCAAAGGAATTGAGTCTCTGATTTACTTTAGTGAGACATAATTCAAGCAGAAAATTATCATTTTAAAACATATATAGCACTCCCATTTGCTGCTTTTCTCCATTAAGTAGAAAAACAAGCTCTTTTTTCTCTGTGCACACCAAATCTTTTAACTGAAAACTATACTCAGTATTTCTGTTGCAGCAATGATGTTATCTGGTGGTCATTTTGCTCTGAAACAAGACATCCCTTGAAAGGAAATTTAAAGTTTTATTAAATTACTCACTTTTTAAAGGCATCAACAGATATGGCAAATAAAGAAAAATGAAGACAAAGTAGGTCCCCAAATGAAAAGTATCCTGATAATTAAGGTAACTTATATTCTTTATCTATGAGACTAAAGCAGCTCTGATTTTCAGTCTAAATTTAACCAACCATTTGTATAGCCTTACAACAGATGTCATATCAAATTCATTATGGTTTACTAAATAAAACTGGAATTTTTTTTTAAAGAGATTACCTTAAGTTTATATTGATTTCTTTAATTCAGTGCAGTACATACAGTGAGGCACAAAATGCTGACCTGAAATCTTTCTACAATATCCTAATGATTTAGAAACATATTTCATTCCAAGCTTAAGAGCTATTCTCAGCAAATTAAACATGGCCTCTT
Source organism: Leptonychotes weddellii (assembly GCF_054177405.1). Lineage (NCBI taxonomy): Eukaryota > Metazoa > Chordata > Mammalia > Carnivora > Phocidae > Leptonychotes > Leptonychotes weddellii. The sequence continues at coordinate 166,277,442 of NC_138369.1, read as the reverse complement.
TTTCAGCCTCTTCTGGATCAAAATTTTGTCCAGGGTGTTTTTAGTGGAATAAACACTTTAAAAGTGAATTTCAGTGTGTCTCCTGCAAATAACTGTGCAGAAATATGATGCTGTCGCTTCCATTCAGTTTGGTCAACTGTGAAAACCCATTCACCCTGAGTGTGACAGTGAGAGACAAAGTGATAAGTACAAGTTGTATTCAGCTACCTTTATAAACTGCCTTTACTCCCCAAGGTATAGGCTTCAGAAAAAGAATTCCAACCTGCCATTGCACAACACAAAAAACGCCGATTATAATATGGCTGTTTCCACCACTCAAGAGAAAAATCTTTCTTTTCATCTTTGGGGTCACCATACTCATCATTGACTTGGGTCTTTTGTTGCAAGAGGTTTGGCCTTATTTTAAAGATACACAATTTCATAAAATTGTAATTTAGAGATTTCAAGGAAGAAATATTTTGCTTTAAAAGGAAGAAAATGATTTGGTTTTAACCACCCCTTTAAAGGACTGGTAAGTTAATTTCAAACAATATTCTGATAATATTCCTGTTACTGTCTTGTCATTTAAGTTAAGTCACATTATTGTGCCCTCACAAAATTTGTTTTGATATTCTCTTATTCTCTTTAAACTTATGGTGGAAAACAACCCCAAAGTAGAAACTTCCCATGTATTCATCACACAATGGTTTTAAGATTTTTATTAAGAAAAGTAATCGATATTGATATAATCTATTTCAAGAAAATATTTAAGAGGGACACAGAGAATTATTAAGCACCAATATTTGATTAAATTTCAAGGACTAGAATCTACAAATAATTTCTTTAGCATGCCTAGACAGTAATGTCTGGTACTAGAATTCCACATATCCAATTTGTCATGAACTGCAGTGGAAGCATTCTTAAGCTGTTACAGAGTTTTTTGATCAAAATCTAGCTACCTATAGCTCCATTAACAGAGTAAAAAAAAAAAGGAATATAGTTATTCATGCATTTATATCAGATATTGATTGAGCACCTCATATTTTCATCTTTAGAACATAATGCAGTATGGGGCAAATCTGAGTGCCAAATCATTGAAAACATGGATCCTTCAGGGAAACGTAGGTAGGGTATATCATTCAGAATGACGTTTAATTGGTAGGGAGGAACAAGCAGTCGTAGAAAATCACAGTACAGAGATAGAGGCTATATTTTGAATGACATACTTTTGCATAAAAAAGACTGTATTTTGTGGATGGGAGTCCTTTTTTTTATAGGGCCGCAGATTCCTTTGAGTATAGTGATAGAGGTTATCCTATTAAAGTAATTACACTTTATACTAACATTAATGGAGTAAACATTTACTGAGTACTTACTTTGTGCTCAGCACAGAGAAAGAACTCCTTCAGCCTTCACAGCCATGTTATTAGGTTGGCACTGCTACATTTTATAGATAAGGAAAACAAGATGTGGTGAGGATAAGAAACTTGCCTGCATTCACAATCCTATCCAGCTTTTAGAGAAGAGCAATTTCAAGTCAGAGTCCTCGTGTTGAAGAGAATCTCTGTTAACTGCCAAAGATGTGCCTTATCATTTCTTAAAAAGGCATATGCACACATGCTCACAAAATTTTGCGTTCGATTTTTGAGGTGTCCTCTCTTCCATTCCATAGAAGCCCATCCATGGCTTCAGAACTATATCAGAAAATGATAATGTAGCAATGCAATGAGATTCATGTGTTAGTCCAACTTCTTAAGTACAACTACAGTTGGCCTTTAAACAACATGGGTTTGAACTGCACGGGTCCACTTACACATGTTTTTTTTTGTTTTTTATTTTGTTTTGTCCTGGCTGTAAAAAGCTTTATCGTTTTCACGTGGTCCACATTTTGTGCGAAGGCTGCAGGGTGGTTAAAAAGCTTCCCAGTGGCAGCAGGGAGAGGCTCAGGCAGAGGCTCTGACACCAAGGGGATGTCTGAGGGACCCCTCAGGAGCCACGTGGGTTCTGGAGGCTCCTATTCATGCTTGAGAATGAGTCTTTGGAAGAGCTACCCCCAGCCCGGTGTCGGGGCCTGCCAGCCAGCCTATGGAGGTTAGTCAGGTGGTCACCATCTTCCTGATGAGTTTTACTCCCTCAACCAGGAAGTGACTCTCCGGGAAGTTACAGAGATTGGGGGTCTGCAAGGCGGAACTCAGGGCATGCAGATCCAGAAGGGCTTGGTTCAGTTTCTTCTTAGGACCATTGTGGCTCCCATGGCATCCTGGGTTTCACCCCCTCACACTGGGACAGCTTTTGCACTTTGTAGAGGAGAGCACAGCTGCTGGGCTGGTTTTGCGTCTTCAAGAGACACTTGGCACCCTTGGGCTTCCCTCGGCCAACTCCCCAAAATGGCATTTGTTCTCCTGAGCCACTTGTGGTTAAAACAGAAACCCAGACAGAGGTAAATGTAGGAGGCCTGTGGATACCTGTTGACCTGGGGGTTGTCTGTGGCCGTAATCTCAGTGGAATAATTCTGACGAATATGGGAGCTCATGGTTGGTCAGCAATAAGGAGCTAAGCTCAACCAACAAACAAAACAAAAACAAAACCCCCCAAAACAGTGTTGGCTGGTCCTGGAGGCAGAGGATAGTTGAGAAGATGGTTCTGAAGGTTGTGGCTGGAAAAGAGGTTGAAGTGTAGTCAGAGGCTGGAAAAAGGGCATCTCAGGGTCTGTTCTGTCCCAACACTGTTGATGCAAGAGACAGACTCATTGTAAATGTATTTTCCTTAAGATTTTCTTAATAATCTTTTCTTTTCTCTACCTTACTTTCTTATAAGAATACAATATGAAATACATATAACATACAAATATGTGTTCATTGACTGTTTATTTTATTGGTAAGGCTTTTGGTGAACAGGAAGCTTTGGGGAGTCAAAAGTTATACATGGATTTGTAGATTTTGACTGTGGTGTTGAAACAGTCTGAGTGTTGGAGCCTCCAACCCCTCCCCGATTTGTTCAAGGGTCAACTGTTGTTGAATGTCGATAGGAAGTGAACAAGGCTCAAATCAGTCATTGTGTGCATTACTTAGACATAATGCAGCTAATACATTTGGCTCGTGACAGTCATCATTTTTTGGGTAATGTTTTAGCAATTATTCTCTTAAGAAACTTTCTGAATTGTACTCATATTTTCAACTCTATTTTTAAAAAAGTCCTTAGTATATAGTAAAGGAAGTTTGTTGGTCATTTTGGCTAGGTCACTGAATCTCAATTTAAGTTGATAATAAAATATTTAGGTTAGAAGAACATATATCAAGAGTTTTACACAGATTTAGCAGAGACTAAATATTTAACAAAACTCAGTGCACGTGTGAAGTATCAGTGCTGCTAGGAATGCTGTTTTGTGAGGCTGACACTGGGGTCTTTGGATTCTATAGTTACAAAGATTAAGGCCATTGCTATGGAATTTTCAAAATACATTGCTTAGGAAATAGGAGTATAAGCTTAAATGTTATCACTCCATTGGGAGTTTACATAAAAAGAATGCCATTTTTTTTGGAAACTAGTTCATAGTCTCCACTAAATACACTTTGAGGTTTTTAGGAAATTAAACATCGTTAAACAATTTAATGAGTTTGGAGATTGTCCCATTGCATCATCTTTCTTTTATAAAGCCAAGTGCAATTTTGAAACCACATTGAAATGTTATCAATATGACAATAAGAAGCTAAATTTCAAGGATATCTTCCTGGACTAAAGATTGCTTTTGTCATTGTAAGGCGAATCTGCATAACCCATGAAAATTCTGATTTGGTGGCAAATCACTCTTTAAAGAATGTCTTCAACCATGGTAAGGTGTAGCAAATTGATTTGAAATAGTGTTGGATGAATGTCCAGGTTAATGCATTGGCTCCTCACTGAATTGTTGGAAAATGAACTTATAAAGTAGGAAATTAATTTGTTATTTCTCAAGAGGAAATCACTCCTAAAAAAATTTGCTAGTAAACTTTCAGATTTGTGGTTTCAAAATTTCTCTTCAATGTTATATATATATCCTCATGTGTCTACTTGTGGCTTCGATTTCTTTCAGCTAGCTACTGGTTCTAACTTACCCAAACAGTCATGCCTTCCTCTGGATGCTGGCTCTATTGTCTAGATCCACCTGCTCAGGCAAGGTCAGCAGCCTAGTGCATGGGAGGTAGGCAGCCGGAAAATGTATAATAAAAAGCAATTAAAACTTACATAATGAAGTCACTAAATAACATGAGGTGATGGAGGATAAAAAGAGGGAAAATGTGTTCCAATTTTAATATTTTCAGCAATTTCTGTTAAGAGTACTAAAACAAAGGCCTGAAATACAATTGGGAAATTCAGAGAAAAAGTTTTATGAAATCTGCCTTAGTTGCTTTTTCCTAAAGTAGCAACCTCCTTACCCTGAATAAGGAAAGAAATGTTAAATATCTTTGGCTAAGGTTGCATTTTAAATAACTGATAAACTATTTACTTTTAAGATAAACATCCATGTATTATCAGCTGGTCTTTGGTTAAAATGATTTATGGAACCATTTATTCATTTGCAATGTAAATAAATTTCTTAGAAATGTAAGAATAAATTCCAAGGGTTCCATGAGCTAATTTGTAAACAAAATCTTTTATTTTATCTTATTTATTTTTAAAGATTTTATTTAGTTATTTGACAGAGAGAGACACAGCGAGAGCAGGAACACAAGCAGGGGGAGTGGGAGAGGGAGAAGCAGGCTTCCCGCCAAGCAGGGAGCCTGATGCGGGGCTCCATCCCAGGACCCTGGGATCATGACCTGAGCCGAAGGCAGATGCTTAACGACTGAGCCACCCAGGCACCCCGTAAACAAAATCTTTTAAATCATTGTTAACTTTTGGAGAGTTCTCTAAGAAAGCATTTGATAACCATTTCTTTTGATAGTAGACACAGACCTATCAAGGCAAACTTTCTAGTCTATACTTTTATGAAAATTATGAGCATTAATCTATATTATGTATCTTTAAAAATTTGCTTTGTGCTAGTAAATTTAAACCTGCTACCTGTTGTCGTCTCTTTTAGTTACATCCATTATGATGTGACAGCCATTATCATGCTGTGGGGTGCCCGAAACAATGAATTTATAGCAGTTTACTCTTCCAGTCGCCTCAATTTTAGGATGAAGAAATAATATTATAAGAAAGTTTAGGTAACTTGCTTCAGGTCATATACCTAATCATACAGTGACACAGCAGAGAAAAACAAATTAATCAAACCAAACCAAAACTAAATTGCAATCTAGTGCTTGGAAATTTCTGTTTTAAACTTCCCAAAAAATGAGTAAGAAAGAGGGATCATAGGGAAGGAAAACTCATCCTCAAAACAGACTTGGACTCACAGCTAACGCAAATATGTTCTTCTAGTCTCAGTTTTGGGTAAAAATTTCAGTTGTTTTGTTCTCTATTTCTTTTTTTCTTCTCATCTGTAAAGGGGGGATTTGGGACAGGATGGTCTTTGGTGGCTCAGGCTTCTTCCTTGTTAGAACTAGAAGACTGGCTAATAGGGATTCTGCCGGATGCCATATTGCACGACTGAAACTTTCAGAATCAAGGCTGCCTGTTAAGTTTGACAAGAAACATCTTGTACACCTGTCCCTTCCCTTTCACACACTTGGCCCTTTAGTTTTATGACATTGAAAAGCCGTATAGAAATTTTATAATAAATCAGTGCTTCTAGGGCTCCATTTTAATGTAGTTTCTAATTTAAACTTATTTTTAACATGGCACTGTTGTGCTTCTAGCAGGAATGAGCATCTTCTAAGTCTATTTAATTCATTGCCAAATCAGATCATCTCCTGAGAAAGGTTCAGTAAGGTTCTAATGGATAAAACAGTCTTTGTGTTTCCCAAATATCTCACCACATCCTATCATATATAGAACTTCTAGGGGGAAAAAAGTAAAGGAAGTACACTGGAATTTGGTTATCCTGAAGAATCCAAAGATAGAAAAGTTGTGGGGCGCCTGGGTGGCTCAATCAGTTAAGCCATCTGCCTCTTGATTTTGGCTCAGGTCATGATCTCAGGGTCCTGAGATAGAGCCCTGCATTGGGCTCTGCTGGGCATGGAGCCTGCTTGACATTCTCTCTCTCCCTCTGCTCCTTCCCACTCCTTGAAAAAAAAGAAAAAAATGATAGAAAAATTTTAAGGACAGACTTGATAGAGTGATCAATTTCATTAAAAATTATGTTAGCTCACTAATCAGTGTGGATGGCATTTATGGTGGCATTGAGATATATTTCTTTCCATGGAGAAAATTTTGATAGGATTTATTTTGGCAAAATAGAAAGCAGCAACTACTTTAGTTATTTTGAAATCTAGTATAAAGGGATCAGCCTGAAAAACATTAGTAGAAAAACATTAATGCAAGAAAGACCTCAGAAGAAATCAACTCTTGTTAATGTGATTAGGGTTTTAAGGGGGAAACTCAAGGGAAAAAACTTCCATTTATAGAAGAGAAAAAATAAGATAAACAATGCTTACTCCATGTCCTATAGTCTATGTAGGGTTTCTTTTCATCATCTAAACTGACTATTGAGTCATTTGTATTCTGATTTGTACCTGGTAAAAGTAAGGCATAAATATTTGCTGGTTAATAACCCATATCCTTTCTTCCTACCACAATGCCGCCTCCTTATTGTGATGGGTCATGAGGCCTTCATTTATTCATGAAGCACTATGTACCTCTCTAGGGGAGGGAAAACTTCAGGAGGTATCTCTGGTCACATTCAGAATTTGAGTAATCATAGAGAATCTTGCTGGCTTAATTTTATTAGGATTTTTTTGGGGAAAATATTCACAACTGTCTTAATGTTAACATTAATGCTTTGCTAGAGGCCAAAAGCAACCTTAGCTTGACAATAGCCAGACCTCCAGGATCCTGTAAGACTTCTTGTAACTTAGGAAAGTCTCTTTAGAGACTTCTTTTATCTCTATCCCTGCAACTTAAACGTATAGAAGTATATAATCAATCGCTCCTCACAATCACAGTGCAGATCTTTCTGCCCAAGGGTGCTATCTCTGTGCTTTAATAAAGGCACGTTTTTGCACACACACAAAAAAACCCCACAAAAAACAAAAGCAAAAAAAAAAAAACCACGTAGTTATTATGAACTAGGACATAACATTGTGTGGGTTTTTAGGGGAAAAAAAGATACTACATAGAAATTTCATTGGACAGAGTATATTTGCCAAGAATTTCTTCTGCCCTTTAAAAAATTCAGAAAAGTTTAAGTGTGTTGTTTAACTTGACTAGATATGACTATCTAGTATATGAGTGAAAAGTAAGGCTTAGTTCAAGGAAATACTATATTCCAAGTGAATAATGAGGCAGGAGCAGTTTTCTTTCAAACACATGAAATGAAATCAACAAGTGTTCTTTTAGATGCTTTATCCTCTTTTATTATATTATGAAATTGAAGTCACTTTGAAAACAAAAGTTACTGTGGCACTCACTGAAAATAAGTGGTTATTGACTAAGTAAAGCTAAATTTAAATATATTTATGGATTATGATTTTACACTTCTCCAACCCTCTAAAATTTGAAGAGCTAATAAACTTAGTTTGTTTTTTTATTATTTTACCAAAAATCATTTCAAAATCATTCTTCAAGTGTCTCTGAGAAGCAGAAATAATCCATTATGTAAATTTGGGTGCTTAGAACCTTATTCAAACATGCTTCTGCATGTAACTGACTAATTTGATGTTTCTGTGGAATGCTTACATCTAGCCAGGTCTAAGTGCATGACCTTCTAGACTAAGTCTAGCCCAAGTCTGAGGGCATGACCTTCTCCTGGTAAGCATGCCAAAACTGAGCATCTTAGACCCCTTCCGCTTGTAACTTATGATGCTTCCTGTTCATTGTGGGGACCAAGAATTGCATTTTAAGGAAATATTCCAGGTAATCTTGATGCAGGTAGGCTGAGACTCACACTTTGAAAAACAAAGAAGATGTTATATTATGACTAGAGGCATCCATCTGATTCATTTTATTGAAGTCATCCTTAGAAGAAGGTTTTGGAATTAGGGTAGTTGTAATGTGCATTACTTACTCTTACATCCAGTTTTTAAGAAGCCTGCATATTTCAGATTAAAGGTCCTAAGTTCTAACTCTGCTTCTTTTAGGTATTTAATTATGAACAGATCACTTCACTATTTTATAGCTTACTTTCTTGGTTCGTAACAATCAAAATTTGGATGTTCATCTTTTTTTTTTTTTTAAAGATTTTATTTATTTATTTGACAGAGAGAGACACAGTGAGAGCAGGAACACAAGCAGGGGGACTGGGAGAAGGAGAAGCAGGCTTCCCGCTGAGCAGGGAGCCCGATGCAGGGCTCGATCCCAGGACCCTGGGATCATGACCCGAGCTGAAGGCAGACGCTTAACGACTGAGCCACCCAGGCGCCCCATGGATGTTCATCTTTAAGACCCCATGACTAAGTTCCATTGTTTTCTTTTTTTATAATAGATAAGAACAATTGGATAAAATGCTTTCAATTAAAACTTGACTACATGGTTGCCCAATTAATTTGAGATATACAAAGATGTCTAAACTTGCCATCAGCCACAAATAATGTTAGAGTCACAGATATATCTTATGTTTTGCTTATACTATCTGTTCATATAAGGATCCTGAATAATTACATGAGCAATGTTAACACTGCAGTCAAAATTTTGTTTGTTTGTTTTTTTCCATCTGAAATCTGGAGTTAACAGTTTTATGATCCTATATAAAAGAAATATAACTGAAAAAGCTAGAGTTATTAGTGGAAAGTGACAAACAGGTACTCTAAAGCAGGATTGGCAAACTTTTTCTGTAAAGTATCAGCAGATATTTCCAGCATTTAGACCTCCTTCTCTGTCTTCTAACAACACTAAAAATGTAAAAACATTCTTAGCTGAGGGCCATACAAAAATTGATTGGAGCGCTGCTTCTCAAACTTTATGTGTATAGGCATCCCTCGGGGCGGGGGGGCGGGGGTGGTCTTGTTAAAATGCAGATTTTGATTGGCTAGGTCTGGAGTTGGGCTGGGGGTCCTGTAGTTCCAGGATGCCTTTGGGTATCAAAAGTCTTGGTTAAACAGTTTCAGGATACTTCATGTAATGTACAGCCCCCTCTACCGTTCAGTTTTGAATTACCAATGAGTTTAGCTGACGACTCAGCTGTCTTTTTTTTGTTTTGTTTTGTTTTAATGAAATAATGGGGTTGCTTGACCCGATAATGTAGAATACCTAGTAGTTTAGTGGTCTTTCCTAATTTTAAAGACCCAGACCTCTTCACAAATGTGATGAAAGCTATGCTCCCCCTCACGTTTCTCCTGTCCTGCCCACACAAGAATACCCATTGTTATACAGTTTTAAAGAATTCATAACCTACTCAAAGCCTATCCATCTTAAGGTCACTGCTATATTGTATAATGTCTGAATTTAAGGGAGTTTAGAATTAACCCCCTCACTTTTAATAACATCTTAAAATTTAGATGGATCTCTGTATATCTCCATGTCTATCTCTGTTTATATATCTACATAGTGAGACAGTTCAGGTTTGTTTAATGCCCTATTGGCTATTGCTGACCTGATGATTATATTTAAAACCAAGAGTTATAAATGAAGAAAATAACCTAGCTGTTGGTATGAGTGAATACGAATTCTTACTGCTTATATTAAATTTGTTCACAATGCCTTACCCATGACTTTAGTGAGATATAATTCATATGCTACACAATTCACCCATTTATTGTGTGCAATATAATAGTTTTTATTATTTTCACGGAGTTGTGCAACCATCACCATAATCAATTTTAGAATATTTTCATCACCTGCTAAAGATACCCTAGACCCCTTCACATCTGATTCCTATAGCCCACCCTAGGTAATGGTAAACCTACATTCTCTCTTCTGGACATTTCATATAAATGGTATACAATACGCAGCCCTTTGTGATTAACTTCTTCCACTTAGTATAATGTTTTCAAGGTTCATCCATGCCATAGTATGTATAAGGACTTCATTTTTTTTCTTACTGCCGAGTAATATTCCATTATGTGGATATATGACATGTATTCATCTGTTCATCAGTTGATGGACATTTGAGTTCTTTCCCTTTTTTTGGTTATTATGAATAATGCTGTCATGAACATTACATTACATTCAGGTACAAGTTTTTGTGTGGCTATAAGGTTTACTTTTTCTTGAGTATATATACCTAGCTGTTGAATTACTGGGTTATATGTTAATTCCAAAACATGTCAAGAAAATCCAGAATATTTTCCAAAGTGGTTGCACCTGCACCATTTTACATTCCCACCAGCAATGTATGAGGCTCTTAAATTTTCCACATCCCCCCCAAAATACTTGTTATTTTACCTTTTTTGAGTATTGTCATTCTTCTGTGAAATGTATCTCACTGAGATTTTGATTTGCATTTCCCTAGTAACTAATAATGTCAAGAATCTTTTCATGTGCGTACTTGCCATTTGTCTGGCTTTTTTGCGTAAATGTTTATTTAAATCCTTTGCTCATTTTAAAATTTGTTATTTGTATTTTTATTGAGCTATAAGAGTTCTTTATATATTCTAGATATAAGACCCCTATCAGATATATAACTTGCAATTTTTTTTTCTGATTCTGTGGGTTGTCTTTTCATTCTTTTGATTTTTTTTTCAAGCACAAATATTTAAATCCAATGAATCTAATTTATCTATTGTTTCATTTGTGGCATGTGCTTTGGTGCCCAAGAAAGTTGTGCTTAACTCAAGGTCATGAAAATTTGCTCCTATGATTTCTTCTAATTGATAGTTTTACCTTTTACATTTAGACTGTGGATGTCCTTTTGAAGTTTTTATAACAGTGAGAATAAAATGATTAGAAGAATATCCAAATGAGACAACACTAGAAAAGGTTTACATTATGTTGGTAGTGTTTAAATATGTAAAATTCTGGACAAGATTCCAGATCTTATTGCTAAGCAGTTTAGATATTTTGCCTTTTTTCCTTTTATAAGCCAATTATTTTATATTTATTTAATAAATATTAGTGTATTTCAGGTCCTCTGCAGGCCTTCTCCGGGCCAACTGCCTAAGAAGGTGGGGAACTATTTGATAAAGTAAATAGCACTCCAATAACATGGATGATTGACTTGCTTAGTTTTAATAATAGAGCAACTTTGACATAGAGGAGCTGTAGATAAGTGCATGTGGGAAATTAGAGAAGAACAAGAAAGACATCTAAACAAGGTGATTATAGCCTATATGCCTGTTACATGAAAAATGGGATTAAACTCTTGTTCCATTTTAGGATCAGATTCTATGGCTCTGAGTCCAGACCATTATATTTGGGAATATGTTACTGATTTGCAAACTGTGATTAGCCATTCACTTTTAAATACTTTGAGATCTTTTTTGTTCATTTCTTTAAAAAATAAATCTTACTGTTTATATTCTTTAAAGTCCTCATTTGCTTTAGGGACCCAGTACTTTCAATGTATACCTTCTTTATTATTTTGATGCACAATGTGGTTACCTGTTCATATTTAAATGCTTTGGGTTTCTTCAGGACTTTTAAAAAAAATTCCAACCTGAGTACTGTAAATTACTCTTTGGCTTTAGGTACCCAACACTTGCAGTGTGTAAGTTCCTTCTTGAATGTGATGAGATAACAAATTATCTTAAAAAAAAATTAAATTAAAAAAAAAGGTTGATATTCAACAACCTTTAAAATTAATCTTCCTCAGAAAAGAAAAGGTTCATTCACTACCAAATTAAATACCGTTTATTAAATTAAAATATGCATTTTTAATTAATAGTGAAAATAAAGTGAAATAACATTGAGGAGTAAATATTACTTCTATTTATTGAGCTGAAATGTGGTTCTATTAGATGATTGGATAGAAAATGTTAAAGCTTGTATCTAGACTATCATTATGTCCTCAGACATGGTTATTTCTCTCATCATCTCCTTTAGATTTATGTGCAGGAGCTGCTAAGACCCTTTCACAAATAATGGCCTGTGACACCCTATAAACTAAAAATGTTCAAAATGACACATTATGTAAACTTTTCATCTTAAAATACCAACAGGTCCTTCTCTTCCTATTTTTCTGCCCTTTAATAGCCCCACTTTCATTGCACTCACATGGAAGTCATCGGTCACTCTTCCTTACTATATGGTGATATACCAAATTCTGTCAAGTGTTATTTTATGCTATGCCTTGTATCTTTCTCTCTTTTTTTTTTTTCTACCTTCAGCATCATTTCTCAAAGTCAGGTTCTTTTTATTGTTCTCTGGAACAATTAATAACTCTCAACTGTCCTTTTGCCTCCATTGTTTTTACCTTTTATACTGCACACCAAAAATACCTTTCTAATACACAGATAGTCATATCACTGCCCTCTCAAAATCTGTTAGCCATATAGAATGAAGATCGCAATTCTTAGCGTGGTATTTAAAGACTGTTTTTCTGGGTTCCCAGGACAAGACCTTTCACCTCCACCTGTCATATCAACTTCCTCCCCGATTATGAAACGTATTATGCATGTATGCTCATGATCTCAGGTTGTTTCTTCAATTTGAATGTCTTTTTCCCTCTATTTACATAGTTTTATTCTTTTTATTTTTTACTTATTTATTTTTTATTTATTCATTCGAGACACAGAGATACAGAGAGAGAGAGAGAGAACATGAGCAGGGGGAGAAGCAGTGGGAGGGGGAGAAGCGGGCTTCCTGCTCCTGGGATCATGACCTGAACCAAAGGCAGACGCTTAACCATCTGAGCCACCCAGGTGCCCCTACATAGTTTCATTCTTTACCTCTCAATTAAATGATGCCTTTTCAGGGGAGGCCTCATTATACTCTAGTTAGAGTTAACATTTTTTCCCCACTTTCTTCCTATAATGCATTTCTTGAATCTCCGTGCAACATTTATTTATTTTATTTTAACATAATGATTTATACTTGAATTCTTCAGTCAGATGTCCCTGGGTTCAAATCCTGCCTCAACTGCTTATTGCCTCTACATTTCTGGGCACTTGATGTCATTTCCTAACCTGCTTCCTCATCTGTTAAATTGAGTTAATATTTGTACCTAGTTTGAGCGTCTCTTTTTATGTGAAGTCTGATGACACAATGCCAGCATGATAGAACGCATTGTGTATTCTGGGTACTTGCCCACTTGGCTTTGTCCCCCAGTAGATAATAATCACTTCGAGGGCAGGAGATTAATCTTGTTCATCTTAGTACCCAAAAGAAAATCTCATACTCTTTTACTTTTCCTTGCCACGATTCATGGAACATTTAAACCTAACTCATTAGAATTAGCCTATTAATTTTTTGCTATATTATCACATTCCACAAAGGAGTTGGGATGACTTAGGAGATGCATCAAGAACAAAAGTATAAAACATAAATAAAATAGTAGTAAGTGCATTTTGAATAATTGAAGAGTTTAATTTCACCAATGTGAACCGAAGAGAAACAAAAGCTATAGATAAGAAAATGTTAACGCTTGTCTTCATTCCGTCCTGTTTTGTAGGATCTCGTCTTCGCCAGGAAGACTTCCCCCCACGGATTGTGGAGCACCCTTCAGATGTCATTGTCTCTAAGGGAGAGCCCACCACTTTGAACTGTAAGGCAGAGGGCCGGCCAACGCCCACCATTGAGTGGTACAAGGATGGTGAGCGGGTGGAGACTGACAAGGATGATCCCCGGTCTCACAGGATGCTTCTGCCCAGCGGATCCTTATTTTTCTTGCGCATTGTACATGGGCGCAGAAGCAAACCTGATGAAGGAAGCTACGTCTGTGTTGCAAGGAACTATCTCGGTGAAGCAGTGAGTCGAAATGCATCTCTGGAAGTGGCATGTAAGTAAACATAATGAATTTTGTAAATAGCACACATTTTTACTTTGATTTATTTTTAGTAAGCTTTGATTTGTCCCCATGGGTACTTTATACCTAAAGAAGAAAACAATCAACATGCCATGCATAATTTACTTTGCCTTCTCCAAAGAAAGCTGGTCAAAATAATGTCAAGCCATGGTGTTGCAATAAATTTACTTTTCTTGAAGCAAGGTGGAAATTATGTTTTTACATTAAAGCAAAGTGGCAATGGTGCTGGTCATATTTAAAATTCAAATTATTGATGAGAGATATAGTCAAATATTAAAGTCAGGTATGTTAAAATGAAAAGTTGACATGTAACATGGCATCAAATATGGGGCATAAATTCAATATTCTACCTATTTCTGTTATCTATTTATTTATAACTGTTGTATATATTATATTATATATATATTTCTAAATCTAATTTTTATCAAACAACTTTAAAAAGAATATACTCCTTAGGTTATATTAGCTCTTTTACTTCCAGTCTGAATTCAGGAATCATTACCATAGGCCTGTGGGGGAGAATATAGGAGCAATAACAGCAACTATATTTATTTTTTTCTATCAGTAAAACTCATCAAAGAAGAGATCTGATTTTTGTGGGCACAAAATGTTCATACATGAAAGGGTCTTGCTCAGTCTTGGTAATCAGCAATAGTTAAGGGCTTGCCCTGCCTTTGGCATTTAAAAAAATACATTTATTTATTCATCAGACAGCCCAAATAGCACTAGTAAATCAAGATATCAGTGTTTTGCATCTATTTGAACATTGACTTCATAACTTCATGCATCGTTTTCCAAAACACCATGACAGATTTTTTTTGGTTTATAGATAAGGATCTGGTGTCATAATTTAAACAGCACCATAAACTTTTGATATTATTTATTCTGTGGAAAAATTTTATGTGGAATTGATCATTAATAAGATGGCAACAATTGGGCATAAAAAAACTTGTACTTTTCAGTTTTCTGGTTGTACCAGGTCTTCATAGGTAAGAAGATTGAGTTACTTCAAGATGCATAAGTCTTTTTTATATAGCTGGAAGGGGAGTGCTAAATAATAGCTCGTGGTCTCATGTCTGTAATTAAACTTGGTCCTTGTACTCACAGGCTACATGGTATCACACTGCATTATAAAACTTGTGTACATGTGTATTGCGATTCTCAGCAATTTATGAAACCATCTTTTAGTAAACAGAGTCATACTATTTCTTCTTCAGCTACCTCAATGAAAGCTTTTGTTCTCAAGTACCTGGTCTTTTGGTTTATAGTTTGTAGCAGGAAATCTAAAACCTACTAATGCTTGAAGTGTGTAAATCCAGTAGGAAAAGATTAGAAGAATCCTAAAACCCAAATTTGTTTTGTGAAGTACTTTGAGATAGGAGCATTAGAATCTTAGCTAGCGTGCTCGTTTCAGCAGCACATATACTAAAATTAGAACCTTAGCTAGCAAGGCAATTTTGTACACAGGCACCAGGTAATTTCATTTTTATATCTTAGTTCAAAAAAGCAGTCAAATTAAATGCAGTTTAGTGAGATTTGAAATATGCACACAAAACCTCAAGAATAAATATTCCTAGCTCTTCTATTTTTATTTTGAAATATCTTATTCCTGGAATTCAAACATATTGAAATATTTCAATGTCAAATTCCGTTGATTCCCCCCCCCACCAAGTCCCTTTATAGTAAATATAACAGGCATTATTCTCCCATTTTATAGATAAAATGAAACCCATGATGGTTAAGTGATGAAGAGTCAGGCAGTAAATTAATGGGGATTTGAAAACCAGATCCTGATTCTTCTAATTTTTAGTTTTACGGAAATGTGCCATATTCGGGAAAACACTAAATGAAATTTGGCTGATCACATAAATAACAATTAAAATTTTTTAATCAAAACTTTTTTATTTTATCTACTCAGCAGCAAATATGTATTTTTAATTCTCAACTCCCTTTTCTTCTTAATATTAAAGTTTACCTAAATGGTCAGTCATTTTATTGTTGGGCAGCTATAAACATTTTTTTTTCCCCTGAACCTTAGCTATTTAAAAATTCTTCCCAGCACACACATACATCTTATATTTTTATTTAATCTGAAGATTGCTCTCTTTCCTAATTGCATCATTAATAATGATTCAAAGCTGTTTTAGGAGGAAAAGTTTAAACCATGATTTTTTCTTGTGTAATGTGACAGTAGCACTTTTTATTTTGAAATCAGTGAGCTTTGAGAAATGCTAAAAATACTTTTGACCTAGAGAGGAAAACAAGAAAGCTTCTAAATTGGATTTAGCTAGTGAATAAAATTCTTTCTTCTAATGCCGTGTCAACAGTTCATGCCATTTAAGGCAATACAAGATCAAATAATACCCATTTATATGCTACTCATCTCTTTCACATTAGATCATCAGTCATCTCTCTCTCCTTATGTGTTTCATAAAATGTATTAATATGGAAATTTGGGTCAAAGCATTGTGCTTTTTCAGTATTATTTGTCACCAAAGTATATTTTTTTTTTATAAAATGATAGAAGAGTAGCTATAGATTAGATCAATGTTTGGCTTTCATAATTTAGAACATTCAGCATAAATGCTCAATCATGACATGTCACTGTTTCATCCAGTAAAGGAAAGAATGGAAGTCTAACGGCGCTGTGTATTTGGAGAACCGTAGGTAGCTTGATATAAGGTAGGTGGGCAGCATAAGTTGGAAAAGTAGATTTTTTTGTTACGTAAAAGGAGTCTTTGAAAGAACATTGAAGACGGGGTTAAGGGGATGATGACTGAAGTAGAGAGGAGTTAAGAAGCTGTCAAATGAAAGGCATATATATTCAATTTTGAACTGAAACTAGCAGTGAAGATTTGAAAGAAGGAAATAGTTTGAATCAGATTTAGAAATTATAAATCATATCACTTTATGGTCAGTTTAGGGACTTAGGGGATAATGGATGATTCCCAGTGTTTGATTTTTTTGTTTTGTTTTGTTTTTTTGTTTTCCGCCGAGTGACTATGTATATAGTGCTACATCCGGGGGGATGGCAGGTGTAGGAGAAATAACTGCAGTAGGAACAGGACGTGAAGTCAGCTTTGACTGTATTATTTAACATGCCAGTGAGACCTCAAGGTAAAAATATCTCATGTTCCATTGAAAAGGGAACTGGTCTTTACCACATGGAGGATAGAGTGGTGGGAGTAGATAAAGTAGAGATGACTGCCCAGGCAGGCTGTGTGCCAGGAGTGGTTAATAAGGGCTGAGATCACTCCTGTGTCTTGGAACCCCAATATTTAAGGGTGGGCAAAGGAAAGAAGTACTGGTTGAGGAGGCTCTGAGGAGGTATCAGAGTGATGGCCTGTGGGGAGTGAAGTGACATGAAGAACAAGGAAACAGTTTTAAGAAAGAAAAAGTGTTTTGCAGTGCAAAGGCCACATGATGGTTAAATAAGAGGTACTCTGTGGACTCTGGGAATGGAAAGAGAGCGTGGCAGCTGAAGAAGGAGTAAGTGGTGGAATTGGAGTGGCAAATGCTGCCATTCTCCTAAGAATTTAGCCCTGAATGGAGTGTGAGCAAACTAGAACAAGCTATCCAGGTCTCTGCACTATGGCCATTTGGGGTTGGATATCTCTTTTTTGTGGGGCTGTGCTCTGCATTGTAGGATGTTTAGCTGCATCTCTGGCCTTTGCCCAGGAGCTGCCAAAAAGACCCCCCAACTGCAGCTGTGACAACTAAAAATATCTCTGGACACTGCCAAATATCCCCTGAGGGGTCAGAATCAGTTGAGAATTACTGATCTCTGGTATCTAGGTAATTAAGAGTGTATGGTAAAAAAAAAAAAAAAAAAAAAAGAGTGTATGGTTAAGTAGCAAACAAACTTGTTACAACTCTTATTGTGAAATATGATTATTGATAAAAAAATATGCGCATGTTTGGACTCTCCTTGCTTCACCTTGGTTTTCATTTTTAATTTCAAAAATCTTGGTTTTTGCTGTCGGATGAAATGTACAATTGTATTGATAACCGTCTGTCTTGACAGGTTGTTGAGAAAGAAGTCAGCCTGTTTTTTATCATACTGTACATGGTCTCTTTTTTGTTTTCCTTTAATACAAACTTCAGTTTTATGTAACAGAATAATATAGTGGAGGGAAAAAATATTCAAGAGCAACCATTGATATGGAGTGTTGAATCACTTATCTCATATTTGTTTTTTCCCTCGTGCTTTGAAAAGAAAAATAGTCAGAAAGTACTTTTCAAATCACTTGAACTCAAGAAAGGTCTTTAGGTGAAAGCAATTTTTACATATTTAGAAAACAGAATTGCAGGGTCCCCAGCAAAGCATCTGGCACCAGAGAAGTTAATATGCCGTTTTCTGATGAGACCACCAAGAGAGCAGAGGAGTAACTGGGGCAGATAGGATTTCAGTTTGAACACCAGTTCTCCCCTGTGTTCGGAGCAGAAGGAGCACAGGGGTCCTTCCACATTTCGTGGCTGCCTGTGATACAGCGTGAGTCAGTGGCAGCCCCTAGAGAAAGCAGCTGTAGCCCCAGGTGGTAAATATAAGACAGCAGCTTGATCTATCGACCAGGGTAAGAGGGGGTTCTGGCCTAAATGAAAATTCATGAAAAATTGATGAAGTCCCCAGATTATGTTTTCTGTTTCCTTTTCTCAGCACTATACCAGTGTAGAGAGGAGAGATTAAATGAGGTGCTGAACGCTTTAGTGGCAAGGAGGTTGTGGTTCAAAGGTCAGGGGTCACAGAGAAACCGATCTATTTTTTTTTTTTTTGCTTTCCTTACTTCTAAAGCAAAACACAAAAACTTTTCATATTGGCTGTGATTTGATTCTGCTTTGATAAAAATAAAATAAAATGGTGAAATATTTAAAAATTGGCTTTTGATGCAACTACAAAAGAGTGGACAGATGTGATTCATAATTTAATTGGGGAACTAGAAATAGATTGAATTCCATGACTGTGGGGTGAGTTTTTTCTTTTTCTTTTTTTTCTTTCTTTCTTTCTTTCTTTCTTTCTTTCTTTCTTTCTTTCTTTCTTTCTTTCTTTCTTTCTTTCATGTATCAAGACTCATGCTGCAAGAAAGTCATTTAGAGAAGGAAAAGGTCTTGCATTATTTATAGGTCACAGATTGCTAGAATAGCAAAGCTATGGAACACTCTACAAACATAATGATCCTGTTTGCTTTAAATCCAAACTAAATTGATGTTTTATCTGTACAAGAAAGAGAGGTTACAGAAGTAGACTGACTTTAGTAATAGAGGTCACAGGTGGCATTAAAAATGAACACAAGGTAAATTGTTTCCCTGATATTTCCAAGTTAATAAATATGTGACTTTTTTTCTTTCATTTTGGCTGTAAATGAATGCTATCCAGGCAGATTACCTTTATACTCCATAAAAACACAAAATAAATTTCAAAAAAGGCTAAACCATGGAGAATTTTTATTAAAAAATTTCCTTTATTGAGATACGATTCACTTTCCATACAATTTACCATTGAAAGTGTACAATTCATTGTATTTTAGTATATTCACGGGGTTGTCCAACTCACACCACAATTTAATTTAGAACATTTTCATTACTCCTAAAGGAAACCCTGTACCCATTAGCAGTCAATCCCCATTCCTCTCAAACCTTTCTCCCTCAGCTCTGAGCAAACACTTAATCTACTTTCCATCTCTATACATTTGCCTAGTCTGGACATGTCATATAAATGGAATCATACAGTATATGGTTTTTGTGACTAGCTTCTTTTCCTTAATATAATGTTTTCAAAGCTCATCCTTGTTGAAACATGTATCAGTACTTCATTTCTTTATGTTGCTGAATAATATTCTATAGTATGGATATACCACATTTTATCTATCCCCTTTTGATGTATATTTGGATTGTCTTCACTTTTTGTTATGAATAATGCTTCTATGAACATTCCTGTGCAAGTTTTTGTGTAGACATATGGTTTCATTTGGGTGTTCTCTTGGGTCTATAACTAGGGATAGAATTGCTGAGTCATATGGTTGGTAGTCTGTTTAACTTACGTGTAACTTTGAAGTTACCGCACCATGACTTTCCTAAAACAAATAACATACAAACAAACCTATCAATTTAAATGCGTAAGAGACAGTGAGTCAATCTGGAACTGATATTCATAGATTTTGACCATAAAGAATGTAGGTGCAACTGATTTTTTTCATGATTCTTCTTTTGTGTTTCTACACATTTTAAGAGAGAATTCAGAGATTTTTTTTTGGTAGGGTAGGAAGGATTAACAACTGGAAAATGCTCATAGTCCAAGGTACTTGGGCCAAGTTATGGGGTGAATTGTGTTTGCCCCCAAATTTATATGCTAAAGCCCTAACCCTCAGTACCTCCGAATGTGACTGTATTTGGAGGTAGAACCTTTAGAGTGGTAAGTTAAAATGCAGCCATTGGGGTGGGTCCTAATTCAATCTGACCAGTGTCCTCATAAGGAGAGGACATTTGGACATGTAGAGAGACACCAGCAATGGAAGGGCAAAGAGGAAATAGCTTGTGAGAGCACAGAGAAAAGGGGCTGTCTGCAAACCAAGGAGGGAGACCTCAGAAGAAACTGAATCCTACAACACCTTGACCTCACACGTCTATGTCTCCAGAACTGTGAGGAAATAAATTTCTCTTGTTTAAACCACCCAGTCTTATAGCAGCCCTAGCAAATTAATACAGGCCATTAATCTTAAAACAAGAGTAACACTCCCCCGCTCAAAAAAAAAGGAGGGGGGCACCTGGGTGGCTCAGTCAGTTAAGATGCTGCCTTCAGCTCAGGTCACGATCTCAGGGTTCTAGGATTGAGTCCCACGTTGGGCTCCCTGCTTGGCAGGGAGCCTGCTTCTCCCTCTCCCTCTGCCTCTTTCCCTTGCTTGTGCTCTCTGTCTCTCAAATAAATAAATAGAATTAAAAAAAAGTAAGAATAACCCCTACTAACGTAGTATTAAGAAGAAATTAATGATGAGAATCAAATATTGTTTGCATTCTATAGATTTTATTCTGCCCTGTATCCACAATGTTGGTCTGAGGCTGTTTTAAAATAAATCTGTAAACTCAATTGGATGTATTATAAGCCATGAATGTAGAGGCATCAAGGAATTAGTCTAAAATATCTTTAACTAGGGGCATCTGGCTGGCTCAGTCAGTAGACCATGTGACTCTTGATCTTTAGGTTGTAAGTTCAAGCCACATGTTGGGTAGTGGGTAAAAAAAAAAAAATACATATATATATATATATATAAAATCTTTAACTAGGAACAAAAGACAAAGCAAACATTTCGGTATTAGAAAACAGATGATTGTAGAAGGGTGTGTGTGCACATGCATATGTATATCTGTGTTGTTTGGGCTGTTCTGTGTGTGTACCTTTTAATTTTGTGAAACTCCATCAAATTCTTCCAAATACAGATCTCTTCCTTAATCTTCACAAGTGAAGGTGTGAAATTGCTGCTCCTGGGGAACATGTTTGAATTTATGATCTATTTAAATATGTATAATGCTATATTTCGATATCAGGTTTCTGTTGATTGAATTGACTACATGCAACCCTTCTTAGTACAAGTCTCAAGTTGCTATTCACTCAAATTAGCCTGAGTTAACTCTCACTCCAGGGAAAGCACATAAATGAAGTAAAATCTTGATGTCTTCTACTTTATTCAAAAGATTATTTCTGAAAACAGTATTGTCCTGAGCTCTGAAAACATGTAAATTCTATCCATGGAGTGACAGGTAAAACTATTCATAGTGATGCTAAGGTGGATCAAGACAGAACATGCTATGGTTGGTGCTTGTTTTCAACCTCAGAAACCTTTTAGATATAGTTAAGAAAAGGAATCTTCAAGGTTTTGGAGGGTTTTCCACCTATAAGCCTTCAATTTATTCAATTTCGATTGGTATGTAAATATAAGTTGATTTTAATTAAAATGCATACAGGTTGACATGATACTTAGAAAATGTAATTTGGGCTGCAACTTGTATGCTTTTCTCTCAAGATTTGTGTTTCAGCAGAGCAGCTGGTCTCCAGTTTTCTTCTTTAGATTGAATTCGTTTCTGATAAGTATAATACACATCTTTCTATTCTGAAGCAGCCCCCACAAGATTTCTATAATTATATAAAGGAGATCACCCTTCTTTCATGCATGAGTCGCTATCTATGGTGAGCTCTTTATAGGAGTATAGAAGTAAAAGCAGTAGGTGAAATTTTGTTCAACTCTGTAAATTTCTTTTTGCATAAAAATTTGTAGCAGTTACGGTTTAACTGCTAAAGGGTGAGGTTCAATTAATTGTAAAACTGACATATTCTTTTACTCTGTATCATTGGAATTGGTTTTTTCTCTTTAGGAGATTTTCAAAAGAAAAACATTCCCAATCACCATTTAAAAAAACATTAGGAGATATTTATGCGTTTTTGTAAATTGGGTATATGTTTCACCAGAAATAATTTGGGTTCCTCCTTGGGGTGATTTCTGTTAACTCTCTGAAGTTCCCCAGCACCACCTGGGGCTGCTCAGACATCAATAAGTTAGTATTTCTGGGCCTGGGTAGAAATCAAGCAAGGATTGTAAGGGAGGCAGGCACTTTGATGTTGTGACAGATAGATATATAGGCCCAGACCCAGGTGAATCCCGACAGGTTTTTTGGTATATTTATTTTGCTTTTGCAGAAAATCTATCATTTATAGGCACTTATTCCCTGATTAATCTAAACCTGTTATATAATTGATCCTCAAAAGGCCAACAAGCAAGGTTGTCAGCTGAATTGCTGGTTCTAAAAGTCTGATGGGCTGTTTATCTTTGGCCCACTGAGTGGCATCACAAATAGAAGTTTGGGAATTAAGCTTACATTAACATCTAAGAAGAGAAGGAGCTCTTTTTTTTTTTTTTTTATCATCTATACAATTATAGAAGTACTTCCTGGTACTTATAAAGACAATCATTAAGTTCTTTTATGTGGTTATCTAACACCTAAGTCAATGCCAAGATTTTGTAACAAACTTTAGAGTTTATAAATGGAAACATAATGTGACTATTTTATTTCCATAATAGAAAGTCATATTTGATAAAGGCATTATATATACATATATATAAAACTCTGCCTCACTTTCCTTCTTCTTGCTTTCTCTGCTTATTCACATCGAGTGAGCACATTCAGTGCTTTTCCTTAAATAATTTAAAAAATCTTTATTGGGTTTCCTAGTCATTAGGAATTGATTTTAAGCGGTTCGTGTCCTCAGTGGTGCTTTTGTTATTAGTGAGAAGCCTGGGTTGGCAACCTCATCGAGTGACCTTCCACTGCGGCGTAGGTAAGGGAGTGAAATTCCACTGCGGTGTAAGGTAAGGGCCTTCAGACAGAGTGGGCCATGGGAGGTAGGAGTGGCACCAAATGCTTCTGGATAAATATGAATGCAAATGGCCTTAGGAAACTAGAGAAAAGTATAAGCAAAACCCTGAGGCTGTGCTGGGCTAGTTTGGAGAAAATGAGTATATGTTGATTTGGAGAATGTATATAAGGGAGTAGAGGGAGATAATTTAAATAGGGAAGTGGAGATTGGTAATGACTCAAACTGAGGAGTTTACTATTCTCCTCAAAGACCTAAGGGAGCCCTTTATTATTTTTGATTGAGGAGTGTTACTTGGAAGTGTGGTGTGAAGGAGATTTGTTAAACATAGCGAACACTAGATGGGAGCATTGGGGAACCTGCAAGTTAAGGTACAATAAGATGAGGGTTGAGATAAGTTGATGAATTAAGTTGATATCAGAAAGAGGAGAGATGGCAGGTGCCTGGGTGGCTCAGATGGTTAAGCGTCTGCCTTCGGCTCAGGTCATGATCCCAGAGTCCTGGGATCGAGTCCCGTATCGGGCTCCCTGCTCCTTGGGAGCCTGCTTCTCCCTCTGCCTCTCTCTCTCTGTCTCTAATGAATAAATAAATAAAATCTTTAAAAAAAAAAAAAAAGAGGAGAGATGGCATTCTGAAAGAAAATTGATAAAAATTTAAGTCGTGATTTGTGGTTCAAGGGATGATATAAATTCAGTTTGCTATATTTTCCTACAGTACTTTCCAACTGCTAAGTACCCAACTAGGTACTGAGGATATGGACACTTAGAACAAGAGTTGTTATTTAACGTGTATAAAGTTTCATTGTTGTAAGATGAAAACGCCCTGGAGATTTGTTACACAAGGATGTGAATATACTGTACACAGCTGAACTGTACACTTACAAATGATTACGATGTTATATTTTATGTTATTTTTTTTTAAACCTCAGTTAAAAACAAAACAAAACCAAAAAAAAAAAGAAAAAAACAGATCAAGGCATGACTCATGTTGTCATAGTGTGTTAACAGGTTAATACAAAATGTGTGAGTCCTTGGGCTAACTTTCTGAGGGGATTCAGAGGAAGAGGTTGATTCTGCCAAGAGGATTATGGAAGGAGTGGGATGATTTCTCTGAGTAGAAAATGAACAATACTAATCAGCTCCTTACTAAATACCAGGCTTCTTTTTTAAATGTTTTATACTTATGATTTATGTAGTTCTCAGAATAACCCTGTTGTTTGCTCTTTGTTATATCTGAGACCCAAAGAATTCACTTGTGATTCTTTACACAGCAATAAGAGTCAGGATTTGAACTCAGGCAACCATCCTCTAGAGTCTGCTTTGCTAAGCACTAAGGTAAGAGTCCTCATTGAGTCATTTAAACAAACAAAAATCATTTGACACATAGAGGAAATCATTAGCATTTGTTTTAGTTATTTTACTCAGAGAGGGTGATCTGAGTATATACATACAAGGAGGGTGCTGGACTAGATGAAGTCTGAAGCTTTGGGTGTTAAAATTCTGTGAATCATGGGATATTAAAGAAAAGAAACAACAGGAAGGATAAGCTTTTCTTTCCTTTTTATTTAGTTATATATTGACATTTGAGAGCTCATTAGGTTATTCAAGTAATTTGATTTTCTCTATACAGTTCCTAGTTGTCAAATACCAGTATCAGGAAAATCCATCACCTTCAGTTCTTATTGACATGTTTGCAGGCCAAAGCAGCTTGAAGATTAAGAATCCAATTCATAAGATGAGCCATCTATCATTTAATATCTAAAGATAACTTGACTAAGTTTTACAGAAAATGGGACATGATAATAGCAATGATACCTTTATAATATTTTCTAGAGTTCTTGAGAGTTATTAACATACTTACATGCATTTATCTCATGGTATATGTACTCATAGACATTTGCTGACTTTGATAGTTTCTAAGTTCAGTATGTAGTATCATTAACATTGGTCAGTTTGGCTTTCAAATAACTGTTTTTAAAATGAATTAAAAAAGGAAAGGTGGTCTTTCCAATAAATGATATTGGAGCAATTGGATATCCATAGGCAAAAAAACAAAACAAAAACAAAAACAAAAACCTCAACTTAAACCACACACATTACAGAAGAATGAATTAAAAATGGATCATAGATTTAAACTTATGTTTATACTTAGTATAAAACTAGAAAACTTTTAGGTTAGATAAACCCCTTGGTGTCTAGAGTTTGGTGAAGAGTTCTTAGACATGATACCATATAACACAAACCAAAAAAATAAATGTGACTTCATTAAAAGGAGAAACATTTATTCTCTGAAAGATCCTGTTAAGAGATAAACAGATAAGTAAAATACTGGGGGAACATTTGTAAAGAACATGTATCCTAACATATATCTGACAAGAGACTCATATTTAGAATGCGCAAAGTTCTCTTAAAACTCAACATTAACTCAAACAATCCAATTAGAAAATGGGCACAAGACGTGAAGGGACATTTCACCAAAAAGGATCTCTGGATGACAAATAATCACACGAAAAAGATGTTAAACATCACTGGCCTCAGGGAATGCGCACTAAGAGTGGAATGAGATACTAGCCGTTTATCTGATATGTCATTTGCAAATATCTTCTCCCATTCTGTTGGTTGTCTTTTGGTTTTGTTGACTGTTTCCTTTGCTGTGCAAAAACTTTTTATCTTGATGAAGTCCCAGTAGTTCATTTTTGCCCTTGCTTCCCTTGCCTTTGGCGATGTTTCTAGGAAGAAGTTGGTGCGGCTGAGGTCGAAGAGGTTGCTGCCTGTGTTCTCCTTTAGGATTTTGATAGATTCCCGTCTCACATTTAGGTCTTTCATCCATTTTGAGTCTATTTTTGTGTGTGGTGTAAGGAAATTGTCCAGTTTCATTCTTCTGCATGTGGCTGTCCAATTTTCCCAACACCATTTATTGAAGAGACTGTCTTTTTTCCATTGGACATTCTTTCCTGCTTTGTCGAAGATGAGTTGACCATAGAGTTGAGGGACCATTTCTGGGCTCTCTGTTCTGTTCCTT
>NC_138369.1:166153224-166250663 GCF_054177405.1 Leptonychotes weddellii | reverse complement strand
ATGTACTGTTGGATCCTATTGGCTAGTATTTTGGTGAGAATTTTTGCATCCATGCTCATCAAGGATATTGGTCTGTAATTCTTTTTGATGGGGTCTTTTTGTCTGGTTTTGGGATCAAGGTAATGCTGGCCTCATAAAAAAGATTAATGAGTTAAATAAAACCTTGGCATATGTTCATTTAAAAAAAAAAAAGAGTGGAATGAGACATCCCTGTATACCTTTAGCCAAAATAAAATAAATAAATAAATAATAAAATAAAGTAAAAATTAAAATAAAATGGTGACCTTACCTAATTCTGGTGAGGCTGCAGAGAAACTGGTTTCTCATATTTGTTCATGAGAATGTAAAACTGTAGTCACTCTGGAAAATAAGTTGAAAGTTTCTTAAAACACTAACTATACACTTCCTGTACAGTTGCACTCCTGGGCACTTATCTAAGAGAAATGAAACTTGTATCTGCACAAAACCCATATACAATTTTTAATGGCAAATTTATTTGTAATAGTGAAAAATGGAAATAACTAAAATGTCCCTCAGTAGGTAAGTGGTTAAACAAAGCATGCTATATCCATACCATGGAATACGAATCAGCAATAAAAAAGGGATGAATTGAGATCCATCCAACTCATTATGCTCAGTAAAAAGGGCCATTTTTAAAGGTCACATACTGTATGGTTTCATTTATATAACCTTTTCAAAATGACAAAATTATAGTGATAGAAGATAGATTAGGGGTTGCTGAGAGTGAGGGATAGAGGCATGGGTGTGACCATGACAGGAGAATAAGGGGATGATCTTTGTGTTGATGAAATAGTTGTGTATCTTCATGGTGACAGTGGTTACACAAAGGCGTATGTGTGATAAAACGATATAGAACCTCTTGTACACACACATTGTACCCATGTCAAATGCCAGTTTTGGTATTGTCTATCATTATATAAGATGTAACTGTTGGAGGGGAAGCAGGGTGAAGGGTACACAGGACCTCTGTACTTTCTTTACAACTTACTATAAATCTATAATTATCTCAAAATAAAAAGTTAAAATAAAGGTGCTGTCCAACTCTCTTAAGCATACATTAAAATATAAATAAGATGTATCTTATTAGGAACTGATTGATTGATTGATCGATTGATTGATGTTAGAGAGGAAGGCTGGTAGGGCCAGAGGGAGAGAGAGAATCCCAAGCAAGTTACACGCCCAGTGTGGAGCCCAACATGGGGCTTGATCCCACAATCCTAAGATCATGACCTGAGCTGAAATCAAGAGTCAGATGCTTAACTGACTGAGCCATGCAGGCACCTGAATAATTTATTTTGTAACTGTTAAATGTTTAAATGTTTTGCTTAAATACTGATGATTTCATATTTCTGTGAATTGTCCATGATCTGTTTAAAACTACTTAATCAGACTTACAAATTCATTGTTTGAAATTCATAAATTCAACATGTGGTCCATTCTACATACAGTTCTGTGAATTTTCCTTCTGTTTTTGATTTTTGCTCCATCATGGTTTTTGAGTTTAATGATAGGCATTTTTTAAGGGGAAGCAGAGGTTAATGTAAAAGGAGTGTAGTTGTTTATGGGAGTAAAGAGTCCCTGATGTGTTGATAATGATTGGGGTCCATTATATAGCTGCTGAAAGTCTTTTACTCTAAATTGCATTAATAGTTGAGATTAAGAAATGTAATCCAGCTTGATTCTTTGCTGCTAAAACTATGGGTGGAATATTGTCAGTGGTTCTGAGTGTCAACTTAAACTCACCATGAAATGAGGAGTACCTTAGAAGAGAAAGATCAAGGGGTTCAGACTGCCACAAGTAGAAGTGGAAGGAATTGGGATTATTGAACCAGGAGCAATGAAGACATTGTTCGGTCTGGTAGTTCTCACCAAGCACATCAAGAACTGTCAAGACCAAGAGAGAATATACTTGTTCTGTTGACCTTTGAGGAAAGAAAAGGACCAGTAGATGAAAGTTGCAGATTTTGCCTTAGCATGCTGGGCAATGATTATTGTGTATGACTTCTAAGGAATTACAGGCAAACCAAAACCAATGTAATAATGCGGTCAGAAGAGAACCTTAAAAATTATGTACAACTATATATTTTGGTATGGCTTCGCTTTATATTTTTCCTCAAAGGAAAAATCAGCCTCCACTATAATGAAACAAAGTAACAAAATAGTACTGGTGACCTATTCAGTTGCAAAATAATCCTCATCACTTTCCTATTCACAAGGAATTCCATAAAGTAGAAATAATTTCCTTAAATTTAGTATTATCATGTTTCATGAAAAGTCCTTGGAAAAATCCCATTTGTGCATACGTCTCACACATCTTATTTTGAAATCCTCTGAGATTATAAGCAATTAAATTAATTGCATTTTGTAGCCCAACCCCTCATTTATAACATATAATTCCCCAGGACCCACATGTCCAAATTCAAGAGCAGCTTGATAGAAAGGCTGATTTATTTTTGTTTTCTTCCTGGATCTGCTTTGAATATTCTTAAAAGAAGGGGGGAATGCTGTGTTTAATATTCATATAGGATTTTCTTTTAAAAACAGCTTCTCTCAAAAGCCTGTTGTTAAACAGGACTACCTAGAAAGGGGTCAACCGTAAAACCCTTCCTAAGTACTTGTTTGGATCTTTAGGACTGATGGATAAACTGATAGAATCTAATCTTCAAATGTGTATGTCATTAATAGAGATGTAAGAATCTCAATTTACTTTGTCTTTTTCTATTCTGTCACATCATAAGGAAAAGCTTTACTAATGAAGTACCCAATGGTAATAACCCATTATATGCTAGAATCTCTCTTTATATCAGATGACATGCAAATGAACTGTTCTATTTCTGTGGAGAAAGAGAGACAAGGAATGGTCTAGTTAATCATACTTGAGGGCTGCCATAGTTGTCTTCTGGGAAATATTATCATTATTCATTCTTATTTAAGGGTCCTTATCCTGTGCATAAGAAAATCTCCCATTCATTCCATTTGGGTCTGATGTTAATTACAGGGGCATTAATGGAAGCTTTCTTATAAAAATGAATGTGGGATTAAATCAGAAAAAAAAAAGCAGCAAACTTCGGGTGAATCAGGTCATCATAAAACCATTCATTTAGAAGCTGGCAGGTTGGAGGAACTTTAGAGATCATCAGTCTTGTTCAGAAGTAGAAACTGAGGCCCTGAGAAATGAACTGACTTAATCAGAGCCCCTAGCCGATGAGAGGCAGGCTTGAGATGACAAATAGGGGAGTCAGTTTCATGAGACAGCAATGTAGGGAAAAGGTAATTCTGGGAATTTCTTTTTCCAGAAAGCACCAGATTCTGGCTCTTTTAACTAGGTCTGTGATTTTTGGCAAACCTTTTAATCTCTCTGGGTCTGTTTTCTTGAATTTAAGGTGAGGGGTTTGGACTAGACCTAATCAAACTGAGCTAGTATAAAGGGTCATGTATGATTACTGAACTAAGTCTATTGGAAAAAAGATATTTCTTTTTTTTTTTGCTTAACTTTTTTTTTTATTTTAAGATTTTATTTATTCCTTTGAGACACAGAGATACAGAGAGAGAGCATGAGCAAGGGGAGAGGCAGAAGGAGAGGGAGAAGCAGGCTCCCTGCTGAGCCAGGAGCCCGATGTGGGGCTCAATCCCAGGACCCTGGGATATGACCTGAGCTGAAGGCAGACGCTTAACCATCTGAGCCACCCAGGTGCCCTGGAAAAAAGATATTTCTAACATATCATTTACATTTGGCTTCAAGAAACTCCTTCAAGAGGAGCCAATCTTGGATATCAAATAAGTTTAGCAGCAGTCTTTAATTGGCTTGTCCAATTAAAAGCAAACTTTCTTCTTAGCCCAGATAATATCTTTTTTTTTTAACCATTTCTTCATGTGAATTCTGGTTAACAACAAGTAATTGATAATATTACTGGTAAATGAGGTTTTTCCTTAATCTTCTATGTCTTTTAAGGAATTAACTGATCATGTATCCACAATCCTTATTCACCTTGTCACCATATAATTAAGTCATTTTTCTTTTTCAGTCAGGCATTCAGGTCTAAGGTAATTGGTGTTTTATGAAAAATTATGTACATTCTGGACCAGTATTTCTGGTTTCTTTAAGTTTAATGCAAATAAACCAATATAAATTTCCAGTATATAAATTGGATCTTGTTTTGTTTCTCTAAGAAGGAAATGAAGCAAATTTTTTTACTTACATATTTCACTTATACTTAGTGTATAAAGTCTTTTATTAGATAAAATGCCCATTTGCTATTTACCACAATATTTTCACCTAAATTTTATAATTATACATATAAGCAGGCATATATTAGATCAATATTACATTTGTCTTCTCTTTGGACCCATATTATCTGAATTACTATAAAGACCCTTCTACTGTGCATTATGTTTTTTTTTTTCCTTTTCTTTATTTTGTATTTTACTTTGATACGTTCTTCTGGTTATATGTAGTATATTCTTATTTTAGAAATGCTAGAAACTATAGAAGAGTTAAAAAAAAAGATTACTGTCAGAAATAGGCATCATTATTTCCACTGTGTTTTTATTTATTTGTCAACACGATTACTGTAATAATAGTCAATCTGTGAAATGGATTAAATTTTGTGTAATACTTCAATAAAATAAAAGATAGAAATACTATACATTTAAATAGCTCTATAATTTGGTCATATTGGATAAGATGTAACATAATTTTAGTTTTTATATCTTCAAAGAATTAGAAATTTGGATGTGTCGTAATAATGGCTTGCACATGTCCTCAGGAAATAGAAATAATCTAAATTGCAAACATATTTAGTAAGTCCTTCCAAATTCTAACATTGTGGTTTCTTGAATGTTTTCATGTTATGGTCTTACTGCCAACTATTTCATAATATCTCTGTAAAATAAATTAAAATCATTAATTTTTCTGTCACAAAGAAAGTTGTTTTTCAGCTTTCTAGTGGTGGTGGTACCTTTGTGAATAATAGCCCTTCCTCTACCCTTTTATACCAACTAACATATATGATAGGCCAAATTTTACCTGGTAAAAAAATCAGCACAGTAATTGTTAATTCATGAGCTAACTAGACTTCGATGGCCTCTTTTACAATTTTGATCTATTTTTTTTTTTTGCTTGAGAGTTTATAGGTAGTTTATTCTTCATTTCTCTTTTTAAATTTTATTCATTGATTTATTTTTTTAAAATTTTTTGAAGATTTTATTTTAATTCCAGCTAGTTAACAAACAGTGTTATATTAGTTTCAGGTGTACAATATAGTGATTCAACAATGTATTCTTCATTTCTTCAAACTGTTTTTAACAAGTAGGTATAGTTGGCTCTCGAAAGCAAATTTCAAATAGGTTTCTTTTTATATGTGGTGTCAGTTCTCAGAAAAATCAGTTCATTTCATCCAACTGGTTTTCCTTTACCTATCCAGAGTCCTCAGTTGGAGTGACCTTTGGAGTGACTGGTGTCTTGAGTGCTGTAGTTAATGAGATCTAGTGACATCATGACCCTGATCCCTTCATGGCCCTGGCTTCTCTCATCCATCTTCTTAACCCCACAGGCTGAGTCAGTGTGTAGAATCAGGATTAAACAAGTGTGAATAAACAAGTTCAAGAGTTTTCTGTCCTGACTGGCAGCTCATGGCAGTGGCAAAGTAAGACATAGAGAACTTAATACTGAGAGTGCTCTTTTGTGCACCTCCATGAATCCTGCCAGAGAGATCCTACTGTCTGTGGTTAGTGCAGTGCATCTAATCTCTGTTTGCTCCATTCCTGGACAGCGATGGCAGTGGCCTTTATAATCACATAGCTGTTGGCACATTCAATGAAGGGATAGCTGATCTATCACTTACCCAATGTCACACGTTAGGAAAGCTTTTATCTCATTAACTATGATTAATGTTTGTATGTAATGGGCTTGTCATGTAACTGTTCATATTCAGCAGTTTTGAATCCCTTCACTTACTTGAATGGTGAAGGGTATTTCTCTTTTCCGAGGAGAGCTTTATCTTCAAGACGGAGTGGGCTTGTTCTCAAGTCACTATTGCCACATGGCAAAAAATAACCCTGTGATCTGCTCTTCCTTCACTCTTTCCCCACTATTGGTGTTTCAGTGTATTATCTGTCATTGAACTTGGGATGTCTTTATATAACCACAGTCTAATTGAAAAATATGAACAGTTTGGCTTATGTAGAAAAAAAAAATAGAAGTAAAAGCAGAACTTTAAGGAAACATTTGTCTGTTCTTTCTTAGCTGAAAAGTTGCTTTCCTAATGTGATTTCCTAAGTCTGTTTTCCCAAAGTGAGATGAAAGGGGTAGAGATAAGGGATGCAGTTACTTTCTTGCCTATGGCTGTAGTTCTTGCTTTATCTGTTCTACATTTGAAAAGTCCTTCCCCTTAGCCCGGGGCACCGTTTGATAGGTTGACCAGTCAGTGATTAAACATATTTATTTAGTTCAATGGGTCAGAGCTATTGTGACAGATAGAAAATTACTGATGGATTATCAATTTCAGCACCTCTGACATCTGGCCTCAGTGTAGTCCATCATCTGAGGACTCATAACACATTTGCTTGGACAATAACATGCTCAGCTACCTATGTGATCACAGAGTTGGATATTGGAAATATTTCATTCAAAATTAATAAGACTGAAGTCACAGGAATTAGAAGAGTTCTGCACCGACACTTGAAAACTTAAAAGCACCCAGCAGTTTATACTGTTTATGGCCAGAATGAGAACTGACTTGTACTTTAAATATGCTCTGCTGAGTTTGGTGATGTTTTTATTGTTTCTTTAACAAGCGTATTTTGGAATTGTTCCTTTAACAAGCGTATATTGGTGAAATAGGTATTTGGAAATACTTTGGAAACAATACTACATATAAAAAGATTACTTGTGTCAAAATACTCTATTTAATGAATTAAAATAACAGTCTTAAGTTTGGGGTCTACTGAAGTTACGGGATTACCAAAATAGAACAACTCAAATACCTCCTATTCAAATTCTTTCAAAAAAAGATTTGTAAAAAACCTTTCTTCTATTTCTTATTACTGTTGAGTGGTTCTTTTAGCCCAAATGAATTCTAATAATAAAGAATAAGAATGCTGTAACAAATGTTAATCGAACATGAAGATATATGCTACTTCTCTATCCACTTCATTAAAATTTATTTGAACGCAGTCTTCTTCACATTCCTATTTCAAACTTCCACATAAAATTTAAGAGTAGTTTTGTGATTAGTTTTATAAACAAATATGATTCAGGTTAGCAGTTTATTTTACTGTATGCTCAGATCTTAAAATCTGGCTACATTTGCTGAGAATTAATAGGTCACAACTGATAATAAGCTTTAACTTTTATTTTGGCTCCACTCTCATTTGTAAATATTTCATGTGACTATTCCTATGTCTTTATGTTCCATGCGTCTAATGGCCTACGTGATGACAATTCTACATTTAATATTTATGTGTGCTGTCATAAAAATATTTGTGAAGCTCAAAATGATTCTGTCTTTAAATAGCTTACTTTCACACATTTTCTTGAATTTTCAAGCTGATAAGAACTTAGAAATATTATCTTTGCTCACAAAATAAAGATTGAGCTCATTGACATTAATGGTTTATATTTATTCACTAAATCCACACCTGAGCTATTTGCCATAAAATTGACAGTCCTGTAGAATGTCCATTTTTTTTAGTTTTCTTCCTTTTTAAAAAATGTATCCATTTGAGAGAGAGAGAGAGCGCGTGCGCGAGCAGGGGGAGGGGCAGAGGGAGAGAGAGAGAGAGAATCCCTAAGCAGATTCCTTGCTGGGCATGGAGCCTACCAACATGGGGCTTGATCCCAGGACCCTGAGATCATGACCTAAGCCGAAATCAAGAGTCAGACGCTCAACCAACTGAGCCACCAGGCATCCCTGAATGTCCAGCTTTTTTATAATATGTGATAACTTGGCAATATTACAAGCCATATGGTCATTGGTTTTTTTTTTTTTTTTTTTTATTGCTAGAGACTTCTTGATTTGTCTTAAAATTAAGTGAGGTTTGGAGGCGCCTGGGTGGCTCAGATGGTTAAGCGTCTGCCTTCAGCTCAGGTCATGATCCCAGGGTCCTGGGATCGAGTCCCGCATCGGGCTCCCTGCTAGGCGGGGAGCCTGCTTCTCCCTCTGCCTCTGCCTCTCTCTCTCTCTCTCTCTCTGACTCTCATGAATAAATAAATAAAACATTAAAAAAAAATTAAGTGAGGTTTCTTTTGTAATTCTGTGGAAACCTTTAGCAGTTGACTATAGTATTTAATCAACCCATCTCCCCTTAGAGAATTCTAAGTTGGCTTGGAAAATTTTTGGATGAATCCAAGTTTCAGGATCCTTTCTTGAATATAGATGTGTGAGTCAGAAAAACTGTCATAGATATTCAGATAAGACACAATTAAAAAACAAGGGAGGTCAGATGAGAATGACTGAATTTGATTTGGAGAATTGATTTGAGCAGCTGTGGGGAAGCCATTGTGACATTTTCCTTAAAGACCAACACCTCTAAATATCGGAACATTCCACATTTGTCATTTACTTTAAGTCCTTAACTATTACGACCAACACTTAATGCTTTCTCAGATACATTACACTGCACTTTTAAAATTGGGGAGGAGTCACTCTGTGCTCCATATTTTGATTAGTTGTCAAATGCCTATGTTTGCTTTTCCCTTTTATTTTACACCCTACTTCTCTCTGAAATAACATAAATTTTTTTAATTTACAATTTCTGGCATATAAACTGTATATAAGTTGCCAGAAGTAGGTCAACAGATATCTCCATAAAACAAAACAAGCAAACAACATGGAAAAGTGATATACATTCTTTTGGAATAAAGATCATGTGGCTCCATCCATTACATGAGAACTTGTGATTCCATCAAAATGAATCAACTGCGATGAAAATATTCAATAATATGAGTTGGTGGGTGTTGAAGTTTCTTTGGGTAAAGAAACACTCCTATATCAGAATGCCTGGTGCTTTCACATAGAAAAGAATGTGATCATCTGTAACCTCACAGGGAGACTGAGAAATTAAGCAAAGTAATGCATGCTAAAGTGCCTTATGAGCTATAGAAAGTCCCAGCAATGTGAAGTATGTTATTTAGTGTTGTGTGAGTTTGTTGGCATGGACAGTAAGGAAGAGAATACACAGCAATCCATTCTAAGAGTCTTCTGTGCTGACAGTCAAAGACTTACGGTTTTACAGAATTCGTATTGACATGTAATGATTTTTCATGCAAGGACATTAACATTGACCAATTTCATGTACTAAAATGTAATGCAAGAAGAAGCTCAGAGCCACAGTTTTTAAATGCTGCCTTCTACATTGTACTTGTAAGCATTTGAATCACTAATTTGGAATGACTTTTATCCTCATCTATTTTTTTTTTCCATAAACCCTAGTAAGTGTCAATGATTTTTTTTTTTTTTTACTTCTTTTAGATTATTGGATTAGTGCTTTGCATCAACAACCTTGATTTTCGGCATTTAAATTACATTTTTTAAGCATTGTGAGGAACAGTTATGATAAGTGAATGAACACATGGTTAATTTAACTTGTAACATGCATTGGCATTTATTCCAGTGTGTCCAGCATATGCATTGTGCAGGGTAACTTTGGGAAGGTATGAAAAAGGACTAAGACAGTGATGCTGACATAGCAATCTAATAATTTTACTTGGGTGGCCTAAAAGGATTTAGGCACTGGGGGAATTTTGCAAATTATGAAGCTTCTAAAATGTGTGCTGAAAGGATACAAAATAAGTCACATTATGCCTCTGATCTGGATTGATTCATATTATAATTACATCTAAAAAAACTGATGATATGCTAATATTAAATTAATAGTTGTAAGTTGATAGTAAAATTTTAAATGTGGTGTAGCTACACAAAATATGGAAGGGAAGTTTGCCTTTATTCTATGAATTTAAGATTAGCCTGGCTCAATTATGATTTCTAGTCATTACAAAGATAGAATTCAATAGCATAGCTGGAATTACAGTGATAACAGTTGGCTTTTAAAGAAAAATTTTGTGGCGTCCCTGGGTGGCTCAGTGGTTAAGCGTCTGCCTTCGGCTCAGGTCGTGATCCCAGGGTCCTGGGATCGAGTCCCACATCGGGCTCCCTGCTCTGCGGGAAGCCTGCTTCTCCCTCTCCCACTCCCCCTGCTTGTGTTCCCTCTCTCGCTGTGTCTCTCTCTGTTAAATAAATAAATAAAATCTTAAAAAAATTTTTTGTGAGCTAAGTATATTGCTCTCTTCTGTATTCAAATAGTATACATCTCACCTAAGTCTGAATACAGACTTTAGGACAAAATACTAAGAAGAAACAATTGAGTAAACATTTTAGTGAGTTGAAAGGGCAATTTAAACTTGGAAAGTGATTGTACCTATAGTCAGCCTTGTTTGACACACTCCTTACGATGAAGAACCCCAAAGAATGTCTTATTAATCAGTGTTTGGGTGAATTAATAGGTTTGAGTATTATTTAGTAGATATTCAATATTATTATGTCAATGTGAGTGTATGCTGTTAATGATATTTTTTTGAATAATTTTACTAAGATCCATTTCATGGATCTTACATCTATCCATGTAAGTCCTTCACTCGTTGAAATTGAGTGAGGAATGATTTTGTTTTAAATATTTTCCAGTTAACTTAGTTAAGCCAGATTTCTTTGGTTTGTTTTGTTTATGCCATGATGCTCTGTTGGAAATCATTCTTAAATTTTTTATTTTATATTGTGTATTATTTTATATTTTATTTAGATTTATTTAAAGAAATTAAAATATTTTCTTTTATGTATTAGTTGGAATTTCTTGGGTAATAATTCTGAGCATTAGTTCTCTTTATATTTATAAAATCTTGAGTATACATGCTCTGGTATTTGAGTGAAAAATTCAGCGTTTTCTTTATGTAAGTCGAACACTGATTATATTCTGGAAATTTTTCATACACCATTTCATCATCACTTCAAGCCACTGATGTTTGTTTAGGTTATTATTTTCTTTTTTTCCTCATGAGGAAATTAAATGGCAGGTTGTACAAAAACTCTTCCCAAAGCCATGTAGCTAGTCAGAGGGGATTTTTGACACATTTCCCACGTGTCAATTCAATGATCTGGATTTCTTTCCACTTAAAGCAATATCTAGAGTATTTGATCTTAGGGAGAATTCTTAGGATTGATCTTTTTGTGAGTATGAAGTGCAATAAACAATTCTGATTTTGTGAGTTCAGGATCTTGGTTTATTGAGGTATAACTCTTGTTCTATGTAGATGAAGTAGATCACTGTTCAAAATACGAGTGTGTGCGTGTGTGTGTTTATAAGTGGAGAGAAAGCAAAAAAAAAAAATGGTATTCAACATTAATCTGTTTTCCAACTCTACAAATGTGGACTGTTTACTCTGTGATCACAAACATGACACTTTGTGTTTGTTTTTAATTTCAGACTAGTGCCCCTTGCCACCTAAGCCTGTAGATGTCAATAGATGTAAATTTGGTGGTCGTCCCTACACATGTGTGCATAAGTAATCATTGCCTAGGTAGAGAGTTGAGGTTATCACTTGGTTCTCACCATCCCTTCCCTTTTGTCTGACCTGAAATAGTTAACATGTGAATTCCTCATTAGCTCTCTTAGTGAAAGAATATGTAGAAACCCCCAAAGTTAGCTAATTTAAACTCAGATTATCGCTACACCAGTACTAAGCTCATAGAGAATGGCTGCTCAAAAAGCTGTAGTCCAGTCAAATATCTTTCTTACAGTGATGACAACATAAAAAATGAAGCTATGATGCTTTACTCAAAGCTTCCTTCTCAGATCTATTCCACATGTGGTGTTGCGGTAATAGTGCAAGCAGTGAAGTATTGAAACAGTTTTGTCTTGTATTCTTTCATTCTGACAGGCCAATGACATAATGTCGACAAGCCATGTCTGATAGATTTGAAATTAAAAGTGAATGCCCTGCCTTTTTTTCCCCCCTCATTCTTGCCTAATGGCCTTTGAGCCAATATGGTATTTCACTGCTTCCGACGTACTGTCTTCCACAGTAAGTCTGGGAACAGCTTGGGAGGGTATTTTCTCAGGCTGCAAAGGATGGTTTGATCAAAACCATATTACTTTGTTATTAAAAGAGAAGAATGGAGAGGAATCAGCAGTAACAACAAAGTCTGGTTCAGGATCTGATTCCAAAAAGCAGTTTGTGGATAAAGATGTTAGCCCTATATATACAATTTAATTCTTTCACAACAAAGTTAACCAGTTGATTTTCATAAACACCCACAGAACAAAAGCACTTAGACAACTAAAGTAGAAATTTAAAACACTCTACAAAGTACAGTATATTGTGTAGTTCTACTATATAGTTAATTATATAGTAATTATGTCATCCAGGAAAATGATAAGCAGTAAATGGAAACACGACTTTAAATATCTCCCAGGCAGATATGTAGATTTTTGTTTTTTGCTTTTTTTTTTGTTGTTGTTGTTTTAAAACCATTTTTTAAAAAAGATTTTAATTATTTATTTGACAGAGAGAGCACAAGCAGGGGGAGCTGCAGAGGGAGAGGGAGAAACAGACTCCCTGCTGAGCCGGGAGCCTGATGCAGGGTTTGATCCCAGGACCCTGGGATCATGATCTGAGCCTAAGGCAGACGCTTAACCCACTGAGCCACCCAGGCGCCCCTATTGTTGTTGTCTTTTGTTTTTGTTTTTGTACTTTTTCACTGAACCAAAAGTTTTCCTTCCCTGGCTATATAATTTGAGGTGTTTTTTTTTTTTTTTTTTAGTTTATTGTTTTTGTAAAGACATGTGGAAGAACTTAGAGAACTCAATAATTGAGATTGATTATTAGAAAACTTTGAAGAACTTAGCTCAAAAAATAAATGAGACTGATTTTTAGAAAACTTTGCAAGTATTTTGTTCAATTATGTATTTAATTAATGAAGTACTTACTACAGTTTATTATGAATCTAGCCTGTTTCACTCTGCATTAAGGTGTGGTCCTTGCTTTTTGTCTGCTTATATACTAATTAGAAAGATAAGACATGCACAATTGAAACTGTTGACCATTATAGACAGTGAGCAAGAAAGTGATAAATATAAGTACATGCTATAGGACAGAAGCTTTAATGTATATACATATACACACATATATGTGTGTGTCTGCATGTGTGTGTATAAAACATTTAAATAAATACTTCCACAAAACAAATTGTTCTAGGGAACCCCAGTGTCCAAAGACCAGGTTAGATAAAAGCAGGGGATGTCTATTCCTTCCTTTCCTGAATCTCCTGAGGATTCAAATGGTTTAAAACCATTTTCATAGGATACCAGGGAGTCCTGAGCTAGATGTGGGCTATGGCGTAGAGGAGTTGGTGAAGCCTTCCTCGTTGGGGAGATGTTTCTTGAACCAAACAAAATTCAAGAAATTGGAAGAGAGGAAAATAAGGCATATTCAGAAAGAAAGATTGTTGTGAAGGCAGAAATTTCAAGCCATGAAGAAACTTTTTTTGTTTGTTTTATTTTGTTTTTGAAGAGCTATAGGAAGACTAGCTTGGCAGGAGTGGAGTTTAAAATATTGACTTATTAGGGGCTATCTAGGTCACCTAGGTCAGGTGGAGCCAAGTTAAAGGGACCACAAAGGTAGAGGTTTTATTGTTGTTGTTGTATTGTTTCATTTTTTTTTAATATCCAAGAGGCAATATGACTATATCTAGGGCATCATTGAAAATGGACATGACACAGGGCACCTGGGTGACTCAGTTGATTAAGCGTCCGACTCTTGATTTCAGCTCAGGTCGTGATCTCAGGGTTGTGAGATCAAGCCCTGCATAGGGCTCCACGCTGGGCCCTACTTAATATTCTATCTCTCTCTCTCCCTCTGCCCCTCTCCCTCTCTCTCCCACTCTTAAAAAAAAAAGAAAGAAAGAAAGAAAGAAAAAATGGGCATGACACAATGAGATCAGTGTTCTATGACTTCACATCTGATGGACTTGTGGGAATGGGTTACAGTGCAAAATAAAGTCAAGGTAGGAGGAGAGTGGAGATGTTTGCTAGATTTTTGTGTTCACTTTGGTAAAAGGAATACTGGCTTTAGGAATAGTAGTGCAGTTACCTTTATTTTTATATCCTATGTTAGCTATAAAATAAGTTCATACTCCAGTGTACATCTTATATGAGCAACCATTTTTAGCTCTGATTAAAAGTAGCAAATGATTTAACCATTATAATTGCTTACAGCTTCCAAGGACTTACTTTTTCTCCTTCTCTCCCTTCCTCCCTTCTCCTTTGCTCTCTTCTTATTTCCTATCTTTATTCTCCCTTTCTCTCTTTCTTTCCTTTTTTCCTTTCTTCTTTCTATATCTCTTTTTGCCATACAGGATACTGGCCTTTTAATTATTATAAATATTCAACTCTAATATGAAGTACTTATTATTATGAAGTAAGATTATCATGATACAGGAATATCAGGGTTGAAAAGGGGAGAATCCAGGCACTTTTCAAATATTTAGTTTAAATAATGATAGGTCCCTGTTTCTGCTCATTTTCTATGTAGTGTTTAGATGCAACCTTTATTTGCTATGAAACCTGAACTCTAATAAAATTTAGGCCAGATATCCATCCTTACTGGAAAACCATATTAACTCTAACAGCTATAGTCTGTCTGCACAATGTCACGATCATTGTCCCATGAACATTTCTGGATTCGTACCTCTCAGTGCTGTTTACAAAGATCCAGGTGATGTTGAAGGAATAGATTTGCCTTTGAAGCTCACTATCAATCACAACTTTCAACCTTTCCTGGGAGTTGGATAGTCCCTTGGTGTTGATTTCATTGATTATTTTGCATTTCTTTCAGATTTGGTGCTATTGTTTTAATATATTAATTCTGCTGAATGTGGGACTCTAGCCAAATTCCAGTGCTCTATCCTTTGCTTTACTAATAGGCATTTACTACTCTCTCTTACGAACAAAGAAAAGATTAAGGAGTACAAGAGAATATACTGTCTAGGCTGCACATGGGTGCTTAGAAATGCTTGATCAAAGGTGTGATATGAATAAATTTAAACTTTCATCATAAGGAAATATGAAAAAAGATGTTTGGATATATGAAGAGTTTTCTTCAACAAAATGATAATTTTTTTTGTATATATGTATTTACCAGTTATATGGTGTACAATAATTTTTATGAAATTTTTGTCATGTGTATATTGGTGAACAGCTGATTCTACAGAATGCAATTCTTAGGAATTGACATCATAGAATAAAATATACAAGATTGTCATAAAAACATGCCTACATTTAGTTCATTTCTATTTCTGATGTACTACTAGTGGTTTAGCTTATGTAATCAAAGGAAAACATGTTAGCAAAGTCTACAGCCTACAAATTCAAAACGGGTTATTATTATTTATTCTGCTCCCAGCGATTGCACACATTTGACCCTAAATGACAAAGTAAATGAAAGCCTTTTTTCAAAGTAATACAATCAGTTCGAAAAATATTGTGCTAATAAAGTTATACATTCTAATGGAAAGATTGATGGCAATCCATGTAGTTGTTACTAGGTTATTTGTGACAGACAGATGCAGAGTAACCTCATTACAGTCAAAATTGTGATGACTTGTAGCTGAAGAGAGAAATAAAGCTGAAACCATTGTCACAGTCCATTTCCAAAATGTATTCAGAAGATGATTTAAAAGAAAATGTACGGCCATTAAATATAAGTTCGAATTGGTTACCTAGCAGTGTTATTTTAGAAGCAATGAAGTAATCATCTGTTTCATCCATAATTGGCCTACTTAAAATTCACAAATCAGATTTACTGATCCCAATTTATGTAAGAGAAATACAGTAGCAAACATTGGATTACAAAGAGTATCCCTTGTGGTTTGGTATTTCCAGTTCATATTTTTAGTTGTTTTCTTCTTGATCATTAAGTCTGTATCAGCTTATTTTAGACATTTCTGTCCACAATCACCAGTTCATGATAAATTATTCAGCACTTTTCATTTGTATGTTCCCCAGTAGTTTAACATGAGGCTTTCAGCACAAGTTCTCAAGGGAATTCTATCAACATTTTAAAGTTACGGTTGAGAGAAAGAAGGAATATGGATGCACAATAATTATTTTTATTACCTTGTGAAAGATGTTGAAATCTCTGTGGAATATATTTCCTGTATATTTGATTTTGAAACTTTTTTTCCTTGGTTAATTAAAAGTCATGTAGAAATTTTAACCTAAAGAAAGCTCTGTTTTCCACATTCTTCCTTCTGCAACCCTGCAATTCATGCACGCATCGCTACAGTTTCGTGCGTTCGGAAGGATCCTCATAGATATAGTCTTTTTCTTTCAAGTGCAATAACCCAGTGCTCCGTCTTGCACATGAAACACATTTCATCTCATCACTTCTCATTTCTGGTGCATTCTCACGCACAATTATCCTCACTTCTCTTATATCTCGGCATCTGCACTTTCTCCCATCCTGCAGCGTCCTCTGTCTTTTCTTGTGCTTCTTACAATCACGGCAATGTTGGGACACCTGGGTGGCACAGTCAATTGAACACCCGACTCTTAGTTTCAGCTCAGGTTGTGGTCTTGGGGTTGTGGAATTAAGCCCTACATCAGGCTCTGCGCTGCCAGAGTTGGCTTGAGACTCTCTCCCCCCGCCCCAACCCCACTCTCACACTCTCTAAAATAAATAAACAAATCTTAAAAAAAAAAAAAATCACTGTAATGTCTTTTCATTACAGCTTATCTTCCATCATGGATTACAAAGTTCTCTTATATTAATAGAGATACCCTTTACGAGAACACTGTTACAAATTTGATTTAAAGTTGACCCTAATTTTTTGAAAAAGTGCCTTTAGGAAAAGTACATTTTCATTGTGTAAATGAAATGGATTTTCATTGGATAAATTATATGTTGGGTATCTTTTTTCTGTTAATAAATTTAAGATGGTGTTTTTTCTAAAATAGTGTCTCCACCTAAAGTTGACATTTTGTCTTTCCTAAGAAATTAATTAAAAGGAAGTCACCATAATGGTGCTTCCTTATGGGTTATGTCATCAGTTAAGGGTAAAGTTTTGTCTTGTCCAAGCAAGTAAATTAAATAAACAAATTATATATGTATATATTATTTAGTATATATAGTAACTATATTATATGTCATATATATATATAGTAAAATTTTGACCAGCAGATCACCAGTCATGTAAGGTTGTCATTGTGGTGAGAGGCCAAAGGATGAAATGGGAGCAGAGTGTCTTCTACTCAATTCTAGTTACAGATCACTTATCACAGATTACCTATTACCTATTATTTAACTTCTTAATCTTAGTTTTTTTCACCTATAAAGTTGGATGATGATTCTAGCCTTGTAAGGTGGTGGTGATAATATACATAAAATTTTATAGTTTTGTAAGATTGATTCATTTATGAGTCATGAAGACTGGAAATGTTTAAAAAA
This sequence comes from Leptonychotes weddellii, assembly GCF_054177405.1. Taxonomy (NCBI): domain Eukaryota; kingdom Metazoa; phylum Chordata; class Mammalia; order Carnivora; family Phocidae; genus Leptonychotes; species Leptonychotes weddellii. The sequence goes on along the minus strand of NC_138369.1, from coordinate 166,233,148 downwards.
TTGTACATACGTTTCATTCCTTTAAGCAAATGATGATTGAGTGTCTGCTGTGTACCAGGTTCAGTGCCAGGTTCAGTGCGTAGGCATATGTCTGTGAACGAACGAGGAAAAAGTCCTTTGTGGCCTCCTATAGCTTATATGCTCAGTGCTTACGTATTCAATGCAGAAACTTTGAAAAATATGTGAATGTAAATGTACAAAAATAAAATTACTTGGAAGTCCTCTGCTAATGATTTGTGGAAAACTATGTTTTTGCATGTTTGTGTGCATGTGTTTTGCAGTTTTTTTTTTACAGATTACCAGTGTAGCTATGACTTCTTGCTTATTTGCATTTTATAAATATTTTCTCATATCATTTTCTTTTTCACCATGCTGCACATTTCATTCCATGTTGTATGCTAAGTTTCTTATTCTTTAGCATTGAATATTTAGGTCATTTCTAATTTTCAGGGTTATATGTGAATATGTGAAGTATAAAGGACATATGATGATAAAAGTCCTTGTGCACATCCCTGATTATTTTTCTCAAGTAAATTCACACACATAGAATTGTTGAGTCAAGGGGTATAGATATTTTTAAGGGTTTTGTGAGTTCTTCAGTAAGGCTGTTTCAGTTTAAACTCAATAATGCGTGAGGGTCCAGGTTTCTCATACCCTTCCTTTAGGACATTTTCCTATACCTATATGATAAATGAAATCATCATCTCAGCAATTTTACACTTTATTTCTAGTAAGGCTAAAACTTTTCTTGTGTAAGTATTGTCTTTTTCTTTTCTCCTTTTGTGAATTGGCTATTCATGTTGTTTAATTTTTTTTTCCCTGTTACAGTACTTTTTTTTTTTTTTAAGATTTTATTTATTTATTTGACAGAGAGAGACACAGCGAGAGAGGGAACACAAGCAGGGGGAGGGGGAGAGGGAGAAGCAGGCTTCCTGCCGAGCAGGGAGCCCGATGTGGGACTCGATCCCGGAACTCCAGGATCATGACCTGAGCCGAAGGCAGTCGCTTAACCGACTGAGCCACCCAGGCGCCCCCTGTTACAGTACTTTTTTATTGACACTTGAGAACATGTTCTATATGAAGTACATCATCTTCTTTTTATGTTCTTGTGTGTGTGTGCAGAAATGAAGGTTTTCCATTTTTTATAAAGATTTTATTTATTTGAGAGAGAGAGAGAATGAGCAGGGGAGGGGCAAAGGGAGAGGGAGAACCAGACACCCCACTGAGCAGGGAGCTTGATGCAGGGCTCCATCCCAGGACCCTGGGACATGACCTGAGCTGAAGGTCATGCTTCACCAACTGAGCCACCTAGATGTCCCGAAGGTTTTCCATTTTTATATAGAAAAACAAAGTAACCTCTTTGATTTCCTACTGATTACTTCAAAATTGATACATATATAATTTCCCATAATCGTTTTAGTAATCTGTTATATTGACAGTATTAATAATAACATTGCTTATATGTGAACTTCGTGTGTGTGTGTGTGTGTGTGTGTGTATGAACTTCTTGTATTAAGTAGTTAGAAATAGATTTTTAATTTGCCTTTTGTTTTTTCTTATTGGAGTGCTAGAGTCTCTTATTGGTTTCCCATTTGATGCATATTATTGGAGCAGTTTTAGACAGCTAGCAAAGAGAAAATGACATTAAACTGACTGAGATGTACAGGTCCAGTGTATTCTTTACCTGGGTGTCATTTCTACCTTTTCAATTACATAGGTTTGATAGAATCCTAGACTTAGTAATGATGGATGAAGGATATCCCCTCCCCCACCACACATACCTTTCCCCTGAGATACACTGGAGGTATTTGAATTTTCTGTCTTATTTTTCATGTTTTAGAACAGGTGGCCCAAAGGCTAAGTATAGATAGACTCTGTTAGACTTCACAGTGTTTTGCTATTGTTGTGTTCTAATTGTACATATGCTTTTAGGTGAGTCTTGTTCTCTCTAGATCTCCATATGCCCTACAAACCAGATTTACCCACAGCTTGAATGCTTTACTCAGACATTGCTTTGTTGGACCCAGGTGGCATGTAAATTTTAAGACAATTGCAATTAGTGAGTAAAGACTGCCAGTAACAAAAGAGTCACTGGTCAAGAGATTGAAAGTCTGGTGGTATAGGAGCCATTAAAACTGCCAATGACATAAGGGGAAATAGACAATCTTTGGGATCCATAAAGATGAAAAATAAATTGTTGATAAGCTCTAAGTTCAATGAGGGCAGAACTATATATATATATTTCCTAATTTTTTTAATCTATGATACCTATCAAAGTGCCTGGTACAATTGTAAATGTCCAATTAAAATGTGTTGAGTAAATATAACACAGTTTCCACACTCTTTGTTATAATTTACCTGTGAGACTAGGGAATTTAGGAACAATTCTTTAGTTTCCTAAGTTCCTATCAAATTTGACCACTTAACAAAGGAAGTATTAAATTAATTAGAAAACAGTTAATGCCACTTTCTGGTAAAGTATTTGTATATTTTTTATGTGGCTGTGTTTTTAAAAAGAATAATATTCTAAAACCTGGTTATTAAAGATGGGGAAAATACATTTAAGTTATTAGATGACTTCCTTTGAAGTCAGTCATTTAAAGTGTATTTGAAATGGATTAGTTTGAATGCATACTTTCCTTTAGAATAGGACCTAATATATTTCCATGGCTCTCTCATAAAATTACGAGAATAAAGATAAGTATATTTTAATTTTTACCTACAAAATACATATGATTTATTATAGGGTTGTAATTTTTATCCAATGTCCTAGTATTGAATGATGGTGCTTAATAATACTGTAATAATGTATGTCAGAAGATTTATTGTAGTTTTAATTTCTCTCAGCCAGGAGACAGAGTACTCAAATGTGTTTGGTGATTATTGACTGATAAGCAATAAAATGATGCTACATAGAGCTCAGTAGCAAATGTTTCTCTAACTCCCTCTGATTAATATGGTCTTTTTGGTGTAATGTGTCAATTTTTATCAGATTCAAATTTATCATCAAACTAGCTATAGTAGTTTTAACTCTGAGAAAGGGCTATTTTGACTGAGCTATCATTATACTCACAAATAAAATGGTTTATACCACAGGGAAGGTCCTTATGAAAAAGTCACTCTTCGTTACTGCTTGATCAGCCAAAATTGCCTTTATGGACATTAGATGAAATAGATGAACTATGTATCAGTAGATTTGGAAAGTTTTCATTATTCCTAATAGGCTAATGGAAGTTTCTATCCAGTCATTAAATCTCTTTTGACCACTGACTTTTTAAGTATAGCAGTCTTTAGTCTCTACAGTATGGAAATGTCTCCAGTAATAGGAAGTGCAAGAAAAATGAGGACTGCTAGCAGAAATGAAAATTCGAAAGAGAGAAAATAATTCATGCAATCCATGCTTGATATGCTTATAGTATAGTTGAGTTTAATTCAACAAATATCTTTTGAACATCTTCTGTATGTTAGGCTGTATGCTAAGTTGCAAGGTTCTAAAAATGAATATATGCTAAGAGAGAAATGAATGGATAGATGTTTATTAACCTTTTCTAGAATGCAACATATGAAATAACCAAGGATGGACACGTAAATAACTTTTAACTTCCTGTTTCCTTTAATCTCGCAGTACTCATTTAATTATGTAATAAAATGCATGATTGAAACATTTTACAACAATTACGGTTCATAAGTACAATTTCAATTTTTTTCTGGGTGAAGGAGACCAAAAAGCCATTTAAATGAGAGTTGAAAGGTGAGGGGAGATTATAGAATAAACATTTTGCATTTTATGTCAGGTAATTTCTTGAGGGGACAGTGATGAGGCCACTGGAGAGAGGAACAGAGAAGATATGTAACAAAAGATGATGGAACCCAGACTGTCCTATCTCTAAGAATTGCTTCACTCCCTTGTTAATATCATGTACTAACAATAAAACTTCACTCATGAGGAAATTAGACTGCAACTCCTTTAAGAACTTTGAGACCATCAAAAGAAATCATAGCTATATACCAAATGTTTGAAATCTAGCATGTATAAACTTGTATAAAACACAAGTGTATGATTATCAAAGGAATCATGGACATCTCATGGATTGTGGTGTTTTGCAGAAGACAAACAGAAAGAAATCTAGTGCTCTGCTCAGCTAAAACACATTCTGTCTTGGGATTCCTTTATTTTTTACACTTGCTCCTAACAAAAATTCACCCGGTTGTTTTAGTTGACATTTTAAAATATTATTACTAAGAAAAATTGTACACATTTGGTTGTACATGTGGATAATTTATAAAATAGAACTATTTACAAAGGATGGTAATTTTTACTAATCTGCCATATCTGCTTGTTAAAAATATGTTGGAAGAGACATCTAATCATTTTCTTATTTCTGTATTTACTGAGAGGGAAACAATTCTGATGGTGCTCACATGTCTGTAAAATTCCAACCAAAACTGTTCAGAAAAACAGAAATGAAAACAACTGAAATTTATTCTGTTTTCTTTCCCAAAAGTTGCATCAGAGTCAAGAAGGCAAGGAAAGGTGGTTCTTTTGAGAAAATATTTTAAAGTTATTTCCACAGCATCTTTTCCATTTTTTGTCCATGATTTGTGACCTTTTAAAAATCTGGAGGGTTTAAAAAATGCACATTTAATTTTTTTTTATTTTTTGCTTACTGATTTTGGTCAAAGCATTCTTTAACAATTAAAAATATGTGACTTTTAACCTACTGATCTATTCTTCTCAGAAAGCATAACAAGGTATCTTGCTTTCCAGATGTCTGAGACGATGGTATGAAAAACAGGAGGGAGAAACCGAAGGACAAAGGTTAGCTCATATTGGGGTTCTTTCAAGAAGGTTCCAGTGTTGGCATGGGCATATGCTATATCTACACCCTTTCAATTATAAACCAATGGCTCTGCAGTGAGGATATTGTGAGTGTTCACATCTCTACCTGTCAACACTTCTGAAACCTTTTCAGCACTTTGTTTCTCAGTTTCCTCTTGATCAAAGCATGACCTGCTCACTAAGGCTTTTATAAGATAATAATTTAATAACAAACTCTGAGCCTGAAGACAAAGGAAAAGACTGTGTAGGAGGCCACTGCTAATTTCCCTCCCAACATAATCAAATCAGTACAGCTATCCAGCCAGGACTCATAACCCTTAATAAGTCACTCTACTCGATTAAGAGAAATTGATTTTCCTCTACCGTGGATCATAGTGATTATGATAAATATGGTATCTGCCGTTCATTGAGCCCCGCCCCCCCAACGCTTTGCTGCCTGTGGCTGTTTGCAAGGCAGCAGGTATAGGGGCTGGAGGATGACATGGGGTGATTAACTGCAGTTGGTATTAGTGCTTTGACAGCTGTGGAATTGAGTGGTTCCATAGATCAGCCTCGAAGCCAGTCCTAAGAGCCTTGTGCAGCAATTACACACTCTTGACAATATTACTGGCAGCCTTCAACACGAAAAACTCCTGCGTTGTGATTTTTAATTGTTGGCAATGATGGAATTTAAACTTTAGTTTTATCAGATGAAAAGTTATGTGGGAGCCGAATAGCAACATGGTACTTTGTCAGAGTTCTAACTTGATCTTCTATTTGAAATCTGCCGTGGGTCTGTCTCAGTTCTATCTCTACAGTCAAATCTAGATTTCCAGATAAAGTGGTATCTTAAAATAATAACATTGGTTGCAGAAACTTTGGGGCTTAGCTACCCTTCTGACCTTTCTCGTACCTCACATGAAGGATTTGAAGAGACTGATTGTATTTTAAATGATTTTCCATCTCTTTACTTCATGTGATGACTCTTGATACTCCATTTAACATAAATGGGGGAATAAAGAAAAGGAAAGCATTCAGAGCAGACTTATAATTGCTGAGAATTCTCATATAAACTTTCTGTGTAGTATGTGGAATGTTTGTTTCCAAAGTTAAACATTGTTCTTGATGTCAGAAAGGAATTGTATGTAGCACAATATACAGAGATAGTAGCAGTAATAAAGATGTGCTTTTTACTACCTTTCCTCTTTTTAAAGTATTTTGGGTTTGGGAGTTTGTGTACGTGATTAGTTTCTGGCAGATACCTCATATTTCCGTGTTGTACACAGAATATGGTATTACAGGGTGATGAATTCCAAAAGTGAAATGTTATTCTTAACTATGGCAGCAGTAAATGGATTATAAGAGATCTTCAAAATAAATCTCAGAGTTCTCTTCATAAAAAAATGGATTTTTTAACTTAAAATTTTATCTTGGCCTGAGTCAGACAGGATTTCTTAAAAATAAGCTTCATCATTAAATGCTAATGTACTGTTTTCCATTAGGATGTGCTGAATTGTTGCTTCTTAATTGTTGTTCCTCTGGAGAATAATATATTCAAGTTGTATTAAGGAAAACTACTCTGTTTAATTCATATCTCCGTATCTCTCACCCTTTTATGTAACTAAGAAAGGGCAAGAAAATGTGTTTTTTTCTAGTCTTAAAAATGCCTTGGTGAGTTTCACTTTATTCTTGATGATATTACTAAAGAATCTACTGTTCTTTAAAGTACCTATTATTATGTTACTTCTTAGCATTTCCCAAGGAAGGAAAGCCATCACAATGGGATTAAATGATAGGATATATATAATATCTTAAATTTAATTTTGTGTTTATTTGCATTTAACTTTTTGTGACTTGAGAAGGAACAAGCTAAATGATGATCAAAGTTGTTAAAACTCTGGCTCTATTCCCACCAATTTTCGGGGCAGTTCTCCCCCTGTTATCCAGGGGATTCTAATCACACAGTCCAGTGAGCACAAACAAGTCTGTGCCTAAGAGTAACGCTCTAAATGGCTGCCTGTCCATAAGAGTTGATTGTCCAGTAAGGAAATGTGGAGGAGAAGATGTACTTTGCTCAGTCCTATATGCCTAAGCTGAAAATTCAGTGAATGAAATACAGCCCACAATATTCAGAATTCTTTCTCTCTTAGAACTGGGCTATCCCCATAACTACAGTGACCTTGACAGAGAGGGTCTCTGTGCCAGCCTCCAAGTAAAAGCAATTAAATTTAACAAAAAGTTTTAGCATTCACAGTATTCCAGACACCATGGAAAACTTGGAACACATAAAGTGGCTTTCACACCCATTTGAATCTGACAGACTATCCTGAACTTTCCTTCTTATTTCCCCTGATATTTCCCTTGCAGTGTACAGTTTCTTCTTTATTATAATAATGATAGATTATTTGAAGATATTGTCCAATTCTCCAGGCCAATACCATAAGCACTCCTAGTTTCTCTACTAGCTTTCATTTACTCTTCAATTTGTGCACTGAAACACACAAAATCTATTGAGCAACCACAGTCTCTTTTCATTGTCACTCCGTTTTTATGAAAGTACAGTTAATTACTCATACTGTCAAGGATAGTACAATGCATCCTAGTGTCTACTGCATACACTTGATTTACCAAACTACTTAAATATGGTTTATGGAACCTGTTCTCAATAATAACGTAGGTACCCTGACACTTTCTTTTTTTTTTTTTTAAAGATTTTATTTATTTATTTGAGAGGGAGAATGAGAAAGAGAGAGCATGAGAGGGGGGAGGGTCAGAGGGAGAAGCAGACTCCCCGCTGAGCAGGGAGCCCGATGCGGGACTCGATCCCGGGACTCCAGGATCATGACCTGAGCCGAAGGCAGTTGCTTAACCAACTGAGCCACCCAGGCGCCCGGTACCCTGACACTTTCAAGATAATGACAAAATCATGAATGGAGAAGTTCTTTTTGAATACACACATGCAAACTGTTACAGAATCTTCTGTGTATCTAGTTTAGAATACTCCAAAACATATTTTCATGTTAGAGATACAGCATGGACTATGATCAGCAGAAGAGAGAGACTAATCGTTATAGGAAGAAATCAATAAAAGGGGGGCGCCTGGGTGGCTTAGTTGTTAAGCATCTGCCTTAGGCTCAGGTCATGATCCTGGCGTCCTAGGATCGAGCCCCGCGTCGGGCTCCCTGATCTGTGGGGAGCCTGATTCTCCCTCTCCCACTCCCCCTGCTTGTGTTCCCTCTCTCACTGTGTCTCTCTCTGTTAAATAAATAAATAAAATCTTTAAAAAAAAAAATACTACTATGTGGAAGAAGTTTTTAAAAACATTCTGTGTGTGTATGTGTGCGTTTACCCCTTGTTTAATGTTCCATTTTAGTTCTAAGTCAATGGTATAACTAATAACGGAGATGAAAAGACTTGGAATGATTGTTTCTGTGTTCTGTTTGATGCCAGAAAGTGGCCACGAGCAAGCCAGCAGAATGTGGAGTAACAGGAACAATTGCAGAGCTTAAGGAGGCTTAGCCAATTGTAGGCTTCCACTCTTTGCAAGGAGAAAACATATGCGTGGATACAAGGTTGGAAGTGTCTGGCTATGAAGAAAGAAAAATGTCTAGGTCTGTGTTGAATAGTACAAGGGTGTCGATACCTAAAATTATTTGTGAAATGAGAATTTATTATAAAATTATATTCTAAAGGGGAAATGGTCAGGAGCAATCTGAGCAGTTCTAACCTCTGAATCTATAGGAAATGTGTTTGAGTAGAGAACAGACAAAAAGAGCAGTAGAGGAAAATGTTGAAAGTCCACACTTCAGTTGTTCTCAGGAGTTACTCTATTCTCATGAGTATGGAATGAAGACAAGCTGCTTCCCACAGCCCCGATGCAAAAAAATATATATATACATGAAAAATTTTAGGTACATACGAACAATTTCCTGATGTTACAAAACTGGTATTAGACAAAAAAAATCTTCTGAATATTTTAATAAAATAAAAAAGTCTTTCATGTATTTAATGCCATTAATATACTCCATTCACATTTTGAAATTATTGAATTTTAGATCCAGTAATAGACTGCCCTTGGAAGAGTACTTCAAACCAAAATTTACCTAGGGTGTATTACTACTGAGCAGCCTTGCAATCAGATATGCCAACATTTTAAGAGCTTAACAGTGAAGATGTGATTTACTGCCTAAAGTTTGTTTTTGAATCCTGCATCAACTTGAGTGATTTGGGAGTGTGGCTTTATAAGGCAGATTTGAAACCAGTTCAAATAACAGTTCTGAGCTGTGAAGATCAACACAGCCTCCCAGCAGAACTCTCCTTCAGAGTACGTCAGTATTAATGCTATGTCGCACTTTCCAGTACAGCTTTGAGTTCCCGTCGGCCATGTCTTCTGCGCTCAGACTCTCAAAAGACCTCTCGTCCCCACTTTCTCGGAAGTTGGACAGCTGCCGAAGTAGCAGCTGCCTCTCTAGTCACTTTTCTTCCCCTTGTTTTGATAATTATGAGCAAAGGTCAATCACTTTCCCATCAAGGCAAATCCTGACAACGCCACATGTCAGAGCCTAAGTTATAGATGGCATGCTTGTCAACATCAAGAAACTGGGAGTATATCTTTACTTCCTCATGACCAGCTGAAAGTCAGAACCCTACAGAAAACTGGAGGCAGGAGGGGATGAAGGAAGGGTGGCTGTGTGCCCTGCCTTTGTCAACTGCAGATATATGGTTCTGGGGAGATTTTGTAATTTTAAGCTCCACAAATGGACAATTACATTCCGCTTGTTAAACATGGACTATGAGCACCCTGACGGAATGCAAATGATTCTGTTAACAGCATGACCTTGTAGTGCCTTAGATGGAGAGACTTTAGTTTTATTGTGGCATTTTTTCCTGAACCCAGCTTAGTTTTCCAGAGGAAGATGAAATGTTTTAAAGCTGAGAGAGGAGCAAAGAATGCTTTTTTTTATAACTGGATTCTGGGGGAACGAATAATTTGGCTAAGACCATTATAGGGATAAAGATACACAGCTCTGTTCACTAAACATTGAAGGGGTAAGGAGAGAGGTATTTCCTTCATATAATAAATTTGATATTAAATTTGCACTGCTCAGATTAAGTCAGGGATTCATTTACATTTAATTATACAATACCTCCCAGTCTCCCCAGAATCAGTATTCATATAAATATGCATTATTGAGTCTGCTGGTAACTGACACTGACAACATAAAGACAGCAGTTCACAAATGCATCAGCAATGGAGAGTTTGTGCTCGAATGGCCATTGGGTATTAGAATTCCTGTACTCCTGTCAACATGTGAGTCTAGCCCAGGTTCAGGTGTCCCAGCACTTTAATGTAAGAGAATATGGTGGGAGGTTAAAATGGGGTGCTTTTCTTTATAAAATCAAATATTTTCCTAAAATTCTTTGCATCACTTTTTATAAATACTTTAAAGACTTTCTGTTGGAAGAAAATCTATAGAAACTCCACTTTCTCCTCTTAGGAGGTAATAAATCCTAGGACACCTGGGTGGCTCAGTCGGTTAAGTGTCTGCCTTTGGCTCAGGTCATGATCCCGGGGTCCTGGGATGGAGCCCCAAGTTGGGTTCCCTGCTCAGCGGGGAGTCTGCTTCTCCCTCTTCCTCTGCCCCTCCCCTCCCCCGTTCATGCTCTCTCTCTCTCTCTCTCTCAAAATAAATGAATAAAATCTTAAAAAAAAGTAATAAATCCTTCTGCTCAGTGAATCATTACTTGCCAAGTCACTGTGCTGCACACCTTAAACTTACACAGTGCTGAATGCCAATTATATCTCAACAAAATAAAAAAAAAATTCCCTCCTCACTTCTCACTTGTTTAAATCAAAATTTTTATTTACCGCATCCTATGAGTGTTAGGTAGTGAGTTACCTACAGGTATGCTGTGATAAATTGTCAGTGAGACATTCGCTTTCAGGATGAAAGAAACCATCACTTTCCCAGAAAGTTATGACCCAATGTGCCAATTTAGGATTAAAAAGAAAGTGTGTTGTATAGTTCCTGAAATGCATAAATCTAACCTAATCTTAGAGCGAGTCCTATTTATGTCAGATTCTTAAGAATTAAAGTCTGTATAGAAATGTGATGAGTTATAGGTATATATTTCTGTGTTCTGGCCAAACAGCACTTGTTCTTTCTTTATATACTAAAATGAAATATATAAGCCTCTCATAATAGGTATATTTATTTTATCATCAGTCATTGTTCTTAGACATATATGTCTTCAGACAGAATGATACGTTCTTGCGGACCCTCTTGAGGACCATTGCTTTTTCTTCTTCTCTATGCCTGTTGCCTACATTCCAGTTGTTCACCTTCCTTGATACCCCCAAGAAAGGAGTCAAAGACTGGAAAATACACAGGTGTTTTGTCCTTTTTTTTTTTTTTTTATCCCCTCCTCAGCTATTCATTATGGTAATGGTACTTTGTGATGTGCAATTTCTGGATTTATTACCCATTCTTGATAAGCGTGAATCTGGACTGCATGTGCATCTTTGATAAGGTTCTAATTGGATAGCAGTGACCTTTCTGAATGTAATTCAGGGAGGAAGATTAAAAAGCAGTTCAGGAAGTGACAGGTTTGGGACAATAACGTATGAATTCGGCTCTGCTGGCAGGCAAGAGATGTAAGCCGTAAATTAGAGGCAGGCCAAACAGGCTTACTGAATGATTTTTCATTTCTGCTGCATCCTTGGGTAAAACTCTATTGCAGAAATTGTGCTAACACCACTATATCCACCTACTCTTATGTTATACTACTTGTTTACCGATTGGAAAAGTTGCACATTATTCAGCTAATGTACTTCCAAATGACTGAAGACCATATACTCAATTAAAAGTAGTCTCCAGTTAGCACACTTCTGCATTCTTATGAATTGAAAGTTACTGAGTATTTGGACAAGAGCCACCAAAACTTAGAAAAATCTCTCTTTCTCCTTCACTCCTTGCATTTGTCACATCTGTATCTAAAACCTATTAGAAATATCCATGTGTGTATACATAGTCGGATCCTGAGATCACCTTTTCCAATTTTAAAGATTTAAGTTTAAATTTAAAATTAAATTTGCGGATGGATTCTAAAAGATAATTTAGTCAAGAAACAATATTCTTATAGTTGATAGTCTTAAACTCTTAATATATCATTCATTTTGAATATATAGGGGAAATATACTTGTTTACACAAGTATATTTAATTATATACTTAAAGGATAAGAACACACACACTCACATGCAAACACATATATGTCTTCATTTTTTTTTTTTAAGATTTTATTTATTTGCGAGAGAGAGAATGAGAGACAGAGAGCATGAGAGGGAGGAGGGTCAGAGGGAGAAGCAGACTCCCTGCTGAGCAGGGCGCCCGATGCGGGACTCGATCCCGGGACTCCAGGATCATGACCTGAACCGAAGGCAGTCGCTTAACCAACTGAGCCACCCAAGCGCCCAACCTATATGTCTTCAGAGAAAGCTAGATTGAGGTTTTTTTTTTTTCCTCCAAGGTGACACTTTTCTTGAGGAGTGCCAATATGTGACAATCTAATCTTAAGTCTATTATTCTAATAGAAATGCTAATAAAATAGAATCAACTTGTTAAAAAGGAGAAATGGTACAGTCTGAAAGGTAGCTTTGTCAGATGATTTTGTGATGTCTGCCTTCTGTGCTACTGGAGCCTATTTCTTATATACGTGGAACACAAAATAAATTGTCTAAGTGGCAGGCAAGTCAGTTCTCGGGCTACCCTACCAGGATTAATGGAGGGAGAAGTTCTGTCCCTAACTTCCTCCTCACACTTGGGTGCCTTCAAGGAGCACAGGGTCTGTCAATTCTCTATTTGCTTTAAAAGGGAGCCTTCTGCAGCTTGCCTTCAGAGTAAGGGAAGGCAGCTACCTTTTTTCAGGGCTTGAGGTGGGTCAAATGCCAGGCTAAGCCCATGCAGAATTGCATTCTGGCCTCAGCATAGCTCAGGGTGGTGTGTTTTTCCAGATGGGAAGGGTGTTTCCCCAACACTCAGCACAGGGCTTGTCCCCCAGCAGTCACTAGGCAAGTGGAAAACAGAATGAGTAAGGCCATGGAAAATGAAGTAACTCACCTAAAGTTACACTATTCAAAATCTGGCAAAACCAAATTTGAATCTGGGCTGTGTATCTTAACACAAGCAAGCAACAAAAGCAAATTTCTAACTGTAATGCCTTAGGGCGGTCCTGCAATTCACCTCCCTGACACCATTTTTTTTTAACAACAACTTTTTGAGATACCTGACATACCACACAATTCATCCACTTAAAGTGCTAGATGTCACTTTATATTTTATAACTGTTATAAGATCTGTATGACACACTGCCTGCTTCAGCTGTATTTAATACTTGTGGACCAAAGGCTTGTTTGTTTTTAACCAAATAAATACAGTAGGAAGTAAAGCATATTATCCCCACTTCAATCCAATATTGTATATTTTTGCTAAATTCTTGGATACATAATATTGGTATTCTTCCAGAATTACTCTGACATTCATTTCCTGTCCATTTTTCTTTTCATAGTCACTATTCTGGTATCCTCCTATGACAGACACTGGCCTATTCCTAGAAATACTTATTCATACCCTTTCTAGAGTTTTTGCTACTCCATTCCATGCTATAAACTTACGGACAATTTATTGTCATGAAAAATATACTTTCTCCTTGACACTTTTCTTAAAGCACATTGTCTGTCAGATTAAGTTAAAAAGAAAGACCAACCTTCAGTGATTGACTGTGAATGCCATGCATCATTTGATCCCACTTTATTTATGAAACCTTTTACTTCATAATTTCTATCAGGAAATGGCTCTCTATATAGACCAAACCCCTAATCTCTCACTTATTGTTAATGTTTATTTCTGACTGTATGCTTCTTCTTGTTTAACCAGATTACCTTTCATTTTCCTTTTCTTAAATGTGGCCTACAATAAATATTAAATAGTAGTTCCTATATCAAGACTTACTCTCCCACAAATCCATTATCTTGACCCTTTCTGCATTGAAGTCCCATTGAACTTAGTTTTATTCACATAATTTAACTCTTGATAATTAATGGTCTCATCAGTTTTCTTCATGAGTATTTCATATGTGAACATGTTGCCTCTCTAAAAATTTTAAATTTCTTTTTTTAAGATTTATTTATTTATTTTAGAGGGAGAGAAAGCTCGTGAGTGGAAGGAGGGGCAGAGGGAGAGAGAAAGAGAGAATCTCAAGCAGACTCCTGACTGAGCATGCAGCCCAATATGAGGCTCTATCCCAGGGCCCTGAGATTATTACCTGAGCCAAAATCAAGAGCCAGCCACTTAACCCACTGAGCCACCCAGGTGCCCCTAAAAATTTAAAAATTCTTAAGAACAGGGGCACCTGGGTGGCTCAGTCATTTAGCATCTGCCTTCAGCTCAGGTCGTGGTCCCAGGGTCCTGGGATCGAGCCCCACATTGGGCTCCCTGCTCCGCGGGAAGCCTGCTTCTCCCTCTGCCACTCCCCCTGCTTGTGTTCCCTCTCTCGCTGTGTCTCTCTCTGTCAAATAAATAAAATCTTAAAAAAAAATTCGTAAGAACTTGTTTCATGTATGATTTCTTCATGGCAACTTTCTTCCCAGCATGTTCTACTGAAAAAATGATACTATATTTTTACTTGTGTATATTATACATAAATATTCATGTACATAACCTTGTTTGAAAAGAAAATAAAAAATTAACACAATTTATGTAAACTTTGTAAACATCAATGAAATATTGAATAAAATATAGTAATATTTGGCTTTACAGATGAAATGATGACAAGATATATGGCTCTGGAGTTCTAGTTTTTAGGAAGTATATGGTTCTGGAGTTCTAGTTTTTAGGAAGTATAAAAAGCTAACTGGGGGAAGGAGGTGGAAGAAAGTAGAATTTCCATCAATGGAAGTAAGAATTTTTATCAATTCCAAGATGTAAGCTTTATGATAAACTTAGCTATATTTTGTTCTCAATCAAGGTCAGGCCTCAAATACCGAAGATAGTGTGAGCCTGTGAAGTACGTATTTATTAATACCTTCTCAGTAGAGCTGAGTGATAAAAATGGGCAGTAGACACTTCTCTGAGTTTGTTTTGTCTTATTTTAATCTATCAAAATGTAAAAATATGGATCATTGTAGGACACTGTCATTGTCCCTTGTATATTTATCTTTTGCCATTTGCTTTTAAATACTAATATTGTAAGTAATGAAGTCACTTGGATTCACACTGAAAATGAATAAGGGAAATTTGTTGGCTTCAATAGTGTAGAGTCCAGCGTGGCCACAATAGAGATCTGAAGAGTGACTAGTGCAGCTTAGCTGGATGAACATGTGCTCCGTGGATGAGGTGGAGACTGCACATCTCTAGGAACTAAGGAAATCAAACACAGAAGTTCTAAAAGTAAAAGGTGTTC
This sequence comes from Leptonychotes weddellii, assembly GCF_054177405.1. Classification (NCBI taxonomy): domain Eukaryota; kingdom Metazoa; phylum Chordata; class Mammalia; order Carnivora; family Phocidae; genus Leptonychotes; species Leptonychotes weddellii. The sequence goes on along the minus strand of NC_138369.1, from coordinate 166,217,870 downwards.
ATCCTCTCTTGATCTCTTAATAAGTATTAAGATAAAATAGCATGGATACGGATTCAAGGGAGACATGTTTGATAATTGAACATTTTGGCCATAACGATTATGGTTACAAAAAATATGTTTAATTTTCTAAGGTATTACTGTGATTCTTGTAACTAATTTTCTAAAGGGGAAATACTGTGTTGTAGGTTATATATGTTTATAAGGCATATAAATAAAAATATCTAAATTGCTTTATAAGTTAAGGGAGACACTATTTAAAAATGTCAATAAAACACTGCATAACTTTTATGTGTTTCAAAGTATTCCCACATGCTTTAACTATAGGCAAACTATAAAACCATGATGGATCTTTTAAAATTAAATAACAAGGTGGCATTTTTCATGGTGTAAGGAGATCATTTTTATGGCTCTTCCCCCCCCCATCATCAACTGAATGTGATAATTGATGAAGAGACCTGAAATAAATACAGCATAAACTTGTGTGAACATGTTGATAGAAAAGATGGCTTCTACATATACAATAAACAACCTGACAACAGTCTCGGTTTCTAATTAATACTTGCTCATTGTTAAAAATGATTTAAAAATCTGACAGCATGCTTCTCCATTTGTTTGCGTGTAAAATGTGCCATTATCGCTGTTTCTTGAAAATTTCTGAGGAATGTCAGGCATAGTTTGAGACTTTGGGTGTCTTTAAGTTTCTGAGATAACTTAACTCACGTACCGATCTGCTGCAGGTAGTGATAGAAAGCACAGGCTGCTGCTGTTCAGGTCATCTAAAATTTTCCTTCCTTCTACTTAAGTGTTACGGGGTAGAGCTCTTCTACGAGCTGCAGACTCCCAGCCTGCTGCCATGTCAGGAAGCCAGAGAAATCAAAGAGCCACCTAGTGACCCTCCCCATTGTCTGGGCTTGTCGTCTTCTATCAGTGGAGTGCCACAATCAGCGAGCTACACATGTACCTCCTGCCTGCTCCGGGTTTGGCAGCCCCCTGATCCCTGCACCTGTTTGCTTATACATGAGCTGTGCATGTTTGAATTTAAATAGACGCAGGGGGGTGGAGCGAGGGGGGAGGGGCGAGCCTCTGTCAGAAGCGGTTCATTACTGCCTGCAGAAGAGCCAAAACCAGCTTGTAGGGAGATGGGGAGGCATGATCAGACAGTATTGGTTGATACAAGATGAGTTTTCTCTCTGGGAATAATCTTTTTTTTTTTTTTCCTTTAAGTTGAATGGGGGAGGGGTTCAGTTAAAACCAGGTTAAGACTCATTTTGATGATGTTATCTGTCAATAGTGATATTTTCAATTACATAGAAAATTATAAATATGATGAATCATATTACTTGGGGTCTTTTCTAAACTTACTTTTCCTTAAAAATGTCAAATGATGTCATTGCAAAAGAATAACTAGTCTAATGTATCAAAGAAACAAGAAATTCAGAAATTCATAGTAAATTTATATACTGTGGGCTCTTATCTACACACCTGTTTATATTAGGGAGTTATTTACCTAACAAGAAAGAATACTGTCAGCTTTGTTTTTCAACTTGTTTGCTACAAATGGCTTATTTCAATTTATTTACACTCTTGTTTACTAGCTGTGGCATCCTGTGTCAAGTCTTCTAGGTTTTGAATCAGAAGATCTGAGACGGGTTGCTGCAATTTGCATTTTGTGGTAGTATTTTGTAGTTCTATGACCTTGGGTGGGTTGTTTAATATGCCTGAGGCTCAGTATTTTCATCTATAAAAAGGGAAATACTGGTACCTACTTGAGAGGGCTACAAAAGGTGGAAATTTAATACGATAATAGTGGTTTTTTTTCAAACAGTAATGTAATATACAAATTCTTTTATTTTAGACAGTGTTACTGTTAATATTAATGTTGTATAGGAGTAGCCATGATCTCCAGAAGATAAAATACTTAGTTTCATTTCGAAACTTTATCAGGACAAAATACTTTCAAAAACAACTTTGTTACCATACTACTGAAAGTTCCATAGAAATATTTCCTGTGTAAAGCATAGTTTGTGCATTAAAATATTTTTGTGATGTACTTTCCTACCATATATGGTTTATAAAATAATTCTAGAGAAGCAAAATGGAAGTTTTAATATAATATTATTGCTAATACCACACTTTGCTCTAACTTTATTGTGCCAAGAATTAGTGCAAAGGTTACACAGACTGATGTATCTTTTTTTTTTTTTTTTTTCCTTTTGGGCATTCAACATTTGGTCTAACAAAAAAAGATGAAATAACTGGGGAGAGGATCTGACATTTATAAATACACCCCCCCGACACACACACACACACACACTCACGTTCCTAAAAGTTATACAAGATCTGTTGAGTTTAGGGATACCTTGGAAGACTTAAAGCTGTCAGCATTTCCCTACCCCATGTGGTTTGAACAAATGAGCAGCCTTGAACTTTGCACACAGAGTTGCAGGGCCTGGGCAGAAGGCAGTGCATCTGCAGGTCCTTGCATGACTAATTTCCTGTCAGCAAGTGATTTTATTATCATTTAAATAAGAATTTATAATAATAGCAGTAAACTTGCCAGATGGCTGAATTAGTAAATTTTAAAGGATATAGGTTTAAAACACTTGGGCGCATCCGCCTTTAATGCTTTCTCTAGCTCCTCACCCCCTCTCAATCAACTATTTTGGTTACCACTTTTGATTTAGCCAATTTCATCATTTCTATTGATTAAAAGCATTTTAATAACACAATGCTGCATTGCCTGTTTTACAAGAAGACATATTGTGATTCACTGTGAGTTGTTTACGTTGACAGTGGGGGAAACCCAAGTGTGAGTAGGCATTTCTTCCTGTCTTCTGATAATCTCTGTGTGAAAATTTTGTTTGTCTCTACTCCTATAACATTTAACAGAAAAGAAAAACTACCTAGACGTCTTGTTTCTATTTCCTTTTACAAAGTTAAAATAATACACAAGAAGAATCACAGTGCATTTATTTCTCATGTTCTTTGTCCAAGGAAACACAATTTTTAGTCATAAACACATTTTTAATGCAGCAATAAGTGAGGATAATCTTAAGGAGAAAAGATAACTGATACTGCAGCTTTTACAGTTTTTCCTAGAGACATAAAAATAATTCATACCAGATGAGATTTTATAAATATTCCATACTGTTTTGTCAAACAAATGCCATTAAATATGAAACTGAATATTGACACTACTTCATAATATAGTTTACGGTTACCAAACAAATTTAATAGAGAAATTTAAACTCCCAGGTTAGCTTAATTAAAAGGTATAATTTCCTCGATCCTGATTAAATAGAAGTAAAAGCATGTGCTGCATCCTCTCCCTTTGAGAGTTTTTAACGAAATGCTTGAGAAAGTTTGCTGTTAGAATTACAGTCACACAAGAACAATTCTGCTGATTCCTTTTGATTTAAGGTATTAAGATCACTACTAACTGAAATACATTAATTAAAAGCTTGGAGACGTTGTGAATTCTAATGGTATCTTACAACAACATATGGATGCAGATAGTAGTATTTTACGTAGACTTGGCGACACTGGCTGGAACATTAATATCCTTGCACGCTCTCGGTAAGCCTTGCTAGTAGCTATATCTCTGTGCTCAGAAAACTCCACTTGCTACTTCCACGACAATACATCTGTCAAGAGTTCAGTGCTTGGCACAGAGCGTTTATATTCCCATAGGCCAGTAGTGGCTTATAGGAGATTTAGATACTTCTGTTGGCATTAGTCAGCTTCAGACCTCCCTCTCATCCAACTCACAGCTTGAACTTCCTCACCTACCAATGTGTGTGTTGGCTGCCTGAAAAGCAAACTGTTGAATAACAGCTTTAAGGAGAATAGATTATTGATTTGGCTCCATTCAGTCTTGTCCCAGATGTGATCTATATTAAATATTTTGGTGATTAGTCCTTATTCCTATTTTGCTTCCCCCCCCCCCCCCGCCGCTTTTGTGATTCTACTATGGATTCATGCTCTGGTTCCCATTTCCTTTTTTTTCTCTAAATTCTGCATATCTACTTCTTAATTGTGTACTGTTTAGGTGGGGTTCTAGCTAATTTGTGAAATAACAGGAAAATTGGCAAAAAAAAAAAAAGCAAAGCAAAAGAAAATTCTTCCTCAAGAAAATATGACAATTGGATGATTATTTCATTTTTGTTCCTGTTCCCCCCCCCTTTTTCAGTGGATATATAATTATATCATTGTTTCAGTAATGTGAAACAAAAATTAGATATGGAGGGAAAGTCTAAATAGGAAACCATAATGTTCTTTTAAAATGAAGAATTTAACTAAAGCACTCTAAACTCCCCTGCTGGGCTCAGGCAAGCTGAAATTAATTCAAGAAGGCAGATAAAATTTTTAACCAGGCCGAGTGGAGATGACTGATGTGACAGCTCTCAGTTAAAATGTCTTTTAGTGGCAAATGCATGCGTATTAGTCAAGAGATGTGACATAACTGTCCCGAGTGAGAGAAAATGAACCAATGACCATTTGCATTGAGAACAAAAGAAAAATTCTTTGTAGTAAAATGTGGAGAAGGACAGATGAGTAACTCATTCATGTTTGAGGTCATTTTAAAAAATCTTTTTACAGTAAAAAAAAAAAAAACTCTGAAAGTTAAGAGGAATGTTTTATCTCAACCGATGGTTCTTTTCTTTCTTGTCTCTATATCAGAAAAGAGAGGCTTGTCAAATAAAATGGTATCTATGGCCAAGAAAGAGAGGCTATCCTCCCTGTCTCCCCACCCCCACCACCACCACTTTTTCTGTAGAGAACAACAGAAAAGTGTTTGTAAGTCATCATATTTCAAAGCTGGGCTGGAGAAGCCTTATAAATTGTAAACCCAGATTTGGCTATATTAATGAAATACTAAAATGAGAAGTTTGTTGTTATTTCCATAAGGACACTGGCTCTTTATTTTTCCATTTCCCAAGGATAGTGTCAGCTTGGTAGTTTATTATAAAGCAATACAAACAAACAAAACTGGATGTGCGTCTATGGCAGACTGTTAATAGGGAAAGAAAATTATTTGGAAACTATGGTTGGCAGGATTTGACCATGTAAAAATCAAGTTTAATTAATTGTAGGAACAGATGCTTTCTAGACACAGTAGATACCAGGAAGAGCTGCAAGTATAATTGAGTTTTTAATAGTATACAGTTTATTTTCTCCATTAAAATCAAATTGCAGTATCATAATTTTGTTATTAAATGTGACACTCTGTGCTTTAAAAGGGACACTCAAATAAGAACCTAGAACTTAACCTCTTTTTATCAAAATTGAAAGAAACATCCTAGGTGTATTTTTAGTCTCAAGACAAAAATATATATAATTTCTAAAAGTGTAGAATTTAGTTATTTCCTTTCATAATCTATTACCCTCAAAAGAATATATAAGAACATAAGAAATTTATGACAATATTATATGGGCCAAAGTAGAATTTTGTATTCGAATGTTCAGTGAAGCTGAGTGGGTTAAGAACATGCCACAGAAATAAAATGATAATTTATCTGACGCTTCAGGGATAAATAGGAATTCCCTGTCAAAAGAAGATGGTTTTTATTCCAGGTGAGGTAAATAGAGAAATAAGTTATTGTCTTACATCTCTGGCTTTTTTTTTCTCTTCCTTATAGGATTGCTCTTGTATACCAGATTATTAAAACTTTGAATTCCTTAAGGCTTGGTTCTATGTCCTCCTCACAACTTATACATGCTTCCTAAGCCATTTCATCCCTACACATGACTTTAATTATAACCTTTATGTTAACACCAAATTTATGTCTCTAAGGGGCACCATTCTGCTAAGCTTCAGATCCATATTTCCAACTGTGCACTAAACAACTGTTCTTAAAGGTCTCAGGAGCACTTCAAGCTCACAATATCCAAATCTTACTAATGAGGTCCCTCAACCCAAAACGGTGTCTTCACATACCGCTAGCCCAGGGAGTGGTATCTGTTTAATTATGCCTCCTTGACTCCTGCCTCTCTTAACCCCCATATCCAACCCAGAACCAAGACCTTTTGATTTTACCTCTTAAAAAGTCTGTTATAATCCCAGTTCTCTCATTTCCATCAAAATAGCCATCATATCTCACCTAGACTACTATAATTTTTTTTTTCTAACTCATAGTTCCCCTTCATTACAAAATAAAATCTGGTCAAGTCATATTCTGGATTAAATACCTTCAATAGCTTCTTATTATTTAAGAGGATTTACATGGGTTGATTCTTACTTACTTTCTCTTTATTATACTTCATCTCTTCCTTTCCCCCTGTGGTTCAGCCTCATATTTTAAGTTTTATAAATTTATCACCTCCTGCCCCAGAACCTTTGCACATGCTATGATTTTTGCTTGTAATGTTTTTCAGTTCTATCCACATCTGTGTGTCTACCCATCCTTTCAAATGAGAACTCTGAGTCATGCCAGGGAAGTCTTCATTGGCCATGCCCATCCTGCCCCCACAATCTAAATTAAATATCTTAAACTCATGAAAGCAACATATATCTTTCTTTCATTATTGGTTCTCATAGTGGGAAGTTCTCATATATTATTGGCATTAGTGGTTTACTGTCTGCTCTGCTCATTAGAATACCTTTTTTAAGAGTACCAGGATAGTATAATATACTTGCAATTTAAGGGGTCATTTTTATTTTCAGTAAAATTAATTAGTGAATATTCATGTGTGGTCATTGAGTTGAGGTTATGTGAACTTAAACATTATTATTTTCAGTTTTGCATTGAAAGTTAACTTTGCTGCTGACCTTAACAGCAATAATACTTTATATGTTTTGATATGGTATCACTGAGTGCCTTTTAAAATGGTCTGATGTCGGGGCCCAGGGTGGCTCAGTCGTTAAGTGTCTGCCTTTGGCTCAGGTCATGATCCCAGGGTCCTGGGATTGAGCCCCCCATCTGGCTGCCCATTCAGGGGGGAGCCTGCTTCTCCCTCTGCCTCTGCTTGTGCTCTGCCTACTTGTGCTCGCTCTTTCTCTGTCAAATAAATAAATTCTTTAAAACAAAAATAAATAAATAAAATGGTCTAATGTCTTAGAGAACATTAAAAAACAAAAAAGTGAGAGATGAACCAAAGTTCTCATTATCTTTGCCTGGTTTCCACTTTTTTTTTTTTTCTGTCCCATTTTTGACTTTAACAAGACTGTAGTCAATCACAACCTCAAAGTCGCATTCATCCACTTTGCCAGGATGAATGTTTTGTGAATCTTCTCTTTCTGATTGCTAGCATAATTTAATGTGGACACCTATCAAGTGGCATAAAGTCTTGTATTAGCAGGCAGCTTTGAATTGCTGTTCAGGTTGTCCTTGACTAAAATTGTAGCAATGCTTTAGTATTTCTATTTTATGCTTATTTAATGATGTAAGTCGCCAACACATCTTTCAATCAGAGAAAAAGACTCATTTACCTTATTTCCCGTTTCTAGCTCAACACCAAATAATGATATTTGTTCTATGTCTTATATTAAAATTTGCATTTGCAAATGACATCTTTTGCTGAGATTGAAGGAATTAAGCAATATTGATTGTACCTTTCCATAGTGCATATAGGTGAAATTTATTTTTGGCGTGAATATATTGTTGGTTTTCATGGCATCTCTCCCATTAAGCTCTATCCTTTAGATTTTTCCCCAAGTCTATTGCTTTTGCCCTGCTCTAGTACACACTTTCTACTGCTCTTATACCAGCACAACCTCAGCTGTATTATAGTATATGAAGATTTACATTTTTAACAATTTCCTTCTGCTTGTCTTTTGATAGCACTTCTTAGGATCGTTATACCCAATATTTTGGGTATATTCCCTTCATTTTTTTTTATTGTATTCATTCACCAGAGTACATTTGTGCTACAACTATGACCTGTTTACTACTGATGACAACTAAGAATGTTCTTGATAATGATAATGTCTTGTCCTATATAGTTCAACAGCACAGTTTGCTGGTGACTGAGCATATGCACTAGAAGAACAATGTCTCAGAAAAATAATGTAAGCAACATAAATAATTCAATGTTTTCTAGGAGCCATATTAAAAAGGTAAAAAGAAATAGATGAAATTGACATTATATTTAACCCAATAACTATTCTTTTCAGATTTATTTATTTGAGAAAGTGGGGGAAGGGGCACAGGGAGAGGGAGATAGAGAGAGGGGGTCTCAAGCAGATTCCACCCCAAGCTCAGAGCCCGACAGAGGGCTTGATCTCAGGACCTTGAGATCAGGACCTGAGCCCAAACCAAGAGTTGGACGCTTAACTGTGCCATCCAGGTGCCCCCCAAATTTTATATCGGTATGTAATCAGTATAAATGCTATTAATGAGATTAAAACATTTTTTTCATGCTAAGTCATTGAGATCCAATGCATGCTTTACACTTGGAGCACATATTAATTCAAATTAGCTACAATTCAATGCCCAATAGCCACAGGTGTCTGGTGGCCACCATATAGGACAGTGTTGACTCTAGGAGCTTGCTACTCAAAGTGTGCTTTTCGAACGAGCAGCATCCACATCACCTGTGAGCATGTTAGAGGGATAGAGTATCAGGCCCCACCCCAGACCCACTGGATCAGAATCTTCACTTTAACAAGATCCCTAGTACACATTAACAATTGAAAAGCATCGCTCTGGTATTCATGTAAAATTTCTAGGTTCCCAAATGTAAAGAAAATTGGTATTATTCTGTATACCATGGATTTTTTTTATAACAGCTTTATTGAGATATAATTGACATACATTCACCCTTTTAAAGTGTACATTCCAGTGTTTTTTAGTATATTTGATGTTGTACAGCTATTACCACTAATTTTAGAATTTTTCTTTCTTATTCTAGAAAGGAAATGTTGTACCACTTAGCAATCACTCCCCATTCCCTCATGGCCTCAGCCTCTGGCAATCACTAATATACTTTCTGTTTGTATGGGTTTTCCTATACTAGGTATTTTTTTTTAATAAATGGGGTCGTACAATATATGGCCTTTTTCTGTCTGGCTCATTTCACTTAGCAAAATATTTTTAAGGTTCACCATGCTATAGCATGTTTCATTACTTTATTCCTTTGTTATGGCCAAATAATATTCCAATACATGATGTGCAACATTTTGTTTATTTCATCACTGATGGAAGTGTGAGTTGTTTCACCTCTTGACTATTGTGAATAATGCTCCATGCACATTTGTGTGCAAGTTCTTATTTGGATATATATTTTGAATTCTGTTAGGTAAATAACTAGGAGTTGATTGAGGTCATATGTTAACTTTATGTTTAATTTTTGAAGGTATTACCAGATTGTATTACAAAGTGGCTATACCACTTTGCAAACCTACTAACAATGTATGAGGGTCCCAGTTTCTCCTCATCCTTGCCAATAATCATTGTTCATCTTTTTTATTCTAGCCATCCTAGTAGTAGATTAAGTGGTATCTCATTTGGTTTTCATTTACATTTCCTGATTATTGATAGCGTTGATAATCTTTTCATGTGCTTATTGACCATTTGTATATCTTCTTTGGAGAGATGTCCACTTACATCCTTTGCCAAGTTTTTTAAAGATTTTGTTTTTTTTAATTTGAGAGAGGGAGGGGGGAGGGTGGAAGGAGCAGAGGGAGACAGTCTCAAGTAGACTCCCTGCTGAGTGCAGAACCTGATGCAGGGCTTGATCTCACGACTCTGAGACCATGACCTGAGCTGAAATCAAGAGTTTGGATGCTTCATCAACTAAGCCACCCAAGCACCCCTGCCAAGTTTTTAATTGAATTTTATCCTTATTGTTGAGTGATGAGAGTTCTTCATATATTTTGGATACAGATTTCTAATAAGATGTATGATTTACAAATATTTTCTCCCATAGATGGAATTGTTTAAATTTGAAGTATTATCTATTATCTATCATCTATTTTCTTATGCTTTTGATATTTTATCTAAGAAAGTATTGCTAAATCCAAGGTCAAGAAGATTTACCCATATATTTTTATCTAAGAGTTTTATAGTTTTAACTCTTATATTTAGGTAGTGATCACTTTTGAGTTAATTTTTATATATGGTATGAGGTGGGAACCCAACTTTAGTCTTTCCTATGTGGATGTCCAATTGTACCAACATTATTTATTTAAAAATTATTTTTTCTTTGATTGAATTGTTTTTGCACCATTATCCAATATCAAATAGACATTGATACAGGTGTCTACTTCTGGACTCTCAGTTATATTCTATTGGTCCACATGTCTATTATTATGCCAGGACTGCACTGACTTGATTAGTGTAGACTTGTAATAAGTTCTGAAATTGGGAAGTCTGAGTCCTCTAAATTCATTCTTTCTCTTTTTTTTTTAAAGATTGTTTTGGATATTCTGGGTCCCTTACATCTCCATATGAATTTTTAGATTAGCTTGCCAATTTCTGCAAATAAAGCATCTGGGGTTTTCATAGGAATTGTGTTGAATCTGTAGGTCAATTTGAGAAGTTTTGCCATCTTTAAAATACTGTCTTTCAGTATCCCATGAATATGGCATATGTTTCCATTTATTTGGGTCTTCTTTTACTTCTTTCAGTGATATTTTGTAGTTTTTCATGTATAAGTCTTCCACTTCTTTGCTAAATTTATTCCTACATATTTTCTCCTTTCTGATGCAATTGTAAAGGAATTATTTTCTTAATTATATTTTCTGATTATTCTATTTTACTTGTACTCTGCAACCTTACTAAACTCATTTGTTAGTTCTACTGGTTTCTTTTCTGTATGTGTGGATTCCTTAGGATTTCTTATATACAGGATCATGCTATTTGGGAATAGAGAAAATTTTACTTTTTTTTTTTCTAATCTGTATGTTTTTTTACTTAATTTTCTTGCCTAATTGCCCAGGTTAGAACCTCCAGTACCAAGTTTAATAGAAGAGGGGGTGCCTGGTTGGCTCAGTTGGTTCAGCATCCAGCTCTTGATTTTGGCTCAGGTCATGATCCCAGGTTCATGAACACCATGTGGGGCTCTGTGCTCAGCAGGGAGTCTGCTTGAGATTCTCTCTGTCCCGCTGCCTCTGTCCTTCCCCCCTCAAATAAATAAAATAAATCTTTAAAGTTTAATAGAAGTGATAGGACCAGACATCATAGGGAGAAGGTACTCAATTTTTACTATTAAGTATGACATTAGCTGTGGAATTTTCCTGGATGGACTTCAAGAGGTTAAGAAGTTCCTTTCTCTTCCTTATTTGTTGAATATTTTTCAGATGAAGAGTAGTGGGAACTTGTCAATTTTTTTTTTGCATCTGTTGGAATGATTATGTAGTTATTGTTTTTCTTTTATTAATTGGTATACTACATTCATTGCCTTTCATATGTTAAACCAACATCGCATCCTGGAATAAATACCACTTGGTCATAGTGTATACTTTTTATATGCTGATGGATTCAGTTTGCTAGTATTTTGTTGGGATATTTTGCATCTATATTTATAAGAGAAATTGGCCTGCACTGTTCTTTTCTTGTGATATCTTTGTCTAGTTTTGGTATCACAGTAATACTGGTCTCTAAGTAAGTTGGGAAATATTCTCTACTCTTCTAGTTTTGGGAAGAGTTTGTGAAGAATAGGTGTTAAATCTCCTTTAAATATTTGATAGAATTCTCCAGTGAAGCCATCTGGGCCTGGGCTTTTCTGTGTGGGAAGTTGATTTTGGTTACAAATGTATTCTCTTGTTATATATCTGTTCGGATATTTTATTTCTTCTTGAGTCATGTTCAGTGGATTGTGTCTTTCTAAAAATATGTTTATATTCATTCCATGAATGAAGTATTAAGTGAATTGAGGAAGTCAACACTTTTCTTTCACTACTCTCCCATATAATATGCAGCAAAGATTATTCCCTGTAGTTAGGATTATAACAGTACAGCCAAAATGAGCCTTGAGAAGTGTATAGTTCTGATATTTAATACATCTTCATGAATTCTCAAGCAGTGGATGATAGAGCAAGATTTTTTCTTTAGCCACATTTGACTTTCTACTCTCCCATAATATGCAAAGAACATTTAAATAATGGGGAAAAACTAGACAGAAAAAAAGACAGGACCAGTAGTAAAATAATGAATGGAAGTAACCTACATCAAAAAAAAAAAAAAAAAGACATAGAACAACATACAAAATATCAGATATGCATTTTCATAGTAAAGGTCACATCTAAGTTAAATCCATATTCTAAATATTGGAAGAAACTTGATCATAATTTAATCCAACCTTCCACCCAATATTATTTTTTTACATTACTATTTTATAATAGGGTGATAGCCCTTCACCTGTTTCTTGAATACTTATACTAGCAAGGTAATTACCTCTCATAAAGTAATCTATTTTATCATTAGGCAAAACTACCTCCTAAGCTATGCACATTTGGTTTTGGTTCTGTCAGCACAAGTAGTATGGAACAATTTACTTTATTTTCTATTTGACAACGCTTCAGATATCAGAAGGCGGCGAAGCATTTTCTTCTCAGTAGATTTGTGACAAAAATATAATGGGATCAAACTAAAAACAAATTCTGAGAACATAATCTACACTTTAAATTCCCTAGTGAATTTTCTCTTGAAAAATACACATAAAGTATCTCCTACCATTTTCTAAACATTTCTGGGGGAAGTTGAAGCTGGGAGTAAGTTAAGGATTAAGTCCAGATTTGGTAACGAGGTTAAGTGATGCCATTTGGGGCCTGTGGTTTTCTTTGTAACAGAGCCTTCTCTTCTTGCTCTAGGAGCCCTCATCTGCATTAACTGCTTTTATTTCCACTCTTTCTAGATAGCATCCACATTTCTCTTTTCAGTCCAGACTATCCTTTTGAGCTGTACCCATAAAACTCACTGCCTACTTGAACCCCCTTTTCTTTGTCTCAAAGATTCTTCAACTCAACACCTCCCAAACTGATCTTGTAACTTTTCTGTGCATGTGACACCATTCTCCTCCTCCTTTTATAATCAAGGCATTACTTTTTATTTTTATTTTTTTTTGAAATATTTTATTTATTAATTTGACAGAGAGAGACAGCGTGAGAGGGAACACAAGCGGGGGAGTGGGAGAGGGAGAAGCAGGCTTCCCGCTGAACAAGGAGCCCGATGCAGGGCTAGATCCCAGGACCCCGGGATCATGACCTGAGCCGAAGGCAGCCGCTTAACCAACTGAGCCACCCAGGCACCCCAAGGCATTACTTTTTAAATGTATCTCCAATTGATCTTCTTTATTCCTGCTCTACCTGTATCACCCTCGCCTAGTTATCATCATTTCTCACCTGAACAACTACGAGAGTGACCCACCTGCATCCACTCTGGACTGTGGTCATTCTATTGTCACATTTTAGTCACAGTTTAGAGTGTCAACCTCACCATGTCCCACCTCTAATTGTTTCTCTTGCCTTTAAGATCAAGATAGAACTCTTGCAAGTGCCATGCACTTTTCCAATTTGCTAAAACACTTCAGTAACCCTAGTAGCAAGTGAAGCATGCCCTCCTCAATATAATTTTAGCACCATGTTAGTCTCAATCACCACTTTTTACTTAAAATTATAAATAATAAAGAATCATGACCTTGAAAGCATAAAGAATAAACAATATGGAATGAAGGTCTCTAAGCTTTTCTTCCTAGTTTTTTCTTTCAGTATTGTCATAAATTATGTGTCCTTCTGGATTGATTGAGGAAGTAGAGGGGTAGGCTCTACTTGGGAAGGAGTGAGGGAAGGTTGATGTAGGCTAGAAGTTGTGCTGGAAATGCAGTCGGATCTGAATTGACTAGAGATCATGTTAAATACTGTAAGATCACAACTTTACACATATCAATAATTTTTCATATTTTCCACAGTGAAAGTGCTGTCAATTTAACTGATGGCAATTGATGTCAATTGCCAATTTTTTTGAATCCCAGATATCAACTAGTTTTGCATTCACTGCTTGGTTGAGTTGTTAATGTACTGATGTACCTAAGACATTGGAAAACGATTATTAGTTAAATCCATTGTCACACATATTAACCATTAGAAATTTAGTGGAGAGAACATTTTCCTCTCTGTTGCAGTTTGATGTGAGAAATTAGTTTTTTTTTTTTCAAAGATTTCAGTGGTGTGTATGTGATAAAGTTTTCACATTATTAAGTTGCTATAATATTGTATTATTTTATAGCAGCTCATTTAATTGTTACAAATTTGTGCTGGTGTTTAAAACTCCTTTTTATCGATTCATTAGAACTTAGAAGGATTAAGCTAACTAGTGAGTAAAAGCCCTAGGATTTGAATATGCTTCTGTCTCTAATGTCTGTAATCTTTCTTCAGTATCAGTGGTTTCCAAAGTGCAGTTACCACACCAGCAGCATTAACATCACTTGGGAACTTGTTTGAAATGCAAATTATTGAGCCCCACCCCAGACCTCTTAATCAGAAACTCTGGGATGAAGCTCAGCAATAAATGTTTTAATAAGCTGTCCAGATGATTCTGATGCACACTACCTATTGAAAACCACATTGTTATATCTCTCGTAATCCACAGATAGGACAAGCAGCTAACAACTTTCTTATTATTTTTGACTTACTAATTTATGGCCACTAAAACAGAATAAGCAAATAATTCAATGTTTTATTCCAACTTACTAAGCAAGAGATACCAGACTTAATAATTAGTGTCCCCAATTATATTTAGGAGGGCATATAATTAAAAGGTTCAAATGTCTAAAAATTAATTGAATGTTCTTATTGTAAACTATATTTAACTTCAATGTCCTGTGCTAAGTTTTATTTCATTATGGAAACTTAATGATTCTCCAATTCCCAGGTTGAATTGCCAAGGGAAGAAACTTATAACAAGTTTATACTTCGAGGAGAATTCTTTTGCTTTCTGTGTGGGAACAGAGCAGTTCTTTTTACACATCTGCTCTCCTCCCATTGCAAAGAGTAAGGTAACCCTGAAGCTAATGGAGTCTGTGAAATGGGGACTGGTTAGCAGTTAGTAACAAGTGAAGAAGCTGTGCATTCCTTGGTTTTTGGCGCGTGATCATGAATTAATTTGAAGGCCATTGTTTCACTATATTGGAGGTTGAAGAGAACTACTGTGTATGAAGAAATACATTGTTTTCTTTCTTTTTTTTTTTTAAAGATTTTTATTTATTTATTTGACAGAGATGGAGAGCACAAGTAGGCAGAGTGGCAGGCAAAGGGAGAGGGAGAAGCAGGCTCTCTAATGAGTAAGGAGCCTGATGTGGGGCACGATCCCAGGACCCTGGGATCATGACCTGAGCCGAAGGCAGATGCTTAACCGACTGAGCCACCCAGGTGCCCCTACATTCTGTTTTCTAAAATTAATTCTAAGTCAGCCTTTGGGAAACAGCTTGTTTCTATATTAGAGATTAACTATATTTTATTCTGGGGAAAAAACATTGCTACTTAGATACTAAATTTTAGCCGGTACATATTTACTAAAATTCGATGGGAGTTGTAGGAGCCAGGCGATAACAGGGCACAGAAGAAATCCTGAAATGCAGCCCTGAGTGCCCTAGCCTTTAGCCAAGACTTCCGAAGTCAGCCATTGGATTTACACAAAGGGAAGGGAAACATATGAATTATAACTCAAAATTCTCATATGAAATTAATCTCATTCAAGGTACCTCGCCTCTAAATCCAGTCACTGAAAGTATACTTAAATATTCTCCTGTGGGATGATGCAGGGATGAAAAGGTTTAACAAAACTTTGAAGGAGATTTAAGTTGGCAATGTGGGATGTGTGAGTTGGACACATGCCGGGACCCAGGAAACCCCTGTTCCGACATGGGGTAGCGCTTGTTGATAATCAAAAGTGGTTTGCAGAAAGTTTCTCAATGAGTAATTGGTCTCCCCAGCCTGTTTGGGCATGGCCCCTGCTATCTGTGTTTGAAGACTATTACTTGCCTTTAAATAGCTATGATTTAGAGAGCTACTACTCAGGCACTAATGTAGTTCAGCGGTGTGAAAAACAGACAGCTCACCATATGAGGTAAGTTAATATATGTAATTGGGGATACTGTAAGTTGAATTCTTTGGAGGAAAAGGGGTTTACACAGTGAATACATTAATAAGGAACATCACCACCAGTGTACTTAAAGTATGTGCTAAGAGATCTCCCCCTGAAGAGTTTGCCTTCCGACATGCTGAATTGCCCCAGGCTTGGTGGCGGCTTCATAAAATATGGGAGTGTTCAGTGTGGAGCTGTTAAGTTATTTATTCCCCTTTCTGATACGGCATGCATGCCCTGCCACTGTTTGATGAATCACTGAAGAGAATGGGAGCTGACAAACACTTTTCCTTCAGTGGCTGGTCACACTGACAGCATCAATAGAAAAACATCATGGGTTCTAAAATGCCACATTTTCACCATTTACCCTGAATAAGACATGAAGCTCTTTAAGGAAAGCAGTAGTACTTTATCATTAAGGGCCAGCTGACAGAGAGGCGAGTGTGCTTTGAACTCTCTCAAGTCATCATTCTTCATTTCTTCTCTCCTTAGATGGAAGGCCCACCCACATGGGCTGTGAGCAAGGTGGGGACTGTTGCACCTTTTAAAATCGCATTGATAGATTGGGCTCATCATCACCCATTCTGGATCCTGCCCATCGGGAGAGGCTCCTCTTCTCATTAGGGTCCTGTAATGTCTGCAGCTAACATTGTTCTCATGCAAATAGAATGGCACAGAAGATAAGTGCCATGAAAATTCAATTTCCCCCGACCATCATTACCCTTTTTCTTTTAGTTATTCCCACTTCAATCTGCTGGAGGTAATGTGTGCAATCTGCTGGTACTTTTGTAAAATGATTACTACATCTTAGTAATGAATTTCCCAGCTATTGCACTAGGGGGTGTTTTAGCAGGTTCCCGAGTTTTCCTAGTGCAGACTTGGCTGCAGTCCTTACACAGTACAGTACCTCCACAGTGGATCCTCAGGATGGAGAACTTTCTGCCTAGCTAATAGAACTTGGATTCAGTACTTTCCCTTCTTTAGTCCTCAATGGCACCTGTGAAGTAGGTGATTTCTTTAACGTTGTCTGGAAAATGAAAATAAAGTGCGGCTATCTGTCCAAATCGAAGGATAAAAACTCCTATTGGTAGATGCATAGTAATATTTCTCTGTAGTTTCTGACCAAAATTGGAAAATTTAGTAAGAATGTAAAATTCGAGGTATCTAATATAAATATATTGTATTTATAAAAGGGTGTGAGTTAAATTATGGTTTAGAATGATGGAGAATTCCTACTTGGGCTCATCTAAAAATTAAGAGAACTGACGGGTACAATTTAAAATTTCTATACTTGATCCTATCCTTTATATTTTAAGTTCTTCAACAGTGGCACGCAATATGTAAACGTTGTCTTGCTAATAATATATCACGTTATAGTGGCTCTTTGTTTCTTCTGAAATTATTCCACCACATCTTCATTAGTGTGGGAGTTAGTTGTAAGAAAAAAAAAAAGAGAGAGAGAGAGAAGAGAGAATACCGGGAAAAATGTAGATTTAACCAGAGATAACAGATGTGCACGTGTGTGTCTGTTATTGACACAAATATAGAATGTAAATTATACCTTCTCTGACGACTGCTATCTTAATAGAAATTGTGGAGTGCAAAAACACAGGCATATGTTTTAATATATTTTATGGAAACCTTATTTATCTCCTAAAGTGTAGAGGTGTGCTTTCCCAGGGATTAGGAAAGCCCTTTACCTATGACCGGTATGATAGCATTTTATGTGTGAAGGGGAATAAAAGTTTTCAAAAATTTTAACACTTCTTTGGAAAAAAAAATGACACAGTTATTGTTTATATAAGGCTTGGCTTAGAACATACTTTTTCCTTACAAACTGTGAAGCTATTTTTGTAGAGCATATGTTATTTATGTTATTCTATTTACATGATCTTGAGATATTTTTAGTGGATTAACATGTTAGATGCATTAGCCATTTCATTTACAACTGAAATATTAATAGATCCCCAGAAGTTGAAGATGTTGATACAATGTAAAAAAAGAAGTCAAATTATTGCTTGTACCTGAACTACTTCATTTTACAAGTTGATACATATAATATCGTATAGTAATTAGGCTGAAGCTATTCAGAATGTCTCTGGGGTGTACCATGCAGTTTAGATGTGAAGAGTTACCAACATGTGGTACAGAAAATATATCTGAACTGCAGTTGCAGTATTGGCACTTCAAGTTACACACCAAGGACGTAATTACTGCATCCTTGGGGTGGAACTATGCAGGAGTCACAGTTTATAGTGACCTCGAGAAATACTGCTACTGTAATTTTAAACTAAAACATAGAACTTGAATGTGAAATTGTATTTTGATTTTGAATGGCTTGTATTGTGAATTTGGTCTCCCGAAGAATAACTTATTGCTATGATAACTTCCCCACTCTCCTATTAGAATAGGCATTCAAATATGTAAAGTGTTATTAAAGCGTCCTTTATGACTGAATGGTTAACTGGTTACACAGATAGGTAAAAGAAGGAGTACTCCAGTGGGTTGGAAGAAGCTGCTAATTACAACCCTCCCTCCCAGTAAGCTTCATGGTCTGCACTTTTCAGAAAGATAGAGCCAATGGAGCGTGACTGCCTAGGGCATCACAGTCCCGGGGGGTTTTCGTTGTTTGTTTAGGTGTTGAGAAACACACATTATGACCGTAATAATAATTATGTATTTGGAATTGGATTTTTGCATCTGCGACACAAGGTTCCATCTTCCATAAAAATGCAACCTCAGCACTATTTTTATGATGCTTCATTTGCATTTGGAGCCAGAACTATTCAAACACAGGCGTTATTTGACTATGGTGCCACTATTGTTAATTTAACATAAAATTAAACATTCTCAGTGACCACTCTTCAAGCAATGTTTCAACTCTTTATTAAGGACAAGTATGTGTATACAGTCTTTAGTTGATATGAAAAGTAAGGTTAAAAGGTTATAAATTATTTTCTATTATCAGAATAATATCCACCTTCTTACACTTGTTCATAATATGACAAAAGTAAAGTAGTTGAACTTTACTTAGATAATGATTCCATAGCAATTAGATTTTATTTTCTGAAATATAGCCCAAAGACATTCTATTTTTGACTCCTTTTAAGAAATCAGATTCAGAAATAAAAAAGAAATCAATTTGAAAATTATTTAATCCTCTAGCTTTCATTCTCTCCCATGTATTTTCTAAAAATATGTCTTCTTTTCTTGGTTTCTCTTCTGACAGGCAACAATCATTCAGGGGTTTTTGTTTGTTTGTTTGTTTTAATTCTCTTCTACCTCCTTCCTATTATTTCTTGTCCCATTCTGAAACATGTTTGTTTTTTTTTCTGGACAAGAATATTCCATATATTTGTCAAATTAGTAACTTCATCCAAATTATATACAAAGTCATGGTCTGAAAGTAATGCAGGAACAGAACTTCTCTATTGCAAATTCAGTGGTGCCAATAAAAAATAAAAATCTCTTTCTAAAGAAGATATAGATATAATTCATCTCTTCTCATGTTCAATGTGTAAAAACTTGAGAGTTAAAATCTTAAGTTTTCACTTAGGGCATTTGCAAACTTTCTTAAGTCCTAGTTCTCCCATATCACAAAAAGAAGACATACAGCAAAAAGTATACTCTGTGAAATATGATAGCTAAAAAAGAAAAAAAATAAAAGTTTCAAAATAAATATTGTGCCTGTACCTGTAATAACATAATATACATTTTTATCAGATTTTTATTTTCATAGTTTAGGTTTTGAAATTGTTGGGTGCTTTAAGAATATATAATTCTGATTGGAAGGTGGATATTAAAATCATATGGGACTTAATGAACATTGACCTTATATATTTAGATATCCTACATAAAAGTATTGTGTTAGGAAAAAAGCTACCATTGTCTTCTGCATTTAATTAAAATAATTTCAAGCAAATAAACAACAGTGTTTCCACAGGCAAGATCCAAGAAGTCCCATCTTCTAGATGCCAAGTTTAGTGTCTTAATGAATTCTTGAAATGTTGCTAATGGAAACAGTATACACCTGCCTTTGTGTCACTCTCTCCCTGATTAAAAGTGATGTGGCATAGAACATTAAAAACATTCTCCCTTCTATATGAATCATATAACTTATCTTTTATAAATGGCATGCATTTCCCTTTTTCTCTAGTAAGCTTGCAGCGGGTTTAAAGCATTGGGTGTTGGGGAGAGGGGGTGGGTGGGGATTGGCACTAGAGGTAGAAGACACTAAAAATCTTCCAGGTTAGGACGTAAGACTATTACTTTGGAGATTTCAGTAAAGTTGGTGTTACAAATTTTGCTTCTTTTAAATATGTGCGACGTTTTTGCGTTTCCTGATGTCAGCCATGTCCCCTAGCTTTGAAGATGTATACAATAAAAATATTCTTCTTGCCATCTAAACATGATATAGGAACAAAGAACCCATACATAGATTTTCCAAATGTTATTTTACCTTATATACAGCATCCACAAATATCAGTGAATGAGAGTTCATCATTGCTGTAAGGGAGAAGTCTAGCTGATTCTGCAGTAGTCCTGCAAATCATTACACTGTTAACTTACAGAGATAATAATAAGCCAATGACATATATTGTGTCCTGGGCCATTCATTTCACAATGCTGTATATTATAAAACTCCTTATAGCAGTCAGCTATACTGGCTGATGTCTTTTTAGGGTTCTCTGCTATCTTCCTTCATAGGACCCTGTCATTTCATGTTATGGTATTTTTCATAATATGAAATTATATCTGCATGTTCATTTGTTTAATATCTGTTTTCTCTACTGACAGCTCTTTTTTTGTTAAATAACTTACATGTGATACTTAGACATGGTCTGGGGCACATATAAGAGCTCAAGAAAATTAAGTTGGGGGATTATAATAGTTTAAATGCCTACTGTTACTTTTTTTAAAAAAAAAAATCTGTGTTTTAAATTTATTTTTGGCATAACCAAAAATGGTTTTTCTTGAAGGATGGATGGATAGCTAAACAGGTATACGTAGAGATAAATACAGATATATTCATATGCACACAGAATAGTTTACTTCTTAATATTAATATGTCTGAATCAACTAGGTATTTCATCAGTTCCCCACTGCATTGAGATAGTCCAATAAAGAGAATCCACTCTAGTATAGAAACACATAGATAAAATAGTATGTGGATGTCCATATCCTGGTTGTGATATTGTACTATACTTTTGCAACATGTGACCATTGAAGGAAACTAGGTCACGTGTACATAGCATCTCTTTATATCATTTCTTCCAACTGCAAATGAATCTAAAATTATCTAAAATAAGTTTAATAAAAGATGGTATGTGGAATTTGTGTAAGAACATTACCAGATGTACAAAATGAAAAATAAGACAACTCTACTTATTATTACTGTGGCAATTGGAGACATTTTTGTGTCCAAAATTTACACATTTAAAGAATTGAGCCTGGGGTGTCTGGGTGGCTCAGTCGGTTAAGTGCCTGACTCGATTTCTGCTCAGGTCATGATTTCAGGGTCCTGAGATGAGTCCGAGTAGGACTCAGCACTCAGCGGGGAGTTTGCTTTCCTTCTCCCTCTCCCTCTGCCCCTCCCTCCCCTTTTTCTCTCTCTCTAAAATAAATAAAATAAATCTTAAAAAAAAAAAAGCTTGGGCCAACCTGACATTTTAAAACCACAATGATCTGTTAATACATTTATGAGATTTCCATATTGCCCGATTCCTATATTTTAATAATTTTAATTAAATTATAACATGGATGAATAATAAAATAAAAAATTTTAAAAAATCATAGATATTCAACCTGATAAATTTTTAGAAACTGAACAAACCTGTGTAACCAGCATCCAAAGAGATGAAGGAAACTCTGTCCTGACCTCTGACTCCATAGATTTGAATCTTATTTCATCCCTATTTTTCTGTTTTGAAAAATTAAATGTATAAAATATTTTAATATTAGTGTATAAACTAAATATTAATAAATATTTAAGTAAATAAAATATAATAAGATGTTAAATAAATATATATAATAAAATATTTACAAATATTGCCAAAGTTTCCTTATCCCTTTATATATACACACACACCATTTGAAAGCCACTTGCAGGTAGGGACACTTCATCAATAAGTACTCCAGCCTGCATCTCCTAGGCACAAGAACATTTTCCTACATGACTTCAATGAAACTTTTACACTCAGCAAATTAAAATTGATACAACACCATTATTTAATAAAAAGTCCATATCTAAATATCCCCAGTTATTCCAATTATATCCATTACTTTTTGGTACAAGATCCAGTTTAGGATCATGCATTTGTTTTTTTTTTTAAATGTCTCTTTACTCTCTCTCTCTCTTTTTTTTGCTTTGAATGTTTTCTAGCACTTTTTGTTTGTTTTTCACATCTCAGAAGTTTTTAAGGGACCAGGCCCAGCTGTTTTATAGAAAGATGTCTTGTATCTACTTATGTCTTAGAGAAAAAGTTACAGATTTAGACTCATTAATATTTATGGTCTTTTGAAATATTTTCTTTTAAAAGTGTAGTTTAGCATCTGGGCCATATTAGGTAATAAATAGGTGATCTGGTGTTAAGTTCATTTGATTTCCAGGTAGAAAAACCTGCGTCCAACTCTGTTACAAAGTATGTGAACTCAGGGAAATCTGTTGGTCTCTTTAGACCATAAATTCCTCATCTTCGAAATGAATGGATTGGATTCCCTTCGATTGCTAAAATTCTATTATGTTTATTTAAACATTATATATGACCTTGGCACCATATTTGAAATTAGTATTACTACCATGGAATAGACAATTATATCAATACTTTGCCATTTACTGCTTTGGGTAGAATAGCAATCAATCCTACACTCTTATGAATGTTATGCATGGTTATGTTCTGAATTGAATTTATACTATAAAAATTATATACAACTTGTCTAATTTAAATTTCCAAGCTGTTAAAACATTTTTTGAAGAGCTCGCTTTCTTCACCAAGTATACTCTCTTTGTTGTATACCTCACAGCCTACCTTAGAACTTTTCTTCTTTCCTTGAGTTCTAAGTGTAAGAGGGTCTACTAGAGCGGCAGTTAAACTTATGTAATATTTTGCTATGTACAGTTGACGCTTAAAAAACATGGGGGCCAGCGACACCCAACACCTTGTGCAGTTGAAAATCTGTGTATAACTTTTGACTTTCTCCAAACTTAAATACTTATAGCCTTCTGTGGATCAGAAGTCCTGCTGATAGCATAAACAGAAAATTAATATATATTTTGTATGTTATGTATGTATTATATACTATATTCTTACAATAAAGTAAGCTAGAGAGGAGAAAATGTTATTTAAAAAAGCATAGGAGAGAAAGAAAGTGCATTTGCTCTACTGTATTGTAAAAAATTCACATATAAATGAACCCATGCAGTTCCAACCTATACTGTTCAAGGGCCAACTATATTTTATTTCCTAAATATATAAATGTTCTTCTGTACTCTCCAACAATCACTTAATTTTCTGTGCAATGTTTAGACCTTAGGGAAGTATGGCAATATTCCATAAAACTTAAAAGCACATTTGTGGAGTATATTAACATTGTTACAGTGGTGGATACATTTTTAAAAATATATGATGTATTATCCCTCAGTTCTTCTCACTTCACAATTTTGTCATATTTTTATGGAAGACTCTGTGTCACTTCCATCAGAATTATTGCAATATGGAACCTTCTAATTGTCTACCAAAAGGGGTGACATGATGTTTCTCTGCTGCATTAACTTTATTGTTCCCTGTAAGACATTAACATGGCAAAACGCGGAGCTTGTAAATGAGAGACTTGTCTTCATTTGGATCAGAGAAATGAAATTTGTAATTCAAATGAGAAAAGGACATGAACTTATTGCTTAGCCTGGAAAAGTGTTGTAATGTGCCAATTTGGTTCTCATAAGGTTGATTCCAAACATCCCATTAAGGTATTGATTTTGTCCCTTTAGTAAAAAGCTGAGGGTGCTAATGGCTTGGCATTCCATCATTATACCTGGATCTCCACAACGGTAAACTTTCCAAGAATTTTGCTTAACATACCATCTGTCCCCAGACATGATAAACTCAATGGTAGAATGGCTGTGTAACCAGGATGGTTCCTAACCTTGATGCTAGTCTTGTCTATGTACAATTAAAAGAAGTATCACCATGTAATCCTTCATTTTATGGAGTTATCTGTCCTCCATGGGTAGTATTTTTCGCTCAATTACATTTGTGAATTTATAGCTTTAAAAAGTAGCAGGTAGGGGCGTGCCTGGGTGGCTCAGTCGTTAAGCGTCGGCCTTCGGCTCAGGTCATGATCCCAGGGTCCTGGGATGGAGCCCCGCATTGGGCTCCCTGCACCGCGGGAGGCCTGCTTCTCCCTCTTCCACTCCCCCTGCTTGTGTTCCCTCTCTCGCTGTCTCTCTCTCTCTGTCAAATAAATAAATAAAATCTTAAAAAAAAAAAAGTAGAAGGTAAAACAGAAAATAGCAAGTCTGATTTGGAATTTTGATCTTCCTTTTCTCACTCCTTTCACCACAGAGACCCAGGCAGTGGAGCTATTGGATCTGGTTACATTCCCCACACTCTTACAGTAATGTGTTTATATAATAGTAATGTGTGTATATATCATTAGAATGTTACATCTTTATAGCAGATAACATCCAATTTTAATTTTTTGCCCCAGTGCCCTAGTAAGTGCATAACCCATAGCAGGAAATGTAAACAAAAAAACCAAAAAGTCTGCTCAGTTGAGGAACATTTTAATGATTGAATGAAAAACGGTCCCAATTCTCCCTCCCAGTGAGTTCCCTTTGCTTCTTGCCACATGGAGTCCTGCCTGTGTCATATTGAAGAATACTAGAATCCATCTCAGGGAAGGATAAAATTGGTGCTGGAGTGAGCAGACTTGTCCATTCTCATTTACACAAATGTTTTCTACTAGGTTTAGGTAACCGTTTTGTGCCAAGTGTGTTTTCTCTTTAAGTGCTACCAGAAAATGGGGAGGAAGAGTGATTTCATTTCCAGTGTTCAATGGAGAGGACTGAATGAGTACAGAATAAGGATTCTGTTCTGATTGTACCTATACATATAAAAATGGACAACATTCAGATTTCAGCTTCTAAAAAATGTCAATATATAAAATATGTGTCTGTGCCCATTGAGCTCATGAACAAATCATTAGGTAAAGTGTTAGTTTTAAAACTTCACTTGGATACTTGGATTTTTTTTTTTTTTAAGCATTCCTAGTGGGATGTTTTAGATACCATGACTAAAATGGCCTTCTGTTTCATTTTTTGTGTTCCAAACTTTAATGAACATTTATCATTATCTACTAGACAGGAGTTCTAAATTAAAATAAAATAAAAAGAGATCATAAGACTCCCGACTTGCCACTCATTTGTAGATCCCCCTTACCGGGTACCAGAATTAGATTTAAACTCCTAAAAAAAAGTTTCCATTAATATTAATAAAATTTTCCTGTGCTAAATAGAGTATTAGTTTATACGGTTGGAATTTTGTGAATTCTATTACTGAAAATTACTCTGTCACTCTAAGAATGTAGTTCATGAGTTAAAAGTGCTCCAGAAGGGCAGAGATTACAAGGGAAACAGGCCCAGTTCCCCACAAAGCGGATGGGAATAGAGCAGAAGCCTCCCCACGGCTGTCCTCCCAGAGGCTCTTGGGAGTGGGATGGGGTCTGACAATGATGGGCTTCCCTCGACTGGTTCCTTCCTTTGTGCCTCACTCTGGTCCAGAAATAAAGCAGCACATCATGCTCCCAGACTGACACCAGGGAAGCTTCATAAATCAGCAAGTGAGTGTTCTGGCATGATCCTTTAGCCACTGCCTTCCCTCTAGAGCTGACACCTGTCACCTTTTCAAGAGTGTATATCCTCTGTCAGCTGTAGCTGAATTCTGTCTTTTCTGTATCTCCTCTTGTATTCTGCCTAGGTGGTATTATCTGGGTGGCTGCCCATATATGATTAAATCTTTGTCATTATGGACTAGGTTGTTTTTCTTTTTATTTATGTCTAAAATCTTGGAATTTCCTTAAAGTCATTGGGTATATCACCTAAAATGATCCAAAATACATTTCTTTTGTAAAAGACATTATGCATGTAAGTGTATGAACACAGACCTCATGACATGTATTTGTAATCACAGATAAACTATCGCACTTAATGGTCTTGTATGATAACTAATACTTTAGAGCATTATAAATGACAAGAATCCTTAAGTATCTGTGAGTTAGGGATTTGAAGGGCTTTGAACATCATTCAGACTGTAACCATTGCCATGGAGTCAGTAACCGCTGCTTATTTTTTATTAAAAAATATGTATCTTCCCTATGAAACACATTTCACTTTACTTGAAAGCCATACCTGAATCAATTGTACTGTTACCTGGTTTCATTTTGTTGCAATATATTTTACAGGTAAATAGCACAATATAATCCTTTATCTTTTAGAGACATAAGGTTGTGGAAAATGTTTAAAATTTGGCAAGTCACAAATCTACATGAGCAGAAATTTATGTCTCTCCAGTGTTTCCTATTAATGACATTAAAAATAAAATATTTAATACACATTGGGGAATTCTCTACCCCCTCCCAATTAATGTCTTAAATCTTACTGTGAATTTTAGTGAAGCAAACAAGGACCCCAAGGTGTTTGTAATTGGGGGGTATTAAGTGTAGAATACAAGTAGAGAGTGCTTAAAAGGGACAGAAAAAGTCAGTTGCCTATTGATTGGACTGTGGTGGGATAAATGTGTGGCTTCTGCCCTTAATGGAAGCTGATTGTTCGGGGATGTGCCGGCGAGACTGGTCGATTCTTGAGCTGTTGTTTACTGGGAAGGACAATATCAATTTTCCAGAGGGATGATTGGTGCGATGTCAAGGCTGTCACCCTTTTCTCCTCATCACTGACAGACAGCCCGGTGACAATTACCAGTGATGGGACATTGCCTGCATATACACTAGAGGATATAACTAGCAAACAAAAAAAAAAAAAAAAAGAAGAAGAATTTAAAAAAAAAAAAAAAAAAGGAGGAAAGCACTCCTGTAAAAAAAGATATAATCAGCAGTTGTCAGGACTGGTTACATATATGATGTCTGAATAACAGGGCCAAACCACATTGCCTTTGCCTCTGATGTCACATGGACCCTGCCTCATCCTGCTTTAGAAAATTAATCATGGAATTTTGGGGGCAGGGTAGCATTAGTTGTTGGCATTATTTGTTTGAGAGTTAATATCAGAACAAAACATATTTTCTCTTACTTTTTCTAATTAAAATAGACTTTGGTAATTTCAAATGGGCTTGAAAATAGATTGTTTTTATTCTTTAGAAATAATTACATTTGTAGTATATTTCATGAGTGAAAATAACTTTTATGACTTTTCCTCCTGGTCTCATGTTATTGGCCAAAGTCCAAATGTACAACTTGTGAATTGCATTGATCAGTATCACAATGAAACCCTAACGTCCATCATTTTGGCAAAAAGGCATCATTTAAATTGTAGAATATGTTCTGGGCAGGGTGGGTAGTACATATACATATCTACTGGATTATCTATAAAGGTTCATTTTTCCATTTCTCTGTGTTCTATTGTTTAATAGTTTCAAATAAGTTTAAAGATAAAGAGCAGTATTTCCAGTGCCTACTTAACACCTAAACTAGTCAGATTACCTGAAGCATGGGAATTGCCAATTAACTGTACTTTTTTTTCCTCAGGAAAAGATTTTTCTTTGTATTAATTCATAAAAGTCATTTATTTAATTAAGTACATTGAGGCTAATCATTTCATAAATTTAGCGTGTTCTGCTGGAATTTTACTGTTTGGAAAAATTCACAATGAGTATAGTTTTACACAGTCAAATTTACATGTTATTTGTTTTGTATGAATTAGACATTTTTCCCTACTGCAGATTTCCTTAACATCAAAGTGAAAATACCTGTACATAGATAGATAAACACATTTTTGTCTACTTCCCCACAAGAAGGATAGACTGGGAATACTTTCAAGGCTTATCCTCAGTTGTCTCAGGAGGGTTGCGTTCTACAGAATTGGTCACTGTAGAGATGAAAATAATTTGATATATGATGTTCGTTTTCTACAGTCTGTGTGGCATTCATGACATACATCAGATGTATTTTTTCTTTGTGATAAATATGTTCTTAAGTACTATATATATGATTTTGAAAGGAATGTTTTTATTACAGAATTTGGCAAATATTAAAAAGTACAAACTATGAAACAAAAATTATCTACCATTTACAGGAAAAATTGTTAACATTTTCATATTTGTCCATTTTAAAATTTTATGTGTTTATGTGTGTGTGCGTTCTTTTAAGTGCTTTCAGTGATGCTATTTTTAAGCTTGGTAAATGTATTGACAAGTCTATGATTTTGGTGGTGTCCTTTTATTTTAAGTAAGTAGGTTACAATACTGTCAAGTGATTACATATGGAGGTTATTTCTGATAGGGCTTGTAAGATGCCATACAAAAGTTATCTTAATTTCCTCTCATAAACCACCAGCTAATTGATTTTCCATTGCACTCATTAAAAATAGATACTTAGCTTCTCAGAAGATTGTCTCGGAAAACCAAGGCACGGCACAAGTCCTCGGGGATGCCATCAACTGACCATTCCATCAGGCCTAAAATAGTGGTCCTCCTACTTGTCAGAACTGAAGTATTTATCCCATTTCCCAGCAGATAAACATTTGCAAGGCAAATAATAAATTAGCCATTAATCAGAAGAATGTTTGCTTTCAGTGAACTCTGAATGGAGTGGAAATGTCAGGTAGATAGACAAGGTAAATCAACGAGGCAGAATCAATCCCTAGGAAGAACCTCCCATAATTTAGAAAGTGTGGCCCATATGTTTAAAGACTTTGGAAGTTAAGGACATTTTGTGAAGGAAGAAAAGCTATTTAGAAGAAGGTACCTATAGATTTTAAGAATAGACCTCATGTTAACAATTTTTATATATTTAAGCCTCTGATATAATGATATGTCATTTGGAAGTTTCATTTTAAAAATGTCAAATATTTATTTTTAAAATCTTTATGTATTGTAATATATTTTTTCAACCCCAGGAGAGTGTTCATGTTTCATGAAAAGTTTCCATGCCATTATTTTTTCAAGTTAACAATTTGGCAAGTATATTGCTTTGCAAATAAGAAATGACCTTGATATTTTAGGATTATTTTTTTTCCTCATTGTGTTTGTCCTTTCACATGTTTGATACAAAGACTCAGATTTGGAATCTGAGGGGCTTTGCTCCACCACATAAAAACACCTCATCTTGAGTAACTTACTTAACCTTTTATGACCCTCAATTTCCTTATTCATAAAATAGGGACAATAATGCCCATCTCAAAGAGTTTTCATAAGAAATTAAATATTGAAACAAATGAAATATATGTATATTCTCCCAACACAGGCTTGACATTGTTATTTTTTTAACATAGAAGATGTGTGTGTTATATCAATTTATTCTAAACATTATTAATATTTAATCATTTCAAAAACATTTTTGTAATGAGTTAGCAATGCATATTTTGTTTCTGCAGATATTATATCTGAAGGGTTTTAGAAGGCCAAGTGCTTATAAAGAGGGAATATTAGTTCCCTCAATTCTCTTGAGGTTAGAAACTACAACCTTTGTTGTCTTAGAATTGACCATAAAGGAAATTGCTCTTGATTCCAAACACCTACCATCTGGCATGTTCTATTTTCTCATCGTGATATACAATGACTCAGGCATTCTAAAAGTTAAATGTGTGATATAGCCCCAACTTTCCACGTGTTTCTTATTTATCTATTTACCAAAAGTATAAGAAAGAATGAAAGTAAATGGAATAATCATATTCCTCAGCAATGTCCCAAATTCTTCATTTATCACTCACTCCTTTTTTTTAATTATTATTATTATGAGTAGAATTCTATCCTCTAGCTAGGTTTCCTGAACTAGGTAGTTTATAAAGTAATGATACCTTTTAACCAAGACATTAACTGGGTCATAGGTGTACCATCCCCGTAGCTTTGATTGACTAAGAGAATCCTTCTAATCATGAATTTTAAATAAGACTTGCAATGGAAATTAGCATTGCCTCAAGCATAGAGAACAATTAAAATGTTTTGAAATTTTAAAACATATAAATGACTCTTGCAAAGGAGATGAGGTTTCTTTATACAACCCAGAAAGTGATATATTAACCTCCCTTAATAGATTTTAAATTGAAAAGCATTTAGGTCCAAAACATTTCAACTCAGCCTTTAATGTTACTTGCTATTTTTTAAAAATTTTTTTTAAAAAATGTATTCATTCCTGTGGACCTCCCCTCCTCCCATACCACTTTTGTCTTTCACTCTTAAAAGATAACTTTAACCTGTATTTCACAAAGACATATGGAGTTATTATATGTGAATTATTTCAGTTTTTTTCCTGTTTATCTCAAGATTGCTCCAAATTGTCATTTATCCTTTTCTCTTTGGTTCTGTTCTGATACTCTTGTCTAAGGCTATCCTGCCTAGTTATGTTTATGGTTTTCATTTACTCCCATTCTATACTTGACACATATCCGTTCTTTCTGGAATTTCACTCTTTATTGAACACCCTTAAAACAGAAACATACCCACCTCTCTTCCATGCCAAACATAGAACGATATAGGTAAGTTTAAAAAAATTCTATAGGACTTCCTAAAGAAAAAAAATACATTTGGTGTTGGAAAATAAAAAGGCTTCTTAAGACAGTGACATTTTGAAGATATTCCTTAATATTTTAAAGCCTGTCATAACATAAATATGACTAATGGTTATCATGAAATATTTTTAAAATATAACTCACTTTTAATCCCTAAAGCATACAATGAGTCACATAATCTTAATGGTTTCAATTAACAGTGCATATATTTTTCACACCTTGTGAAAAGTTCTATTACTGTTTCCATTCTACAGATGTGAGTCAAAGAGATTAAAAACTCACCTGAAGTCATACATCTAGTAGTAACTGTTAGAGCCAAAGCTTATACTTAGTTGACTCTAGAGTGTTTCCCTGACCACTATACTTACTACCTCTCTACATAGTACTTGCATATATTGTTGACTATAAAGCTGTTGGGTCTCCAAGCTTAGCTTTCCAAATTTATTTGCAGAATTAGTTTTTTCTTTGTACGTGGAACATCTAAAAGAGCGTGGCATGAGACAGGAACAGAAGTGTAGGTTGGAACTATATCATAGAGGTTCTTGAATTCTAGACTCAAAAATTCTGACTTAATTAGCGTGTAATGAGGAGTCATCAGAAGTTTTGAACACGAAGTGACAGTTCTAGCGCTTACATGTTAGCAAATGTAGGCTAAGTAGAAACAGAAAACATTGATAAAATGGATAATCATTTGGAAGCTGTTATAGTAATATGGGTGAGAAACCATGAAGCCTAAATCAGGAGGGCTATAGTGTAATGGGAAGGACATAAATATGTCAGTGTAGTTTAGGTAGAATTCATAGGATTTTGAAGCTGGGATAGTCATGGACCTTAGGCTCAAAGGCAAAGGTGGAAAGAGATGACTCCAAGATTTTAAATCCATGACTGAGAAGATCAAGGAGCCATGAGTGCAAACTGGAATATTGGGAAGACAGTCTGATTTGGGTAATATCTGGCTTGGTACATGTAAAGTTTGATATATTCATGGAAAACCCAGATAAAGATTTGGAAATGGCATTTGAAAAGTAGAGAGTGAAGTCAGAGGCAGAAAATAGTTTTTAGAATCATCTAGTTAAAGGAATTTGATGCTATTTGAGTAGACAGAATCATTAAAGAACAAAGTACAGAAAAAATGAGAAAGAGAGAGAGAAAGGGCTGAGAATTAACCTGCAGTGGTAGTTACATTTAAGGAGCGGGAGGAGTAGGAAAAGGTTCATTCAACCAAATGGTTGAATGAATCTGCAGTCATAAACAATGAAAGAGGGACACCTGGGTGGCTCAATTGGTTAAGCGTCTGCCTTCGGCTCCAGTCATGATCCCGGGATCCTGGGATGGAACCCCATAGCGGGTTCTCTGCTTGGTGGGGAGTCTGCTTCTCCCTCTCCCTCTGTGCTCTCTTTCTCTCAAATAAATAAATAAAATCTTAAAAAAATTAAAAACCCAGATATGTATATGATGTTTATGTGGACATATTGTCCATTTGAGTACTTTCAGGGTTTATGTACCTTTAGACTACTTGTTCATAAACACATAAACTCTAAAGTAAATTTTAGGGTTTTTAATTATTTTTTTATTGTTTCTAACATCTTTAAAATTCTAATGCAAGCCAATAGGGAAATATGAGCTGGTATACACAATTTATCTTACACATAGCATTTCAGAAGCATATATCATAATAAAGTAAGACCACAATGCACTTTGTGTTTTTTTTTCCATTTTATGAATTTATTATTCTTTATCTCTGTTGCCAAAAGTTTGTGGGTCTTACTAGATCCACACATGCTTAAACTTAAAAAAAAAGATTTTAAATTAATGAAAATAAGTTGTTTCATTTCCTTAGGAATAAATAGCAATATGTTAAAGCTATCAGAATGAATTTTGGTCCAGAAGTATGTGACATCTTATTTTGGTTAACTGTAGTTTACTTTTGATGTAAAATTTCTACACTGAAGACTGAGAATCTGACCAAAACCAGGAAGCAAAAATACAAAATTGACACTCAGCACATCAAAACAACAAAATGTTAGACTCCTTGTTTACAGAGCATGTCTTTGAATAATCTATCAGTAATTTGTTTTGTGAATTCATTAAGGTTTTGGATAAGAAAATATATGAAATACACAAACGTAGTTCAAACCAATGTCAATTTTAACCACTGGCTGTTTGTTTACCTCCACCGCACTTTGTTTTCAGACTTTGGGTAGATCTCATTAATTAGACTGGAAAATATGAAAACACAGCTGAAGTATTTTTACATTTTCACAAAACTGTAAGTACAAAACTGCTGACGATGTTTTTAAATCTAGACAGTTGAGTATGAAATATTCTCTTCATCCTGTCCTTTGGTTCTAAGAACCCATCTGCTTTAAACACCAAATAAGATTTTCCTATTTCCTATTCTCTTTTCATATAATAATAGTAGGATCATTTCATTTTGTTGGTGATAGTTTTCAGTGTACCTTTCCATTTTTCTGATTAATCACATATATTGAAAATCAGATTTGTAATCAGTAGGAAAGAGAATAGAAATGTCACATACCCTACAAAGATTGCGGGTGAATTGATGTAAGTAAATATTTTTCCTTCATGCTTTCCAGTTAATCAACATGGATTTCCCTTTCATTCATAAATATATGTATGTGTATGTGCAAGAGAAGTGTTGCATACTTCCGCAACTCCTTCAGTGTTTTCTAATACATTCAACTAAATGTATATTGAGCATCTACTATGTCAGAGACAGAGCAGTAGATAATAGAGACAAAGATTTGTCCTTATAGAGCTTCCATGTGAAAGAGGTAGACAGAAGATAAATGTATAAATGACATTAAATTTAAAAACAGGAAGAGAGTAAAGACAACAGAAGAGAAGACAAGAGAATAGAAACTGTTGTTGGGGGGTGCCACAGAAGGTAGACTAGATGGAGACAGCAATGGAATAAAGCAGGCCTTGCAGATATCCGCTGCATACTCTCTCAATAATGTATAATCCACATTTCTCTTTCCCACTTACTCATCTTTTTGTCTTCTAGAACAGGAGTTGCCAACACACAGATTAGGATGTGATTAGGACCACAAAGCTCTATCACGTACAAACTATATGCCGATGACTCAGTTGTAGATTTTTATATGTTGCTCTTCAGTGTGTTTGCCCTCAGCCCATGCTCGACAGCCTTGATTTGAAATCTCCAAAACCTGCTTGACACAAAATGTACACTCACAAATTGATTTCAGTGCTTCAGGTTAATGAAAGACATCCTGCTTTATTAAACAGTTGAGAATGTATGCTCAGGAGAACCCGCAAAGGGAAAATTTTAAAAATCTGAGCAACTAATCAGTATTTCAAATAAGTACCATTTTAGTTCACTGAAATAATTTTAACCTTCTCAGTGTACATACAATCATTTGTTGCCATGTATATATAAAAATCCTCAATTTACATAAGAATTTTGGCTCATGATTGCATTTAAATATTTTTACTAATGTTTTTAAAGATATAACTGTTCTTTTTCTTTAGTACATTGCAGAAAGATCTTGAAAATAGAAAGTCTGTGCATCATAAAAGCAAATTTAATCTTTTTTTTCTTTCAAAATGTTAACTTTGAGTCTGAATTGGGACAGAAATATTATCTCATTCTCTCTATTCTTGCTGTTGTTTAGACATCACACTGACGTTAGGTGTGCTTGAATATTGATGTCACTGTGGATGACTTGGGTATCTGCCAATAGTTCCAAAAGAATTCATTGTGAAGGACTTTGTACCTTAGGTACACGGTAACATATAATATGTGGTTAGTTACTATATGTATTCCTTTTATTTCTAAATTAGTCATTCCAGGCACCTGGGTGGTTCAGTCCATTGAGTGTCTGCCTTCAGCTCAGGTCATGATCCCGGAGTCCTGGGATCAAGCCCTGCATTGGGTTCCCTGCTCAGGGGAGTCTGCTTCTCCCTCTGCCTCTCACCCCACTCCTGCTCTCTTTCTCTCAAATAAATAAATAAATCTTAAGAAAATAAATTAGTTCCTCTCATTATTACTGGCCACAGAATATTCCTTAGAAACACTGAATATGAAAGACTTTTTTTAAAACTGTCTTTTGCATAATGAAAATTCAGAGAGCTTTAATATTTAGTAACTGCCTTTAGGTATAGTTTGTCAGTGTCCTTTCCACCCTTGACAATAGTCTTCAAAACTTCTGGTCACTTGCTAATAACTCTTCACTTCTCAGGAGATTAAATTGCTATAGGCAAGTTTACTTAATAAATCTACAAAGAAAAAAATTAAATTAAATAGAAGATTCATGTATATATCTCCTTTTCAATTATTTTTTTCTATGTTGTCATGCCAATATATTTTATTCTTTCACCTAATGTATGAATGTGTACAAACACATGTTTTAACAAGATTTATGTTTTGAAAAAAATAATTTGTTTATTTAAAAAATCATAAATGTTTTATGTGAAGATGGTAGGACTGGGAGAAATATCTAATCAAAAGTAGGAGGCAGGAAAAAAGTCACATTTTAAATTTTGTGCAGCAACAAGGTAAAAAGAATGAATGGCATTAAAAAGAATGGATTGATCCTCTTTTCTGTTGCTATCCAGTCTTTTTTTTTTTTAATCTTACACATCAGTACATAATCTTAAATCTCCCATAGACTTTGTTGCTTTCCATAAAGACACAAAAGAGCAAACATAACAAATAAAATAGAGAAGGGGCTGCTGTTATGAA
This sequence comes from Leptonychotes weddellii, assembly GCF_054177405.1. Lineage (NCBI taxonomy): Eukaryota > Metazoa > Chordata > Mammalia > Carnivora > Phocidae > Leptonychotes > Leptonychotes weddellii. Next base: position 166,182,385 of record NC_138369.1, on the reverse strand, counting down.
GGAAATCCCTGAGACTACAAGAAGAGGTCTGAAACAATGAGTAAAGTTTTGGTTAAATTGTCTCTTAACAAGTTGCAGTCCTGGGTGTACTCTGTTAAGGAGATACTTTGGTGAGCAGGAGCCCATTTGTAATTAGATAAGGAAGACTGACAGCAACAGTTAGTGGCTCCCATGGAATGACAGGTATTGACTGAATACCGGGCTGGGTTGGAGATGGTGACGGAGTCGATAAAAGCATCAGGGCTTGTTTGGAGTACCAGCAATGCATTAATTTGCCGCCTGGAAAGAGCCACAGACCTTCTTCCCCATGTTCAGCATTGATGAGGTCTAACACATTTCATCTTCTGTTTACCACGAAGAACGCTTGTAACTGGTATACGGCACCACAAAAAAGGAAATAAAACAGGGAGCATATTTTGTGTGAGCTCCGTGGTGCAGAGCAGGTCTAGAAAAATAAACCTCATTTGAATCATCAAACCAAATGCAGAAGAAAAAGTTTAGCTAACACTAATCAATTGAGAACAAAAGTGTTAAATGATTTGGGAGAAGAGATAAAAAGTAGGATAGGAAGTGTTTCTAAACTATCTGTAGGAATCCTGTATACATTTTTCTATATACCATCTCAGTTGAATGAAGGGAAGTGAATTTAAAAGGAAATGCCATGAAGTTCATTAATACATTAGGGATGTATTATCTCTATATAATTAAAGAGCTCATCTCATACTTCTGTTTAAAAGCAAATTCTTCTTAAATGCTTCCCAGATATTTTAAAATTTGTTACATATATATATATATATGTAGAGAGAGAGAGAGAGAGAGAGAGAGGAAGGGAGGGAGGAAGAGAGAGAAATTCTAAAAAAAGAATATTAATGTATATTTTCATATGTGGCATTTGTTTGGGCCATAATATCCAGCCATAAAATCCCACAAAAGCACCTAGATGTTAATACTGACCTTTAGAGCTCTCAAGTAAAAAGATTATTGAAAAAGCGTTACTTCTGGTCCAGATTCTGAGTTGCATTTAACTTGCTGCCAGAACTCAGTAGTGACCATTATAAAATTTGCACATACTTATTACTTCAAATTCTAATAATCCTCTACAAGCGACCTTCAGGGTCTAATTAAATAAGAGTAGCATTTAAAAGTACTAGATTATTTAAATCTCACTTGATTGCCAGTGTTTAATGCTGCCCACCTGTTGTAACAGAGGAACTATCAAAGATAAACTGAAACGCCTTTTGGTTGTGCCAAGCAGCTTCAACAGCTTAAGGTTTTGTAGTGAATTCTCAGGAAACTTCTATTAGGCTTGATTAGGTGACCTCCCAAGATTATCTGCCATGCTGTGGAGATAATGACCATTGAGGAGGTGAGAAACAACCCCTTCTAACAGGAGAAGCTAGTAGAGTGGCTCTTTCCTTATTTCCGTGTACGTTCCAAAGCTGTGTGTCATTCTGGGGAAGGAATTCACCCGTGACTGAGAACATTAGGTCTGAATTTATTAAGGTAGGATGGTTCTGCCACTTAAGCATTTTATCTCAGTATATAATTGTTAACATGAAATGAAAAAAAAAAAATCAGGACCTAAGTGTAAGGTTTAGCTAATATTTTCTCACAGATGCCTGGGAACCCTAAGGTGTGTAAAGTGTATTTCCCTTACTAAAATCTTTGCAGAAATTAAAGAGGACAGGGATATGACTTAACCAAATTACTCTGAACATAAAACGTTTAGATTGAAAATGCATTATTGACTACTATAACTAAGAAGAATGATGCACAACATGTTGGCTTTTTGTGTCTTTCAGAATGTGTTAATAATGTTCTTATTATTTTAGTATATATAATTTGTCAAATATTTAATTATCTTGAAAATATTTTGAAATGCAAAATCACACGTAAATTGATAAACAGTTTTGTGGTAAGCGCCATAAAGTTGATTAAATCAAGCATTTCTTAGGTAGGACTGTGTTTTTTTTAAAGATTTTATTTATTTATTTATTTATTTATTTGACAGAAGACAGAGAGAGAGGGAACACAAGCATGGGGAGTGGGAGAGGAAGAAGCAGGCTTCCCGCTGAGCAGGGAGCCCGATGTGGGGCTCAATCCCAGGACCCTGGGATCATGACATGAGCCAAAGGCAGACGCTTAACAACTGAGCCACACAGGCGCCCCCCCCCCTTAGGTAGAACTATTAACATTTCTCTTATTGGTACAATGATCGATTTTAGTTAAGATAACCTTGAGTCCTTCATGAGCCACAAAAATCAGTATAGTTTTAGTCATATGTGTTCAGCTGTTATGAAAACTGTCAGTCACCTTCTGATTCTTTGTAAATGGTTATTTTATGCACAGAGGTTTATTTTATTACTTTGAAAATAACTTATATTTGGCAACTTTTTAAACCAATCTTAACAAGGCCAGTTGAGATTAAACTACTGCCTATCAAGAAATTTCCAACAGCTGAGACCAAATATGTGCAGAACTCATATTGGTATCCTCTATAGTACTAACAATTTATATTTATGGTGGTGGGATCAACCAGATAACTCCCTTCCTTCCTTCCTTCCTTCCTTCCTTCCTTCCTTCCTTCCTTCCTTCCTTCCTTCCTTCCACAAATAGTGTTTGAGGACTAATGGAGTACAGTCCTTGTGCTTCGGGTTGGGACAACAAAGATCCACATAGTCCTCATGTTAAAGGAGTCTTTAGGAGAGGAAAAAGACATGCAAATAAATTATTGTAAGGCTGTAGTGTGATCAGCACCATAATAGAGGTATGTACAAGCTAGCACAGTAATTCTGAAGGACGGAATGATTAATTCTGTCAGAGGTGGGATGGGGAGGGATTGAATTTGAGCCCGTTCTATTGAATAATACATGAGAGAGGAACAGTCCATCCTCCTAAATTGAGTAGTTTAGCCAAAGAGAGCTGCCAACCTATCGATCAGCTGATGAGAAGACAGACCGTGGACAGAGCAGGCCTAAATGAAGAGTGAGCTGACAGAAGCAGGGCCTGGTGCCATTTATAGCTTTATCCCTGAACGTGCAATGAGTTGGTGAGCTGCACGGCCTCTCCATAAAGATGAGGCAGTCCCACAGCTGAAGCAATTTTTAAAAACAAAGGTGTTAATAAAGAATGTCTAGAGGATGTAACCAGGCCAAAAATGACATTGTCTGAGATCCCCTGAATACAAGCACTTTTCGTAAAATAGAAGTCCCCAAATATGTCTTTGAATGACAATGTTGCTTAAGCATTTCTGAGTGTCCTACAAGTTATTCCTGCTATCTTAGGGGATAGAAGGAATAAACAAACAAAACAAACAAACAAAGTGTTCCTTGATCTTGTTCCATCCCCTAAGCTTTTATCCTGTATCTAATCAGATTCCAGACCATCTTTGCGACTCTGTTTCACCAATACCAACTCATGTTTTATTGTTACTAACCCACTAAATGTTCTCAAAAGCAAAAACAAATATAAATATAAAACACACAAACAAACAAAAAAACTTGCTTGTTCTCACCTTCAAAGCTTAATGTTTTTCTCTCTTTTTTGCTCTTTTATGATCTCTGGAAATTCCAGGGGACTAAGAGTTCCTTCTTCTCCAGTGTTGCCATAGTGATTACTTCCTCCACTAGACACATGACCAGGTAGTAATAGTTGTTACCAGAGGAATGTGTCTCTCAAAATTCATAGGTTGAGGTCATAACTCCTAGTACTTCAGAGGGTAGCTGTTTTTGGAGCTAGAATCCTTAAAGAGGTGATTAAGCTAAAATGAAATCATTAGAGTGGGCTTTAATGCCCGAGGACTGATGTCCTTATAAACAGGAGATTAGGACACAGACATATACCGAGGGAAGATCATATGAGGATGGAGGGAGAAGACAGCCATCCTACAAGCCAAGGGAGAGGCCTGAGAAGGAAGCGTCTCTGCCAAAACCTTGATCTCAGATCACTTCTGGTGTTCAAGTTCCTCAGTGTGGGATCTTGTTATGGAAGCCCTGAAAACCAATGTGATAGTGATGACAGGTATTGTTTGTGCATTTTGTCATTTCAATTGCCTTGATATTTCATACAGACTGGAACCTCTTGATCCCCTCTAGAACATGGTGCAGATCTCTGTTCACATGATAAATGTTCAATAAGTAAATCGCTGTTGAATTGATTAACTTTCTTATTTTCAAGTGATATGCTGTGCTTCATAAAAATCTCCGCTCTCCCTGTTGATTTGTCCTATGCTATCACACGAACACACACTGCCAATTTCTCTGCGGTCTTTAATCATCATGCATTTCACATTAGGTTGCATCTGAGGTTTATTATCTATTCCCTCATGGCCCTGGACATCATTAGATCCCATTAAACACCAACCAAACCTCCAGGATAAAAATATTTATAGATACGTTCACTGAATGATTAGAAGCATGTTTATAAGATTGGTGTAATAAATAAGGACTCTGGAGGTTTTCTTACTGCTGGACAACATAACCTAAACCTCCAGAGCTGATGTGGACTAATTATGAGGTGCATGTGTTTCATCCTTACAAATCTTACTTCATTTTTAAATTCTGAGATTCATGAAATATTTGGTCTCTTGAACATAATTCAAAACTAGCAGGGCCGCCCTTCAACTGATGACAGTTTTGAAGCCTTCTTGATGAATAAGGCACTGTGGGAGATAGGCAGATGAATTAGTTGTAGATTTTGCCATTAATGATCTTACATTCTAATTAAGGGGATGATATGTGAAGATAAGGAACTACGAGAGAGGGAAAAATATGAGATCTTGAAGTGATACAGGTGGAATGTTGTTGAAAGTTCAGAGGATTACTTCTGTCTGTGGGAGCCAAATAGTGATGGATAGAAAGTTGGCGATTTTGGTGTGCATAAAATGGATGGTGGGGTTGGGTTTGCAGATCAAGGAGATGGAAGAGAGAGAGCACTTCAAGCTGGTAAGACAATGTGAGTGAAAACAGATAGGAAAATGCATGTGTCTTCTTAAATATAAAATACATTTACTAGGAATGAAAGAAAATATTGAAATAGGTTTGCTTCCCATTAGGGAATCCTTCAGTGTCAGCTTCAAGAAATTATATTATTGTATAGAAAGTAAAAATATGTCTACTATTTCTGAGTACGGGTTTCACATGAAAATATTCTGCTTCTGGTATCTATATAATGAACTGGGGGAGAAAAGCTTTAGAGGATATTCTGGGATCTGCAATTGAGCAAATAAGACTGAAATAATATAATGCTCATTTTTACATGCTCAGATTCTAACATAATGCCTGGCACTTAGTGGTTTACAGAACTTGCTGATGAATTTAATTGTAATCACAGCCTGAAATAGCTAAGTAACCATAGAAATAGAGAATAATTGATGGTGTAGATACTTGAAAACAGATCCTGCAAAATTTGGCAAGGTTTGTGTAGGTTCAAGGCTGCCATAGAAATAGGTCCCATCAAAAAGAGTGAGGGTGGGGATAAGTTTATGTTGGAATAAAATATGTCATTTGGGGATCTACCATTGGAAATACATTATAGCATCTTAGATTTAGATACACATAAAGTGAAAGTTATGTTTAGAATAGTAGTCAAGGACCAATTACTAAAGAATAAATTATATGGAGACATAGATAATGCTGAAAACCAGGTTTTTGAGGAATGAATATTTTTGGAAGGGAGACAAAATCAAACCATAGAAGGAAACAAAGGAGTGGTCAGACAAGTAGAAGGTATATAAAATGTCAACATCATTAGAGATTGAGGAGATTAGAAGTGGACAAGATATCTGATGCCATGGAAGAACTGAAATGAAGTAAATCAAGGGGAAAAGGCCCAAGGTTTATAAAGATCAGAAAGTTCAGTGATGGTCTTATAAAGAGCAGATTCCATACATTAATAACTTTCTATTCTAAATGACAAGTGGGTAAAAAAAATAAATAATTGATTAACATTAGCATAGGAGGTGATAATTTGAAGGACCAGCAGGATGAAAGGACCCTGCAGGAGAGAAAGATGATCCAGGCAAGAGCAAAATCTAGATTCTAACAGAAAGCAACTGATGGAGACTGGACCTTAGTCCCACACATTTTCTCCAGAGCACAGAGGGCTGCATAGGACTTTTGCAAAGACACAGAGAGGTTTTGTTTGTTTGATTGGTTTTGTTTTTTATAATGAGAACATGGTTTTTAATGATTATTGCTTTATCCCTGATAACAATTCTTTTTTTTTCCTTTTCTTTCATTATGTTATGTTAATCACCATACATTACATTATTAGTTTCTTTTTTATGTTATGTTGATCACCATACATTACATCATTAATTTTTGATGTAGTGTTCCATGATTCATTGTTTGCATATATCACCCAGTGCTCCATTCAGTACGTGCCAGTTCTTGAAGATAGATATAGTGATCCCATTTTATAGACGTGGGCCCTGTGGTTCCATGGGATTGCATAATGTGACTCAGATCATACAACTGTTTGTGCCAAGTTAGAATTCTAACCCTGTCCATTTGGCTTCAAACTTGTAGCCTTTCTATTATTGCTACTTTGCATTTTAATGCTTTTCCTTGCTGGTTGGTTAATAAAAAGTTGCTTTAACTTTCTTTTAATTAGGCATTATTATTTACAGATCTAACTGGTCTGCTGAACTATTACATATATATCATGTAATATGAACCACATTAACATCAGCTGGTTGTAAACATACTCTCAATATTCTGGAGGCAGGAAGTAAAAGCTATACATTTTCTGTAATCATTGTCACAAATGTAATCATAGCTATTGTTTCTACTGCAAAATTCCCACTGAAGTAAATGAAAATGAAGACAATAAGACTGATCCTTCATTGTAAAAATAAAAATAAAGCTGCATCTAGGACTAAATAAGCCATCTATATTTCTTCTATGGAGTGGTTAGGTTAGAAGAAGAAACTAAAATTAGTATTTTATCTTGTTAAGCTAACTCATCTATCTAAATTTGAAACTTATGCCACTGAGGGAAGTAAAACTAATTCTTTCATTTTAAAATGTAATGGTCATAGGTTTGGTTTTGCCATTCTTGGGAATCTGAAAGTTGTGTTTGGTGCCCCAAGGGCCCATTTATCCAACACCCAAATTACACCTAAAGTTATTGAATGCCAACTTAAAATAAATATACTTAAAACTAGCCAAATCAACTTGAAATATTTAGTTGAAATCTTTATATTTATGATGAGGATTTTTATCTTATAGTTGTCTTTGGTCTTGTTTTGACAGGCAGAGGAATATAAATGACTTGTTGCATTTATAAAATACTTCAGTACCACTGCAGAATCTGTAGATTACTTTACATTGGATGTTTTGTGAACAATTCTACACATTAGTACTTTTATTTTTAAAAATCCTAGACAATCTCTCCAATTCTCTTTATTTCTGCAGAGTCTCCACAGTCAATTATAGGAAAAACAATTATGCAATTCTTTTAAGTTCCAAATCTCAGTTGTCTCAAGAATAAAAACAAAAATGTATTATCTTCAAAGTGAATTTATAAATTTATAATTGGTACATATTTGTGTATTTTATTTTTCATAAACCATTGAAATAAGTTTCACAGAATGACTTTACCTCTTCATTTTACAATCGAGTAAGGGATGGGGCACCTGGGTGGTGCAGTCGATTGGGTGCCCAACTCTTGGTTTCAGCTCAAGTCGTGATCTCAGGGTCGTGAGATGGAGACCCGCATTGAGCTCTGAGCTCAGCACGGAGTCTGCTTGAGTTTCTCTCTCCATCTCCCTCTGCTCCTCACCCCTGTGCACATGCATGCCCTCTCTCTCAAGTAAATAAATACATTTTTAAAGAAATAAAATTGATTAAGGGATGAAGCCAATAAATTATAAAACGTTAGATGTAATTGCTCTGATCTAACTACAAGAACACTGTATCACATGGATGCCATAAATAAAATGGCTTCCAATCTCTAAATTACCATAAAATATAGGAATAATATTTTCAAATGGGGTAAATGAGTGAGAGCATAATTTTTAAAATGTTAAGCATGAGAGGTTTTAGGTCTATTTTGCCTTGCTTACGTATTAATTCCCTTTGACATTGTGTGGATTCTTCCTTTGAATTAGCATGTTACCAAAAAAAAAAAAAGAAAAAGAAACAAAGAAACAAAGATAGAATCAAAAAAAAAAAGAAAGAAAGAAAAGAAAAAAAAAGAGAGAGACACTTGAAATCAAGTAGGTTTATTCACTTAGTTATGATTTACTATGAAGGGAAAAGCCAAATGAATGGACTTAACAAACATATGGGGATATTAGTGTATATATATATATATTTTCAACCACAGGATAAAGTAAAGAGGAAAGCACTAATATTTGTCAAAATAGAACTACCTTTACCCTGGAGGGTTATTAAAGTCTAGATGTGTTTTATATGCAAAATGACCTGTCAGGATTATGGAAAAAAATTCTGACACCTGCCTCCTCATCAATGCTCTAGATACAAAGGTGAAGAGATAGGTTTCTGGGCCTGTGATTACATCGGGGGGCTTACTGGCTTTGTCTGAGAATATGTATGCTTTTATGTGGCATTTTCATACTTATCTATGAGTTCATGATTAGTTGAAGGAAGAAAAATTACCACTAAAAGTATAATGTATAGTGTTAAAGCAAAATGTACTCTGTTCAGGATAAAACTAGCAATAACGTTTTGTTATGTTACAAGAGAACATTTTTATTACATTTTTTATAGTCTAACATCCCTCTGTCTACATTTTATATTCATCAAAAATTAAAACATATATTAAGTTCTGAAATTACAAAAGTCTGCCACAAGGATATTTGATTAAAATATTTTTAGATCTGTAACGTTGACAGAGCCCAAAAGCAGTCTAGGAGAAAAGGATTCTTTTGATATATTTTAAGCAATGCATCATAGGAAATGATAACATTTCTAGTTTAAGAACAAATATTTCCAACTTGAAGCCAGATTATTTGTATAACTTTGGGTGTATGTGTGTGAGAGAGAGAGAGATGGAGAGACAGAGAGAGACCGAGACAGAGAGGGAGAGACTTGGCTTTCTAGTTCAAAATACTAGATTCAAAGTCTAGATGTGTCTTATATGCAATTTTCCTTATATAAAACACATTTTTAAGTAAAAGTATTGAATCAGATACTTTGTAAAACTTGACTCGTGTTATTCCAGCTGAATTAAAATCTTCCCATGGGTTCCCTCATTCATTTGATCTCCTAATGAAATCTCTGAGAATTTTATTTTCCTGGTGTGACAAATTTTGTAAATGTTTATTGTACTAACTTGCTTTGGTTTGACACTATGAACTCTTGTAAAGAGATATGATAGAGTTAAAAAGTGGAACATCTTAAAGATTATATGGAAACTGAAGGAATTCCAAGTTTGCTGAGACAAGAACACTAAAGATAAGACTTGTAACAAACCCTGTTAGAAGTGACCATGGAAAGATGATAAATGATATTTACCTCATGTGTCATGATAACTGTTTTTTAAAGAAGATATCTGTGCCCTCTTTTATCGGGGGTATGGGAAAATGTATCACTTACAAGCACTCAATCACAAATGACAAAGAAATAGCAAACCTTGAACATGTCAAAACAGTGCTTGTTCAATCTACTTCTTTTCTTGAATGCTGACTTTATTCTCAATACTATATCCCTGACATAGTCTTTAAAATACGATGTTTATTTTATGGTGAGATTACATAATATATAATAATTTAATATAAAAATAAATTTTAGAGCAAAAGAAAATATTTGGATCGGACAACAGTGTAAGTCATTGTATCTTAAGCAGAATATAAAGGCATTAGTTTTAAACAAGTTAGTTGAGTTCTGTGTTACTGCAATCAGCTTTAGTTACTGATGTTATTAGCACTCTTGTCCCTGTTCTTTCTCTTTCCGTGAAAAATGTAGTGCAGGCTGATTTAGCATTGGATTTGAAACTACGTATCTGTTTCATGAAATATTTTTCTGTGGGAAATTTGAACCTTTTTTTCTGAAGAATGCTTGCAATTTTTGCAAAGAAGATCCATATCTCCATTAGTCCCAGTTATATTCCAGACATTCATGAGAGACTAGAATAGAATTAAAACTGAACAACTAATTAAATTATTGGAAAATTCTGGCTGTGCTAGATAATCCTCTGGTAATCATTTGCAACTTTTTCAGGGTGACTTTCTCTATGGGCAAAATAGTAAACATGAATTCTGATCTCAACTGCTCTGCCAGATGTTTCTAAAAAGATGCTGTCTCTACAATCTCTATAAACAAATCTTGACCTGAATGCCTCCTTTAGCATTCCTCCCAATTGATCAGATAAAAATGAACTCTATTTTCTCTTCAGACAAAACCTATATAACTTCTTTTTAGAGAAAACAGCGAAGCAGCATTATAATGTGTGAAATACACACAGGACCCTTGCAGGCAGTATCTTGCAAGGAAACGTTGTATTTTGGCTGAACATACTTTATACTTTTATCTTGGCCAAAGCCTTTTTAAAAGAAATTGCCTTAAAGGAATTTGTTTCTGCTGCTCTCTACTAGAAAAGAAGAGCTTTATTGAGGAGTTACTCTCTTAGACTAGCAGAAATGTGAGGTGTGTACACAAAATCATTATACTCATGTAACTTGAAGGAGCTTCTGAAATAGGAATATCTGTTTTCTTTCTATAATTTATAGTGGTGTACAAAAGTGCTAAGGTGGTTTATCTTAAATGTAAATAGCCCTGCTGGCAAGAAACATGTACTTGAACCTCAGGAAAAAAAAAAAATGTTTGCATCTCAGACGTACATTTTGTATAAATGCTGCTAGAAATATTTCAAAACATTATACACAAACAAACATCTAAACAAAAACACAGGACTTTAGGAAGATGAAAATAAATTAATAACCTTGCCTTTCAAATACAGACTCTAATACTAAATAAACAGGTGTTGTACATGTCTGGAATATTGGTTTAAGTTCTTATGGTCAATTAGTAGTAATGGAAAGTGAAAAAAAAAAGTAATGGAAAGTACTATAATATGAGCTACCTGAGATTAATGACTTACTGGGTGACAGGTATTATGCTTTGAGCATATTATTTTCTTTAGCCCTAAAATAACCCTAATGAGCAATGTAAGTTTACTGTGAGAACAGGTTATTGTGAGCACCTTAATTTTTGACCTGTTGTGTCTCCAGTTAGTCCAGTTGAGAGCCATAAATTGAGCAGAGAGTCTTAATTGTTCAGGGACTCAGTGATAGGGCTAAATACTCATGCGGGATTTCTCTAGATCATTCAACTCTTTAAAAGTGCGACCTAAGACAGATAGGAACCATGATCTCTAGGGATAAGAGGCTAATGCATTAAACTTGTACACTATCTTGCCTTTGGTATTTACCATTTTGCCCCTGCTTTTCCTTTTTACCTGATAAAATTCAAAGCAGTAGGATTGTTTTAACACAAATATTGCTGAGCGCTTAATCTAATTGAGTGAAGACTACAATTTATGATTTGGTTGTTAATTAGACTTAAAGAACAAAGCTAATGCTGTCCCATTTAGTGAGAAAAGCCTCTGAGGATGGGAGAACTGGCCAGTACTGGTTCTCCTGCTGGGAAAACACTATGCATAAACAAGTCCCCAGGGCTTCATTACTGAGCCTTTTAGACAAACACAAAATGCATTTTAGTTTATTTGAAAATCCTTACAATGAAGCTTTATTGTACATCTATAAATTTTTCACGTTGACATGTCAAAGACTTGTAAAAGTATACTGGCAAGAGGGATAAATATTATAAACAGCACTTTTCTTTTAAATGTAAGATGATTGTGGATAGTACACAGCATGGTCATAATATGAATACGATTCTGTTTGGGGAAGCAATTGTGGAAATGAGTGGTAATATCTAAACAGGGTGGTAAACTATACATTAAAAAAACAAGCAATTTCACATTGTTTAGAAAAATTGGGTATGCGGTTTTTGATGCTTAGCAGAGAAGATATGTCATTCCTTTTTTCTTTTATAAGACAGTTCAAAAATAAAATTTAAATGTCAATACACCCTCAGTGCAGTTATCCTACCTTCATAATTTTATAAAAAATATGTTCTGTTTTATGAGTATATTTAATATATTGGCCATGCATTTTTTTATGGAAAGTGTACTTTCCGAAGAATTTAAAATGCATATTTTCCAATTCGTAAAGTCACTGGGTTTGCACGACCACAAATTTCTCTACTTTGCTGGATTGTCTTTACACAATTATTGGAACCAATTCTTATGGAGTAAGCATAACTTTATTTTCTATTTTTTTATTATTTTTTATCTTATTTAAATTCAATTAATTAACAATATAATGTATCATTAGTTTCAGATGTAGAGTTCAGTGAGTCATCAGTTGCATATAACACCCAGTGCTCATTATGTCATGTGCCCTCCTTAATGTCCATCACCGTTACCCCATCCCCCCACACCCCTCCCCTCCAGCAACCCTCAGCTTGTTTCCTATAGTTAAGAGTCTCTTATAGTTTGTCTCCCTCTCTGATTTTATCTTATTTTATTATTTTATTTTTTTAAAGATTTTATTTTTAAGTAATCTCTGCACCCAATGTGGGGCTTGAATTTACAACTCCAAGATCAAGAGTTGCATGCTCTACTGACTGAACCAGCCAAGCGCCCCTAGAATAAGTATAACTTTAACTTTTTACTGCACCTCTTCAGGTTTAGTCATAATTGCAATGTGAGCAACACAAGTTATCTGACAATTGATTTGAACCACGAGATAACTTTTCTTAGCTATTAATTTTTTTAAGTATTTTATACTGGTCATAGAGATAACAAATGCGGTGCTCTATGTCATTTATTATAAAATTTGGAAGATCTTTTCCTCCTTGATGAAAGAGCACATTTTTATTCTGACATATACTCTGCTTTACAAATATTAGAATATGTTTCTACAATATGTTCACAGAAGTGCTGATTTGTAAGTGGCATGCCAAATTTAAAAGGTAAACGTTCTTTCAGTATGGTTTGAGTTTTCAGTGTGGTAGGATAATCAAAACAGGAAGGAGTAGAAAATGGCTTTTAGAACAAACTTTGTGATGTTATAGTTACTTCTTGGCTTCAGAGAAGATGCCAGTTTCCAGGGCATGTTACCTAGCTCTTTAAGAAATTACACAGAAAGGACTCTTCATGGCATGAGGACTTACTAAGATGACCAGCATGGAAATTTTGAGGAATCTGTGGATCTTTGGAATCTTCATGTATTTAAGTCAACAAAATAATTTAATAGATAAATTTCCTTCATTGTGCTAATTGGATCATGACCTTGGATTAGCCAAAGGTGAGAATAGGCCATGACCTCATCAGCAAGGATAAATAAATTATATCATCACGCTAGTAGTTCTCCTGGTAGTCAGTCCTTTAAAGGATTTCTCGTTTTAAACCCCATATAGTTCTTAAAATTTATAAAATTACATAAAACTGAAAAAAATACGAGAATCAAAGTCAAGCACTCTCCTTTTTTTTGAAGCTCTGGTTGTCGAATATAGCTGTACTGAGAATTATTTATTTTACTCATGTGTATATGTCTGTTTTTTTTGTTGTTGTTGTTCAGGGACTCAGTTCAGGGACTCAGTGATAGGGCTAAATACTAATGCGGGATTTCTCTAGATCATTCAACTCTTTAAAAGTGAGAACTAAGGCAGATAGGAACCATGATATTTCTACCTGTTCAGATATTAACTTAGTTTTGTATTCTGTTTTGTTATCCCCAAACAGCTGTCAAAATCAAAAGCAAAAACAACAACAAAAAAACCCACAAAGCCTAATTTATGTTATGTGAGATGACAGCTTATGCAAACACCAATGGGCATGGGATACAGATGCAAAGATTTGATTTTTATTACTTCACATCCCGCCCAGAAAAAATTCCTAAGTCTTTTAGCTAGTTCGTATAGTTACAATTGATAGTAAGATCAGTGGCAGCTTAATCCAGTAGATCAATTTGCAGCCTTCCTCCAAATCCTCTGGGGGACTCTCCAGTTAAGCTCTTTCTTGTCATTGGCCCCATTCACTGCTAATATCTAATTGGCCTGTGTCTCTTTCATGTAAGTTCACTTGTGTCAAACTTAGCATGGTTATTTGTTACCTATAGTAACTCCTTTTTCTGAGTGTTACTTAATCTCTCCTTCATATTTTCTGGCCACTCCAGATTCCATACTCTTCCATATATTAATATTTTGCTATTGGATGCAATAGGTTTATATTTAATATTTCTTTCACTGACTGCAGAAGATTGAGTTCATTTATTCAGCTCAGTAAGTGTTTACTGAGAACTCATTAATTGCCAAAATGATATGTTCATAGGGTAAATTTCCTTTACAAATATTTGCTACTAATCTGAAAAAAATATTCCCAAATTTTCTGAAATCAACTTTAGGTTAACTGCCATTGTTAACTTATAGTGTCTTTGACTTGTGTTTTTTAATACCTCCCATGAAATCTCAGATTCTTGTTCTTCAGGCAAAAACTGAAAAAGTAAGACTATATTAATGAGTTGTTAGAAACAGCATTGGATGAGGGAGTAATTGTAATGTAAAACTTGATTTGTAATATTCGATTTATATCAGAAAGTCATTTTTCATAGTAATCATTATAATTTTTTTAGAAATTGAACATCAGATGGCTCTTAGAAGAAACAATTTCAGAATAAAGGGGCAATGTTATTAGGATTTTCCATGTTGGAAATGACATAAAAATCTCTCATCTATCCCTTCCTGAATCTTAACCCATGACATAGGTGTGTTGTTACCTTTCAGTGACTAATAGGTTTTTTTTTTAAATAAGTTATTTTTTCCAATTTCATTAGATTCAAATCAACAAGATACTATCCAAATTACACGTGAAATCTTTTTTTCTTGTTACATTTGTCAAAGCAGCAATTTGTCATTGAAGCTTTCATATTATACTTGACTTGTTTACAAAATATAAAATAATTTTTTTAATTTAAATTTCCACATATCCATTACTTTGGTGAGCTGGAGAAGTATAAGAATTGATCAATGAAATGTTAAGTAAGCATTTATGTATACAGACTGAACGTAAACTTTTTCAAAGGAGAGCTTACCTAAAGTGCTTCTATACAGTTTTTCTATCCTCCAAAGGAAAGTAAATGCATTAGTGATCAAGAAAAGAACTCTAAGTTGACAGTAAAATTATAAATAAACTTAAGGAAAAAAGGTAGATAGGATAAAATAGTTTTAAGGTTACATTACTTCATTTTGAGAATTAATCAAGTTATTTTAGAAATATCATAGTTAACAGCAAACATTTTAAATCTGTCATATCTATATTGAGAAAATTTTCTAGCTTTATAAGAAAAGAAATTTAGAACGAAACACCAGCAATTATAGACTTCCAGATACAGCATGTACTTGCCTTGCAAATTTCAAAAGGAAACACACTTGTTACAGAAGTACTGAAATGTATAGAACCTAAATTTATCAAGTTAACTGTCAAGTTAACTGTCTTCCATGTTCTCTCCACCTACCAGGCCTCATTAAATTAATCTGAAAAGAACACTATCTCTTTAAAGCTGGGGAAGTATTGTGCTGATGGGCCAGGGGCAGCCCACCAATTGGCAGACCCATTGGGTGATAAATGTCCAAGGACCTCTACGCTGACGACACATTTTTCATCATTAATCCAGCCCATTGTAACCAGGGCCACTCACATTGATTCGCACTAGGGGGCATCATCTGCTGTTAAGAGGGTGATGACTCGCTAAAAATGAAGGCCTGAAACTAATCAAATATATTTAGAGCCTTCCCTGGCACCTTGCTGGAGGGCAGCAGTAGAGAGCTAAGAGAGGAGCAAGAGATAGGTAGTGCAGTGCTCTGCTTGCTCTGTATGAGAACGTGAGAAATCCATTAGAAAACCTGTTATGTGATTTTAGCTATTATATACTGTAGTACGACTGTGTGTGTGAATTAGTCCAGTGCTATCTGTACCTGAGTGTTTCATTAAAAATGTAATTTTGAATCATCATGCTTTTAGTTGGGAAATGTAGGAATTCAGCTGTAAAGAATTGGAATTCTCAAACCGAGATCTCTTTGGGATTCCTAAATAGTTTTTGTAAGTTTGTAATAAATTGTTTGAGAAAGATGTTAATATTTATTTTACTGAATTAACAAAATCTGATGGGGAAGAGAGCATCTCTTTTCCCCCAGCAGAATTCAGCAAACTTAGTTAAATTTGGCTCTCTTATACTTTTATTATTGTTTTTCACCTAATAATTTAGTATATATTTTATCAGAATATACTTAAATACATTTTGGTAGTTCAAGGGCATATATACATATATTATACATAGACATTTTATTATTTTTGTGTGCAAATATTAATTTTAGGTCAATCTTTCATATTTTCATTTATAAGAGTAAAAAAGTGGCCCTGGTTAAGTCATAACCAGAGATTCAAAGATCTTGGTTAAGCAAACTTTTGAACCTCAGACAAACACAGAAAAATACATGTTCTTTATTTGCTGCTCATACCTGATTAAGCAAAATCAGGACCGATTAGGAAATAAATTTCAATGATTAGATTTATTCACTGGAAAATTTAACTCCTATACTGAGCCTAAAATAACTATATATAATAGAATCAAAAAAGAAAGGGGGAAATCTGGAAATAACTTGGCTCAATTAAGAAAGAAAAAAGAGAGACCCAAATAATTTCCTTGTTATAAAGTAAAAAGTAGAAAGCGGAGAGGACAAAGTAAAATGAATAATGCAAAACCTCCCAACTGTTCAAATAGGTCCAGTGTTCTCATACATGAAACCATTGGCTATCTCCTAAAATACTTTTATGGCATCATGAAAAAAAATATTTCTGCTGGACAGGAAGTCTTCCACATGACTTATCTGGCGGAAGATCATTGATCCAATTTTGAAATCTTATTTCTTTCAAGTTCCCAAGCTGAAATTTCACACCTACCATGTTTGCAAGTTTAAAGAGGACTTTACATGTAGTTATCAACCACTTCTAGTATTGACTGAATTTATGTGGAAGGAAAGCTTCATTACTGAGCAACAGATGACCTGACTCTATCTAGCTGGTGATGAATAATCACAGTCTGAATATTCTTAACTGGGACTATGACACAGTGCCAAAAGCAGCTGGTTAGTAAGTGTCACAGAGGAGCAGAATAGAGACTGGTTAAATAATTATTTCTTTAAAAAAACAAGTTTCACTGGGGAGCCTGTTGGTTCCAGTGAAACACAAGTGGGAACTATTTGGAAAATGGCTGGGGAAAAAATGGTCCAAACACTACTGACATATATTTTTGCCATTAGAATGGAAGCAAGAGTAAATCAAACATCCAAAGATCCAAATGCAAAGGAAGATGAGAAGTAATTCATTTAGCTTCCTGTGGTCGGCAAAATAATGGACCTCCAAGGATGTCCACATCCTAATCTCAGACCTGTGACTATGTTGCCTTACAGGGCAAAAAGATCTTGCAGATTTAATTAAGTTAGAGCCTTGAGATGGGGAGAACATCCTGCATTATCTAGGTGGTGTTAATCCAACTACACAAGTCTTTCAGAGCTGAGAACCTTTCCCAGCTGTATTCAGAAGATGTGACTGTGGAAGGTGGGTCAGAGACATGCAACATTGCTGGCTTTGAAGATGGAGAAAGGGGCCACCAGCCAAGTCTGTCTATTTCGTTTATCTTCTGACTCCCCAGATAGAATGTAAGCTTCACAGGGGCCAGCAGTTGGTCCTGTTCCCACTTGTATCCCTGGCACATAGCAGGTGCTCAATAAATATTTGATTGAATGAATAAGCTAGTGAACAAATGAATCAATACCACAGAACATGGCTTTTCAAATTTTGTAACCCATAAACATAAAAGAAAACTTAGGCTCTCCTAGTTACATTAATTATTTATGAATAATGTATATTCATTGAACATTAAAGCAATGGGGGAAAGCTTTTTATTCTAAGCATATATATTTCCCCAAACCAGTCAAGAAGAATGTCCTCATAAAAAAAAAAAAAAAAGAAAGAATTTCGGTTATAATGAGAAGTCACTCTGGAAATTAAATCATAACTGTAAAGAGGACCATCAAATTCCTTATTGTTTGTCCCAACATCAGATATTAGCCATTACAGAAAAATGTCATTTTATGAATAAAAGGCAAAAATGTAAGGATTAAAAAAAAAAAGAAAAAAGAAAAAAAAAAAAGAATTCCGTCTTGACCGTGACCTGCAAGCATCTGCCATCTTGTGCTCAGAAGTTCAGCTACAGGAAAAAGAGAAACAGAGTAAGGCAGATATAACACCATGCATTTAGAGATCTAGTATTCTATCCTTAGGCTGAGTTAAGACCACAAAGTTGGATGTGTCTCAAATAATCTTGCCATTAAGGTACGTTGCTTCATGGAACTTGCTTCTTCTGGGGAAGACACTAAACAAGAATAATCCATCTTCAAAATGATTAGAGGTTAAGATTAGTGCTGGGGAAAAAAAAATTAACAGCATGCAATGATAGAAAATAGCAGAGAGACTTGGTCAGAGTGGTCAGCACTGAGCTTGAGGATGAGAAGGAATTGGTCTCGTAAAGAGCCAGGAGAAGAGAATTCTAGGAAGAGGACACCACCTGACTAAAGGTTCTGAGCCAAAAAAAGCAGTTGGCTGATTTAAGAATTCAAAGAAGACTCAGTGAACAAGGGCCAGAATTATCTAATGGGAGTGTGGAAAGCCATAGTAGCCTGACTGTGTGTGCTTTTGAGGACCAAGGTAAAGAGTTCCAATTGCACATGACTTCTTTTGGTCAGGTTGTAAAATGTTTCTTAGAATAGCATTTCATTTCAAGAAGTATTTTACAAAGAATATACTCTGTGTCTAAGTGCTTGTTCTTCAATGATAAACTTTAAATGGTCCTTACTCTCAAAGACCCCAGACTCCAGGGAGACAGATGTGTAAACAGTTAATTACAATACAGTGCGATACATATAAATGACATAGTAATCAATAGTAATGATTCCCAGAAGTATAATATTCAGTAGTAGATAAAGTGAAGGTTTAGCCCCCCTGGTGAAAGATACCTTATAATCTCTTGCAGGATTCCTCCCTGGGTTTACATCTCCTCATGTTAGTACTCCCTGACTCTTTTTTTTTTTTTAAATGCAAGTGTTTTCTCTCTTATTTTGCTATGCATCAGTTTTTATCTAATGTGGCTTGAATCATAAGCTCTTTGCCCATCTCTCTTGGCAACTGAAGTAGAGAACCTGGCTGATCACTATTCAGGGATCCAGACACATGAATACAGTGAGTCCCTGCCCTCTAACTGGTGGTGTCCAGGTGATAAGCAGGGTGCAAACACAAGGGTATTGAGAAGAAAAATCACAAATGGTAATTAAGCTGTTTTCATTAAAGGTTAAAAGTTGGTGATCCCTTCATCAAAATGGTTGGTCTCTTGTCCCTCAGCTGATGCATCTCTATGCACAGTAAGCAGGCAGTGATGCAGGCTATTCTTACTCTGATAGTCTCTTTGCATCACATATAAATAGTGTACTTGTAGAGATTTATGAGTTGATATGGAAATGTCCCATTATACATTGTTGAACATAAAGAGTAAATGGAAAAAGAGCATGATTTTATTTGTATAAAACATTTTTTGAAAGATTTTATTTATTTATTTGAGATAGAGAGAGAGAAAATGAGTGTGGGGGAGGGGGAGAGCAGAGGGAAAGGGAGAAGCAGGCTCCCCGCTGATCAGGGACCCTTACGCGGGGCTCTATCCCAGTGAGCTCATGACCTGAGCCAAAGGCAGATGCTTAACTGACTGAGCCACCCGGGCACTCCTGTATAAACATTTTAAATGTCTGTGTTTGTGTATGTGTATGTATGTGTAAGAAATGATGTGGAAGAACTCGCCAAAGCTATTTACTCTTGGAAAGGCGATCGCATTTAGAAGGTGTTATGGACTGCTTTTACTTTTTTTCATTTTGTTTTTTTGGACTGCTTTTATTTTAACAATTTTATTTCAGTGATTTATAAGGAGATGGTAGTAATGAAATATGTATCGATAGTGTGCATATATGTGTATGTGTATAACCTGTGTAATTGATCATATAGTCTAATCATTATAGGCAAAGGGCATAAAATGAAAAACATTTCGAAGATTCCAGACATGGTTACTTTTGGTAGCTGTCCTTGGTATTAGATCAATTTCAGAGCCACGAAGAGCAACACAAGAAATACAACTTTAAAAAAGAAAAATTAAATCAGTATTATCCCCAATTGGTCATATAAGTTTTTCAAAAACGGTGTTTACTTTGTGTTATGTGTTGTTTGAGGTCTCCATTCATTGATCTATTTGTGGTCAGTGCAGATGTCCCTCTTCATCTAACATGCAGATCAGATGTTCCTTCAATCATGAGATTTTATCAGAAGAGCCATAATTCAGCTTTTTTCTTAGTCTCAACCTGACTGTGGAATAAGCAAAAAAGACAATCACAATAAGATTGTTCTTAAAAGCAGAAGCCCCTGAAAGCCAGTTAATTTTCTAAAAAATATATATAGATATAGATTATATCTATATCTAGATATATAGATAGATATTTGATATGTAGGGGAGGAAAAAAATCTTTCAACATCTTAAGATCTTGTCTGGGGCCCTCTAACAAAAAAATAGATTAAAAAGTGTAAAGCATACACATTTAGGAGCCTTTATAATGAAATGAAAACCCAAGGAAGTGGCAAACCTAAGTGCTTATGTGTATGAGGTTGAACAAAGAGAGGCAGTTGTGGAAAAGTCACTGAACATATGGAAAGACTAAAGCAAGATAAAGATATATATTTTTTAAAGATTTTATTTATTTGAGAGAGAGATGGAGAGAGTGGGTGGGGAGGGGCAGAGGGAGAGGGAGAGAGGGTCTTGAGCCGACTCTGTGCTAAGCATGGAGCCAGACACAGGCTTGATCTCACAACCCTGAAATCAGGACCTGAGCTGAAACCAAGAGTCGGGCACTTAACTGACCGCCAGTTGCCCCAAGATAAAAGATATTTTAACAAGGTTTGTTTGTACAATATACTATCAACCTGGACTCATCTCTGGTGGTAAGAACGTTTGTTTCCTTCTGGTATAGGGAGGCCGTCTTTCACGTGGGAGTTTTATCTCCTGTTTTCAGGAAGAAGAAGGGAGATCAGCGCGCCCTTTCTGTCCTTGCTATTTCCCAAGTGCCTTTAGCTCAAAGTAATCTTTATGCCAAAGTGGCATATTTTGGGGTGCCATATTCTGTCATTCTTCAGATAACAGTGACTGGAGAGCACATATTATTTACACACATTGTCTCTAAATGACATGCCAACTGGCAAACAAGGATGACTTCAGACGCTACAGGCCAAGCACTCCCTTCCCCCAACGAAGCCCCCAGACTTAAGGCAATCCATAACGGCGCAGTCGCAGGTCTGCCATTGCTGTAATGAGTATTTGTGATTTGAATGTTCTGAAGCACCTACTAGGTGCTGGTCATTATTAGTGCTGTATCACTTACCTAGTTATTTTGACAACAACCTTGAAAGGTAGGATAGTATTATCCTCATTGTGCAAAATGTGGAAAATAAGAGCTATAGAGATTTTAAGTAACTTGGCCAAGGACACACCTCTCATAAAATGGGATGACCTGGAATTGAGCACAGGTCTTTTTGGATTCTGTACTTTCTACAACTTCACACTCCCTTCCGTAGATGCCTCACTAATTCGCCATTAAAAGTTTTATGAATCGGGCGCCTGGGTGGCTCAGTTCGTTGGGCGACTGCCTTCAGCTCGGGTCGTGATCCTGGAGTCCCGGGATCGAGTCCCACATCGGGCTCCCTGCTGAGCGGGGAGTCTGCTTCTCCCTCTGACCCTCCTCCCTCTCCTGCTCTCTGTCTCTCATTCTCTCTCTCTCAAATAAATAAATAAAATCTTTAAAAAAAAAAAAAAAAGTTTTATGAATGTTATAGAATAATGTAAGAAGAAAATCCTTCCAAAAAGTAACAAACTCTATTGCAACCATCTGTGATTAACTTGGAATTTGAGCATAGGATGTCAATTACAGTTTAATTTTTCTTATTTTTTAAGTTATATTTATCATGTTGCTCTTTGTGCCTCTGAAATTGATTTAATAACAAGACCTCTGAACTGTGAATAGGCCAAAGAACAAAATAAAAGTATTTTGGAAACTCATGTTTTTTTTTTATAGCTGAGGATATAATCCCAAATTTTCCATCTTTAAATTCTATACAAAAGTAGTTTGGTGTGCCTTGCATCACCTGTACTTGGCATCAGAACAGAGAATTTCCGCATGTCTTGGAATGTTTATACTGAACTGAGCTTAGAAATATCTATTGCATTTGTCACCTAGAAAGTATTTTTGGGCCTTATGCATGACTGTACCCATAACTGGTACATAACTGTTAGGGAAGACATACCCAAACTTTAGAGTATAAGAATTACTGAAGAATGTGTTAAAAATCTACATTCATGGGGCTCCTGGGTGGCTCAGTTGGTTAAGCGACTGCCTTCAGCTCAGGTTATGATCCTGGAGTCCAGGAATCGAGTCCCATATCGGGCTCCCTGCTCAGCAGGTGGTCTGCTTCTCCCTCTGACTCTCTTCCCTCCCGTGCTCTCCGTCTGTCATTCTCTCTCTCAAATAAATAAAATCCTTAAAAACAACAACAACAACAACAACAAAAAACTTACATTCATGGACCCACCCCTAGAGATTCTGATTTAATGAGAATGGAGCAGAGACCAGGGACCTCCATTTTTAAAAAGCACCCAGGGTAACTGGAGGACATATGTTTAGACTTTGAGGGAAATAGTTGGGTTATAAGAAGAACTTTCCAGTTCTAAATGTAATAAAACTACAATACAGGTACCCACCACAAAGTAATACTTAAAGGTTGTGAAAATAAAAAGGAAAAAAAGAAATAAAAAGCAAGCCAAACTACAGAAAATGAGTAGACCCAGAAAGGAATCATGAAATCATGAATGGGGATAGGGTACAAAGAAAATAAATATTTTTCTCCTGGCTTTTCATTGAAGATCTCTGCTATACTTATATTTTTATAATAAATAATAAAATACAATACAGTTTTTATAATAGCTGGATCTTTGTTTTAATGACAGTGGTATTACTTCTATAAAGAAAGACTTATATTCTAAAATTTATATTAAGATACAATGCTGTGTAACTGCCAATAGCCAGCTTCCTAAATATTGTTTATTTGAAGACTGTACCTTAATCTTCAAAGACAAACAAATTACTGATGGCCTTCTGGGTTTACTAACTTAAAAATTATACGTGTAGTTTGCTCACAAATTCCTAAGATTTAACAAATTGCATATACACGCTATTTAGAGCTAATTGGTGGGTGTGTATGATTCCCACTTAATCTACATTTTGGTTAAAGTAGTGGCTTTAATTTTTGTCTGCTCAGGTAGGTATGCACCTACTTAGAAGTCAAAGAAAGAGTGAAGAATAATATCAACGATCAGAGAGAAGCTAGCCAACTGTGAAATTACTGGTTGCTGGGCTTTTTCTCTGAGTTTTGACCATATGTTTCAAACTGCTACAGACACACTTTCTCAAGTGTGGAACACTTCTACTTCATGGTACTTTATTCTAATTTGCTCCATCTGATTACCTGTCCGTCTTCTAGAGTAAGGGAGAAATGCTGAATGGTTTGAAGAAAAGCATTTTAGTGCTGTTTCAGGAGGGGTGACACAGTAACAACTTCTAGGGTCTTTTTTTTTTAATATTCTTTTTTTTTTTTAAAGATTTATTTATTTATTTGAGAGAGCGAGAATGAGAGAGAGGGAGAGAATAGATGAGAGGGGGGAGGGTTAGAGGGAGAAGCAGGCTCCTTGCCGAGCAGGGAGCCCGATGCAGGACTCGATCCAGGGACTCCAGGATCGTGACCTGAGCCGAAGGCAGTCGCTCAACCAACTGAGCCACCCAGGCGCCCCAACAACTTCTAGGGTCTTGATGTATGCCTGTCCTGTCATACCTACCATTACAACACGGGGAAATGGCCTGGGTGGGGCTCGTGTTCTGAAATATACTTACTCCTGTCTGTCCAACTCCATTATTACTTTGAAATTTATTCTTCATAGGCAATTTGATTTTCCTTAGTATGAGTAATGGAATCATTATGTAAGAAAGCCCTCAACTTAATACTTGATTTCCTTCCTTCCTTCCTCCATCCCTCCTTCCCTCCCTCAACTTAATACTTGATTTCCTTCCTTCCTTCCTTCCTTCCTTCCTTCCTTCCTTCCTTCCTTCCTTCCTTCCTTCCTTCCTTCCTTCCTCTCTTGCTCTTCAGCACCCACTGTCGGTCCCCACTCCCTCTCCATCTCTTTCTGTTTATATATCTCCTTCTCTTTCTCTTTCTTTCTTACGTTCATCAAATATTATTATTATTATTTTTTGCCTATCAGGTATCTCTTTGGATGATCATAGCAGCCACATGAAATCAAATGATTCAACTCTGAATTTCATGACTGAATTTAACTGAAAAGCCTTTTGATAGGAGATACTCAGCAAGGATGGTTTCTAGCAGAGCTCTCATTCAGAGCTTCCCCAACAGAGACATTTTCATCCACGGTGCCTTTTAGCATACAGGAATATAGATGCTCAGCCACTTATAAAGTGCAGCAGGATTGGTTGGTGGCTGAGAATTTTGAATGCCTGCTCATGCTATAAAGTCAGTTGGGGTTTAGAGGAAGACCTGTCTCTCTTGGCATTGCAAAGTGGATCGTTGTGTCCTACTGTGCTTCTAAAGAATCAAATAAAGCAAGTAATACGTTCCTCCAGTTCCACATATGCTGAAAGACAAAGCATTGCATATAAAGATCCTACCCTAGCTGTGTGAAGGGATTATGCAATTGGTAAAGTATTTTTGGCTCCAAGGTCACCTCACCCATTTTTTCTGATTTTGTTGATCAATGGTATTAAGTAATTCTTGTTGCAGATATATCATGGAATAACTGATTGCACTCAATTCTTGGGGGTGGAATACAAATTGTTTATGGCATTTTGAAAGTTTGCACATCTTCTTAAGAATCTGTTTTTTGCTCAGAGTCCATAGTCCAATCGTCTCCCCCTCCAAATTCCTCCCCCTTCATTTTTCCCTTCCTGCTATCTTCTTCTTCTTTTTTTTTTTTTAACATATAATGTATTATTTGTTTCAGAGGTACAGGTCTGTGATTCACAGCGCTCACCATAGTGAAACAAACTGAGGGTTCTAGAGGGGAGGGGGTGGGGGGATGGGTTAGCTTGGTGATGGGTATTAAAGAGGGCATGTACTGAATGGAGCACTGGGTGTTATACGCAAACAATGAATCATGGAACACTACATCAAAAACTAATGATGTGATGTATGGTGACTAACATAACATAATAAAATTAAAAAACTCAAAAAAAATCTGTTTTTTTTTTCCTCCTGGAACACTTATAATATAAAAATAAATTAAGTTCCACATTTCCTTGGGAAGGAAAGCTAGTGTAAGTGAGATTGCTGTGTAACTAAGGCATCAGAATCCAGTAATGGTGCTGTCATTTAAAGTGGTAGGTTTAAGGAGTTTGACTGTACTTGCTGGGTAAAACTTCCTGAATCAAACTTGTCTATCTTTTTCAAAAAACCCAATGCCAGTTTATTATTTGCATATATTTGATTTTTTTCCCTTTCTTACTGATTCGTGTTTTTACTGGATGAGGCTTTGCAGCTTCTCTGCAAATATTTTGCTGATGATTTTGTGTGGCTGAAATTGACACTGTTGAAATTGACTTGCCTGGATTTCTTCTTTCGGTCCTTACTGCAACTCCGTCAGGTAGGAATAGAATCATCCCTATTTCGGAGATGAACACACTAAAGTGCAAATGACTTTGGAACGTCTTCAGGACTATACAGTGTGTAAGTAAAGGAGCAAGGTTCCAAAACCTGTGCTCTTTAAACCACAAGGCAAAACTACCTTGCATGAAAAACTTTGATGACAGTAAGGTCTCTCTTTTTTGGCTACTTTCTTTCTTAGGACAGAATATGACCCACGGTCTGACCTGGCTTTACCCTCACCGCCCACCCAAAAAGTAGAAAGTTAATCTGCTTTACAGTAGAAGGTAAATAAAAATGATTTCCCTATACATATTATTTTAAAATTTTGGGGGCGGGTCTATTTTAAGTCAGAGCTCTCATCCAAATCTAGCTTAAGTACACAGGATCCCAAAGGAGTGGCTAGAGCTGTAGGACCGACAGCCAAACTCAGTGGGGTTACTCGACCATCAGATACGCTGTTCTGTATTTCTGCACCTGCTACATAACCATTATGTAGTATTGGATAACATCCAATGGATGCAATGAAAAGATATCACTTTTTTTTGTTAGCATACTGCTCCTTTGTATTATCACAAATTTTTACATCAAATAAGTATTATTTGATGGTAACTTGCACGGTAACTTAGAATTTTTAGAAGGTTTCTATGACAAATAGCTTTCTACCTTTAAGTGGCATGTTTTCTGTTACAGAATTTATAATTTAAAAGTATCTGTGTGTTTAAATCTGTATTTTGAACATGTTTAAACTGCTAGACTTCCCTTCAGTTCTATAAAAATAGAAAAAAGTTTATATTATCCCTAGAATATGCAATTTTCTTTTTCTTTATTGAAGTTTGACTAACCAATGTTCTACCTGACAGCACTTTTTATACTTTAGTATTTTCTCCCTGTAAATGTGTAAAGGAAGAAACAAAATATGCTCCAACGGAGATTATCTTTATTCTTCTTCCTTAAGAGCCTGTCTAATACTGGCCAGTCTAATTAGGCAGATCTTAGGTAGGGAGGTGGGAATATGTCAAGGCTCATACCAGTAGTTCAGTTGCTTGTATTCTTAAAGTAGCTTAATATGTTTGCTATTGGAGGAACTATTACATTTTTTTAATGTATAGGCAAAAGAAAAGAATTACAAATGATTTTATTTCAAAGATGGGATTTAAGGAATAATAAGCTTGCTTTGATGAGAGGGAAAATATTGAAATCAATTATATGGAAACCTTCTTCTCAGATTGTGGTTATGGGGAGCAAGAGTAGATTTCTGGGGCTATTCTAACAAATGACTACAAATTGGGTGGCTAAAAGCAACAAGAATTTATTCTCTTTACTTCTTACAGTTCTGGAAGCTAGAAGTTTGGAATCAAAGACCATGCTGTCTGTGAATCCTCTAGGAGAGATGCTTTCTGTTCTCTTCCAGGTTTTGATAGCCCCAACCATTCCTTGGTTAGGGAACTCCCCCTAACTCCCACCTCTGCCTGTCTGCATGTGGCTGTCTTCTCTCTGGGCCTGTGTCTCCGTGTGGTGTTTTCCTTCCTGTGTCTCTCTCTCTCTCTCTCTCTCATCCTTTATAAAGACACCAGCCACATTGGATTAAAGGCCCACCCTACTCTAGTGTGACCTCATCTTAACTTCAGCACATCTGCAGAGACCCTATTCCATATAAGGTCATATGTGTAGGTACTGGGGTTTACAATGTCAAGATATCTTTTGGGGGGACACAGATCAACCTATAATGATGAGGATATGGATTTTTTAAAATTTTGATATTAATCCCCTTTTGGAATAAGATAATTCTAGTGCTGGGCCTTCTTTGCATGAGTGTAAATACTGTAGCAATACTCTCCTATAAGAAAATATGTCTATTATCCATTTAGCATCTTAAAAAAATTTTTCATGGACATTCCAAATACACTGCAATATTCTTGAATTACTACGTGATTGCATACTATTCACTGACTGGCCCCACACAAAGCATGGCACTTGGTTGGGCTATTTTTTTTTTCTTTTATCACTGGATTGGTGATTTGAGGTAATCTAGCCTCAAGATAACATTTTATACCCATAAATATATAAATACAGAATATTTATATATTCTATAAATATATAGTTTAACTTAAATATAGACATTATATCAATTTAATTGATTTATTTGGTAACACAATCTATGATTATAGAGGATGTAAGGAATATCATTATCTGTGTGTGACGTTAAGTCCTGTTTCTCCCATCAGAAGTTTGAGATTCAGAAGCGGTTTGGAGTATGAGAGGAAGTAGTGAGAGGGTGATTATTTTGTGTCTGTTTTCATTAGTAAGGGTCATTCTAAAGTATACACTTTATATGATATATAAAACCCATTCTGGCAGTCATACTATCTACATCAAGAATCAGTTTTCACCCCAATTTTATATGAAACAAGTCAGAATTATACTTTTGATCTGAATTTTATATTTAGGTATTTAAATAAAACACCTAGTCATGAATTTATAGTTTTGCTCCTGTTAACTTCAGCCATCATTTTCATTTGAAAACACGCTTGGGAACATAGATAAGCAGAATATGATCTCAACATTATTTTTAGATAAAGAGATGGTTAAAAAATGAGATTGTAATTCATACTGACATTTTTGTGTATGTCGTGACTAGATGAAATTAAAAATTATTTCCACTGTTCTGTAAACACTGTTCACTGTTCCGTTATTTTCTTTGTTTCTCACACACTATACACTGGGTACGTATAGCTCCTAATATGGGATTAGAGGTGAAGTTCCAATGATCACAAAAAGACAGTCACAGGCTCTTGGTGTGTAGCAGTTTTCAAAGTATCCTCAGTTAATGTGAAGCAATTGCAGATTCATCGGCTCTGTGTTTAAACCTCTAAATACTTGGAGTGAAGTCTATTAATGATATGCCTTACATGCCGCTGACATTTTAAGATCCTTGCTGCTTTTCAAAAAGTGTGGGCACTAAAAATGTTCTTACTCCTGAGAATTGATTTCATACTCAACAGGAGCTTATGATGATTCTTTCCCTCTGTGGGAATTGTCCGTGGACAGCAATTGGCTCAGATAAAGAATCTATCATGAGCTCTCTCCTGTAAAGAGTAAGATTTGTGCATTAGAACTAGCTGATGCTGAGTTTAATTCCTAGTCTCTTTTGTGATTCTAAACCATTTGTCAAAGCTCTACCTAGTATGAATAGACTGATTAGGAAATGTATTCATCCTGTGACCTTGTCCACTCATTTATTTATTTTTTATTTTTTTTATTTTTATTTTTTTTATTCTTA
>NC_138369.1:166134857-166152724 GCF_054177405.1 Leptonychotes weddellii | reverse complement strand
TCTGTTTGACTTATTTCACTCAACATAATACCCTCCAGTTCCATCCACGTTGTTGCAAATGGCAAGATCTCATTCCTTTTGATGGCTGCATAATATTCCATTGTATATATATACCACATCTTCTTTATCCAGTCATCTGTCGATTTGTCCACTCATTTATATCCCTTTAAAAAGTATCTCACCTGGAACTCAAAGCTCCCTAAGAATTCATAAGTTGTGACTATATTGTTCTCTTAGTCTATAAAACTACATTTTTTCTTTGGATGAAATGTGGTATTGGGGGAGACTTTTGTTTTGATATGGTTGATTAAGCTTAACATTGTATCAGTTACTATTATCATAAATTCGTATTTTCTTTTGTTTTAAAGAACATGGGGATTGAATTGAAATGGATAAATACAGTTTTCACAAGCTGACATGACAGACAACATTCTGTTGGCTGATAATGAACAGCATTATAATTCTTAGTATGTTTTCATTGACTCTAACCTGTTAACACTTAGCTCCTGAGAACGCATTAAGCTGGACAGAGTTAATACTTACTAGGCCAACACTATTATTACTATGCAGTCATAAGTGAGAAATCAGTCTCATATTTGTTTGAAGATAGACAATAAGCTTCTGGCCATATGGTTTATGACACAATGACTCTGAGTCATTGGTATAATCTGAAATTTTTGTTTTGTGTAAGAAAACCATGCTTTCATATTTCTTGTGATACTGAGATATCTTGAATTTCTCACTGTCACACATTAAAATAACAAGATATCTCACTGTCACGTATTAAAATAACAAGTTTATTTCACATAATGGAAAAAAATTTTAAATGAAACATTGGCAAAAAAATTGAACCATTGGCTGTAATACTTCATCCGATACCTATTATACAGATTTATTTATTTACTCACTCACTCATTCATTCATTCTTCCCAACACTTTTTCTAATTGTGAATAAGAGAGACATAGCTCTTGCTCTTCTGGAGATTATATTCTGGGGGATGAGGGGGACAAGATAAATTTTTAAAAGTAAGCAAGCAAATAAACAGGCAAATAAAAAAAATAGATAATGAGAACTGTTGTAGAGAATTAAAATCTGCTCCAATAGATTTCGTTGGGGTCATCTTAGACATGGCTACTAGGCATGGTCTCCCAGAAGAAGAGGCATTTGTTTGAGGGAACCCTGTAACTCTCTGGAACAGAAGCATGGTGCTCCAGAAGATGCTACTGCTTTCAGGACCCAAATGTATGAGAGCTTGGCAGACTTGAAGGGAAAGAAGGCCAATATAATTGGCCATAGCAGGTGGGGAGAAAAACAGCAAAAAGTAAGTTCAGAGAGAAAGGCGGGTTTAGATCACATTGGGCTAAGTTAAAATTAGTCACTTGGATTTAATTTCAATGAATAAAGAAGCCATTGGACTGCTTTGAATAATGGACTGACACTGCGTATTTTTGAGAGAACATTATGGTCGATATATTACAAATAGTTCCCCATTTTTGGTGGAATGTTTCAAGAGTCTAAGAAATAGATCTCAAATCTGATTCTTTGAGAAGTAGGCATGGTTTTATAAAGTTAATGAAGGTTTTCAGAAAGATAGTAATCTATTATTAATGACTTTATTTTAGAATTAATTTGGTAATGTTAGTTTTATGCTGCAAATATGAATAGTAATGAAAAAATAGAATTCAGCATTTTTGTGTCATGGCCTATAAATCTAAGACCATATAGTTAGTAGCAAAAACAATTAAATATTTATTTGCCTTGGACAATCTAAAAAACATTCGCTGTTGCAGATTATCAAAATGTTCATATCTTAGTGGATTGACGTCACATAAAGACATCTTAACTAAAAGCAAGATCGTGTAAAAGTGTTTCGCTTTGATAGTTTCATCTAATTTTCAATAAATTCAAGGTTAAAAAAAGAAATGAGATCCAAATAGCAATATAACAGGATTCATAACGCATGCGCTCCACTTTGTGAGATCTTGCAATGAATATCATTAAATAATCCATTTCTTTCCTGATTGCTCATTTAATGGTGGAACCAGTGGGCTGATTATCGCATGGGTACGCCATATTGACAACAATTGAAGCAAATTAATATAGTGGAAAGAACACTGGTTTGAGATTCAGAGCTCTCTATCTGCCTGTTTAACTAGAGAGTTGGGCAAACAACATAATGTGTGTGGAGTCAGTTTCCTAATCTACAAAATGAAAGGATTAGAGTAGGCAGTTTGATCCAAAGTGCTGGTCCAAGGACAAATGTCAGGCTGGCCACATCAAAATCATTTCAGAAACTTTAAATACCACTAATTCCCAGACTCCACACTCAGAAATAATTATTTATTATGTCTAGATTGGGGCTCAGGGACAGGTATTTTTACAAAGCAATCCAAGTGATTCTGATGTATAACTATGTTTTAGAACAGCTGAAATATACAATTCCTAAAAGATTCTCCCTTTTAAGAGAAAAAAAAGAAAACAAAACAAACCTTTAAATTCTGTATTTCTCTAAGCTATTTCTAAATATCTTTATATTATAAATTAGGCCACATTTATGGATTTGGTGCTTAGGCTCTTAAAGCTTTACTTTGGAAATAAGCTCATGTTCCTGTAGTTTAGTAGCATCCTGTGCAGATATTTTAAAAATATCTCAAAAGATCGCCTTTCCCCTCCCGATAATTTGGAAAATGACCTTAAAATTTGCATGTGCTTTAGCCTAGCAGCTTCTTTCGAGGGATTGATCTTAAATTGTGTTCAAAGATTTATGCATAGGATATTCTTCACAATATATTTTGTGATAGAAATTAATTTAAAATATCATAGATACCCCAAACCAAGAAGTTGGTTAAAAGAATTTTGCTGTAACAGTACAATATTATACTCTGCAGAGATTAAAAATTCTGTTCTAGAACTATATTTACTTTATTTTTTTTTTAAGTTTTATTTATTTATTTGACAGAGAGAGACACAGTGAGAGAGGGAACACAAGCAGGGGGAGTGGTAGAGAGAGAAGCAGGCTTCCCGCAGAGCAGGGAGCCTGATGTGGGGCTCGATCCCAGGACCCTGGGGACCATGACCTGAGCTGAAGGCAGACGCTTAACGACTGAGCCACCCAGGTGCCCCTATATTTACTTTATTGACATGGAAAATATTCACTATATATTGTTTAGTAAAAGAAGCAAATTACCAAATGATTATTATCCTATGTTTGTAAACAAACAAAATACCAAAATAAAATCTCACATATGCAAGGGGAAAAAAAAAAAAGCCTCTAATGCAAAATACCCCTCTATTGAGTTGTTATTTCTGTCTCGGAAGGGATGGCATTCTGGAAGATTATTTTGTGTTTTGTTTTGTTTAGATAGACATTTCTCTTCAAAATATGTTTGTTACTTTGTATTCTTTTAAAAATCTCTTATACAGAGTGTGTAAGATTATATGTGGAGACCAGTAGCATGAAGACATTTTTTATTTTTAACCTAAAAATGTGAAGATCTTTTTAAGATACTATGCAGCTGATGTTGGAGCTTCAAAGTACAGGAGATAATTTTGTCAAGGGAAAACTAGAGGATGTAAAGCTCACAATCAGAAATTCATATGTGCGTAGGTCCTTTATTTTCCTATTGTCGACTTGAAGATATACATACTTAATAGTCAGTTTGGACCTGAGTAAGCCATGGATCACTGTGTGATGAATCTTTTTCATTCCCAGTCATCTTTTGTCAATAATTCTTTATTTAGCCCCAGTTTCATGATGTGATTTTAATGGAATTATATTTAAACAGCTCAAAATTAAATGGTTAATTATGTTCAGCTTCAATTACCATTATTAATTGATCCAAGCTTATTAACATGCCACCTGAAGGGAACCAGTTACATAAAAATTGTAGGAGGTATTACTTTGAGTATTACACTCATGTGAACTAGCAACCGACATGAATGTTCTTTTATTAATTTTTTTTAAAGATTTTATTTATTTGACAGAGAGAGACACAGCAAGAGAGGGAACAGAAGCAGGGGGAGTGGGAGAGGGAGAAGCAGGCTTCCCGTGGAGCAGGGAGCCCGACGCGGGGCTCGATCCCAGGACCCTGGGATCATGACCTGAGCCGAAGGCAGACACTTAACGACTGAGCCACCCAGGCGCCCCTCTTTTATTAATTTTATTAAGTTTCACAGCTTTTGGATTCATATGGAAACCTGGCATCTAGCCTTAACCCTTATTTCATAAAGAAGGACAGTAGAACACAAAAAGATAAATTAATGTTACAGGCTGGAGTAGTTTTCCATCTAAATTAGTTAATATCTAATTATTTTGAAATTAGCTTATCTTTTTTCCATTTTCGAGATATTATCACAAGCTCCTGGTTATCCATGCCAAAGATAAGTTTGAATCTCAAGAAAGATATTTTATAATAAATATATACATCTTTTACAGATTCTGAGAAAATTATGAGTCAGATTTAAGAATATACATATCTCTTTTTAAATTGATAATTTGTAGGGTCCAATCATCATGTCTGAATGTGTTAACCCCCCTTACCTAATATGGTTTCCCACTGGGCTAGACATTAAACAAGGCCCTTTGTGATCTCATCCATACCTCCACCAACCTCCCCTCACCCTACTCTTTTGATGTGCCAAGTTCCTTCTCACACAAATCTCCCTTTTTGCTTGCAATTCTCGGTATCCCCAGTCTCTACTTGTCTAGTTTCTACTTCACTTTCAGGGTTCACCCTTACAGAATTCTCCCTTACAGAATTCTCCTTACAGATATTCTCTCAGTTATTATATCACCTGATTATTTTCCTTTATAATTTTTCTGTTATTTGTACTGATATATTTATTTGATTAATATCTGACCTTCCCTCTGTATTATAAACTCTATGACATCGAGAACTATAAATTTTTACGTAATGCTCTAAACCTAAAATCTCACACAGAACATGGCACATTGAAAGTGTCTTTTTATAATTTTTGTTTAAATTTTAAATGTTTTCTGAAAGTGTTAATTAAATGTTTGTGAATGAATGAACTTCTCCCCTTTCCAATATTTTTAGTATTATGTTTTATCACCTTATTTTTGGCTACCTGGACCATTATTACTCCTTTTCATTTATCTTGCACCCCCCCCAGTTTGGTTAAATGACTAAACTCATTAGTCTTTATTTTACAAGTACAATTTTGAAAAAACAATATTGACTACTTAAGTATATATATCACATTGGGTGCTTTCCCTTGGAGGATAATAGATTTAGGTAGGAAACTAAAGATTTGAATTGTGGTCCTGCAATTTGACCATGGACCTTGAGAAAGTCATTTAGCTTCCATGAACATTAGTTTTCTGATTTATAAAATGGTTAAACAGTAGCATTTGCCCTCATTAAGTCACAGTTATAAATTAGAAATAGCATTTAAAAAATGCATTATAAATTTCACTTCATAGGAAAAGGCCAAATGTATAGGAATTTTTTAGATCTCTAACTTTAAATATATTTATGATATGGTAAAGAGTTGTAGTTTTCAATTACTTTAAGGCAAGTCGTTTAGTAAGATAGGAATGATGACATATCTGAACAGAAGTTTAGATGACAATAGAAAATATTCAGAACAGGGTTTCAGAAAACACGCCTGTATTTCTTCACAAACTGGCAACTTCTCCATACACACAAGAATTACATTCAGACATCAACTAAAATATAGATACACTTTCTCTTAGAAATAAGAGTGTGCCACAATACTATTACTTAATTCAAATTACTCATTTTAACTCAGTGCTTTACATATATTAAAAAGTATCCGTTTCTATTTGTCATTTCCCCATAAATCTCAAATATGAGAATATTATTGTCTCTACTATTTTAATGCAGTTCAATTAGAATTCTTTATAGAAATTATAAATGATTCTTTAAAAAAATAAAGGCATGAATCTGTCAAGATGATTAAATGGACATTTTTCCTAATGTTGTAGTTGAACCATAGAATCTTCCATTGATGTATACTTAATATCATGTAAGTTCTGAATACACTCTCATAGTAGGTGTAACTAGCTTCACCTGACTAATGAAGAGAGATTAGTGTCTCTTTTATCATTTAGACATTAATGAACTTTCAGTCTTATACAACACAGTTACCCATTCATCTTTCTGAAAAAGATTAATTATTGTTTCACTTGCATCCTAAGTATTATTATGTTGTATAACAGGAGAAATCACACATTTTCTATTACAAAAATAAATAAGTGAACTACGCGCATGGAAAATAGAACCAAAATGATGGAGTCACAGGTTGCATTTAGCACTAAGTGCAGTTTTTCAGTGACCTCTATGTATGCCACGATGAAGCTTTCCTGTGCTCCTCGGGTCTTATGTGATCTAAATAGTTTTGTCAAGGAAAACATCATTTACATGAACACTGCAGCCCCAAATACGACTGGTGCACAGCTTTGTCTTCCCGTGGTTCTCATGGCTCACACCTCTGTGTGCACTTGTTCATTATTTGACTCCCTCTACAGTGCTGAGTGTGCTCCCCAGGGCTCTGCTGTTCCACCCTGTATGGCTCTGTAAGCTCAGATCCCATCCCTCAGATCACTTTCCAGGTAGCTAGAATTCAAGATAGACAGAAGGTTATTTGCTCTTTTAAAGTGCATTTTATAGGGTTACATTGTACTACTTGGTAGTCTCTTGTTAAATATAACAGAAATACAACTTCCACCAATTTAAACCTAAAAGGGCTTTCCTTAGAAAAGTATTTTGGTTCATAGAGAG
The DNA here is from genome assembly GCF_054177405.1 of Leptonychotes weddellii. Classification (NCBI taxonomy): domain Eukaryota; kingdom Metazoa; phylum Chordata; class Mammalia; order Carnivora; family Phocidae; genus Leptonychotes; species Leptonychotes weddellii. The sequence goes on along the minus strand of NC_138369.1, from coordinate 166,145,959 downwards.
TGTCACTGATCCAGTGCACAGAGAGGAAGCTGAGCCTACCACCAGCATTCAGACCCTTACGCAATCTCTTTTTGCATCTCTCATATCTACGTTCTGGTGTCTGTCTGTCTCTTCCCATAAACTGACCTTCTTAGGCATCTTCTTCAAATTCATCCTACAGAGTGTCCCTCAGATAAAAAGGACTCATTGCCCAGTTTAGCTCCAGTGCTATATCCATGTACCAGTCCACTGGGACATGTAAAAACATAGCCATTTGGACAGGAATTATAGAACAGGAGTTCCCAAAGGAAGGAGATTCCTGTGAAGATAGGCAATAGTTGCTCAACAAATGAATTATAATTTGTTTGAAAAAAATGGATATTCCGGTGAAATATTAATACACTAACTTACTTTATCCTCCTGTTTAAAAAAAAAAAACTTTAACTGGAAAAGATAATTTTTATATATATAATATCTTTGCCAAAAACTGCTATAGAAATTTTGTCGCTATGAAGAATTAAGTATAGAGAATAGTACCTGCTTAAGATCTTTTAATCTCACCCATTTGGTCTGTCTTTTTCCAGTGGATCATATGTTAGCAATAGTCTCCTGTCAGAAGAATTTGAACATCACAGAGGATTTCAAAGTGGGAATCAATGAGTAATAAAGAAATGAAAGATTTCTAGAAGGTTTTAAAAAAATATGGTAACAGTTTCCAGTATGAAAGAATGTAAGAACTTCCAAGTAAGAGAAAATCAGTTTGCAAGGTAGAGTCGTTTTTTTCCTTCAAGTGTTATTTATTGGTTTTTCTGTCCTCAAATTTTCTTTAGGTCATCGGAAATAACAGATGTTCAGGAAATGTATCTTTATATCCATGCATTTACAAAGAAAACTTTTTTTAAAAGCATTTTTTTCTACTTAAACTTTTTTTTTCTTTATTTTAAGCTGATGATGAGACAGCATTGTGATATGTCCATTTTCTCCATGTGATACACACATTTGTTCTATGGGAAAATATGGTCTACTCCTAATTTCATTTTCATTTCCTAAATAAGAAGACCCATTAAAAAGCAGACATCTGGTTTAGAAAGCACTTAAAGCTGTAGCTCCCAAGGAGTGCTTTCCTTCCTCTTTAAATATGTATGAACTGTTGTTTTGGTAATCTACTTCACCCTGTCAAAATAGAATCAAATAGAATGTATGTGTGACCTCTTCTCCTTCTACCCTGGGAAAATGATTTCCAAGATCATTGAGGTGTACAATACACAGAAACCTTCACTTGCTGTTTTATTCACCTTCAAAGCTCTTATGTTACACAAGCTGGAAGTTTAGGTGAATTTATTAATAGCTGTACTGTTTTACTAAAATGATGGATCTGCGAGCTTTTAATAGCTCAACTATAAAGAATAAAATTTCAACTTTCAAACAAATAGGCCTGGAAAAGAATTTCAGAATATTTCTACCTTTGTTGATATTTTATATTTGAAAGGGTTCCAGTTTTTAAAAACTGTTACAGCAGTTCTAGGTACAAAGTATTCATATTTCATGGATACAGAGGCTAAATATTGTTAACTTGCTTTCCTAAGAGAAAGGAACAACTAAGCTGGGGAGTTGAGCTAACATTTTTTTTCCTGTGATGCTTAGTTGGTGTCCGTTTCCTTCTTTGAGGTTTAGACCCACATTCTCCAAAATTGTGCCCTGCAGAATACTGATCACCCATACCTGCCTACGCTGTTCTCTCTTCCTTGGCAAAAGGGTTACAGTCAGATGCTACCTACTCTACCTTCTCCTGTAGACTCATGATTGAGATTTGTCCATTACACTCTCTGCACAGTTGTAGGAAAGATAACCCGGGCTGTCTTGGTTCAGCTGAATTGCCCGGGTGTATTTAACTTTCAAACATTAAAAACAAAAGAACAGAAAAATCACTTTGGGAGACTGTGACATAGACTCTGTTTATTTGCAGACCCTGTTAGAAGTTAGTACAATACTTTATGAAGGCCAGAGGAGAAATAAAACTTCTTTTTGTCTTCCTACTAGTTTTGTTTGTCAACGTCAGTGTGATTGTATCAAGCTGATAGGCGTAGCTTGGAATTCTGTTTCGTTAATGTTCTGTGAGTTGCTGGGTTTTCCACAGCAGGGGCATCTTCACTGCTGTTCACATGCTTTAAAGTAAATATATACTTTTGCTACTGGAATGAATTTACAAGTTATGTCCTTCTAAATTTGTGTAAATGAGGCTGTGCCACTTCCGTGTTTTAAAATGGTCTGTTGTAATCAGAGTGCTTCTGACCTATGATCTTTAAAGTAGCAGCATCTTTCTGACTTCTAGTTGTAAGTCATATTGTCTAACACTGTTTACTAACATGTTTTCAACCAATGTGAAGACAGCTCTTTCACTAGAGGAAAGCAAAAGGAGTTTAGAACCCTGGCACAAATAATCTGAATTTATTTATCATATCGTCCAAATCCAAGGGTAATGGACAGTGTTTTTTACAAACCACCAAAGCTTGAAAACCTGAGCTGGAAAGAATTGCTTAATTAAGTAAAATAGGGTATCTATAGGCTGGCTTAGGGAAAAGATACCTGGCTAATTTAAGATTATGCCAAATGGTGTCTTGGCTTACCCATTTGCAAAGAAATTCTTATTGCCTTAAAAAATGCATTCATAAAATAGAGAGAGCAACATTTAATATTCTTGGGACTTATGGTCTTTCAATGCTTCATTGCTATCACTATGGATATTAATAATCATTGTACCTACTGTAATAGTTAAATTAAATCTATGTTAATTCTAGAGCTTATTCTAAAGTTTGTTTTACTGTTTGACCAATATTTTTTTGGGGGGGCAGTTTATTTTTTAAACTAAACTCACAAGTTTATTAATTATACTTTTCTCCTAAAATAATAGAAAGGGCTATAGTCTGAGAAAAGGTAGGAGAATCCATTTGAAATTCTTGATTATGTGGGTTCGAGATAAGACACACTTATTTAGACATTTCTACCTAGAGAAGATTCCTGATAGTGGCCTACAAGATTAATAAAGACCATTTGGTTGGTAAGTTTCCATCAAATATAGAAAATGTTCAAGCTTAGGTACAGATTTAACATAAATGGCCTAATTTATCATTATAGGGTGTTTTTTTTGCCTTTTATTACAAAATTTTTCAAACATATACAGAATTATAGAAAATAGCATAATGATCTGATGACATACAACCATGACCTAGATTCTACTATAACTAATATTTTGCTGCAATTTTATCTATTCTGAAGTATATTAAAGCATTTCACTTCACCTCTAGATATTTCAGTAGGCATTTCACAAAATACATATAGACTTTTCCTCACAAAATTAATGAAATTTATTGTCAGTATTTTTTTAATGAAAGATATAGAATAAACTGGCCTCTAGGCTCATATTATTTCATTCTACTGCAAACAAAGAATGGATTTTTTTCAAGGATATTTCCTCCTATTTTGCTTTCATTAATGGATTCTAATTCAGTCAATTTTGCATAATATGTAATCATGAAAAATCCCCTTTTTATTCTTTCTGAGAGCCTTTGGAATCTATTGCTCAGAGGAAACTCACCTTCAACAATATACTCAGGTTGGCTGAAGTCCTGTTATTTTTTTTTTCCCTTTTGTTCTTCAAAGTGCAATTTCTTTAATATACTTGCAGCCATGCATTACCAGGCAACCTTTTTTTTTAAATAAATTCCATAATAAATTAAATAAAGCTCTGTGTGGGTCATTTTTGATTAACCTGATTTTTAAAAAATGATATAGTAAAGAGATAGAGAGCAGAATACTATGTGCGCTAAAATCAATTACGAGCATATTCACCATCAAGTGATTGTGTGGAATAGTGTATTAAAATGCACTTAATAGTATAAAAAATGCCTCTTTCACTGAAGCTGAGTTCACATTTGTAAGCTTATAATAGTATTTAAAAAGCTGTAAACATTTAAACAAAATCCTTCACATTCAGCTGGAAATATAATTTTAAATATTTTATTTATTTATTTGACAGAGACACAGTGAGAGAGGGAGCACAAGCGGCAGGTGGGGGGGGTGGGAGTGGGAGAAGCAGCCTTCCCGTGGAGCAGGGAGCCCGATGCGGGGCTCAATCCCAGGACCCTGGGATCATGACTTGAGCCAAAGGCAGACGGTTAACGACTGAGCCACCCAGGCGCCCCAGAAATATAATTTCTATATGAGATTTGATGCTATGCAAGTTTCAGTATCACAGGAAGATATTCATTGATATTTAATTTAGGACAGTATTTCTTGTTAAGTTGAGATTTTAGGGAGAAATATTTTAATTAGAGTGGAGTTATGTATTGGGAGACTCAGTTAAGCATTGTCCTTATCACCTGGAGAATTACTGAAATGAAAATTTGGAAATACAGTCCTATTCCTCTGTTATTTGCAAGGAATAATATAACATGAATCCTTTTTTTTATTTTAGGAATGTTATACTCACAAAAATATTGAGCTATGTTGAAATTACACAAACAACAAACAGATTCAATTAAAGCTCTTTTTACTGAAATAATATAACTTATTTTTTGTTACGAAACGAAGAAACAGCAAGAAATTATTATCCTAGGAAAACAAGATGACCCTATTAGGACTACACAAACATGTTCTTTCTTTCTTCTTTTTTAACCGGTTTAATGTTTTTTCTTTAATTTTCACATGAGACTCTACAGTGTTGGATTTCAACTGGTGGCAGTTTTTGTCATTTGTCATTTCCTTACTTTATCCTCTGTTACCTTCTCCTTTCTGTTCTTTGCCCGCTTTCCGTCACACTGACACAGCTCAGACCTGCTGTGAATCTTGTTGCCTGCACTAAAATGCTCATAGGAGGAAGAATGTTAAGCATCAGCTGAGATAAATCTGCCTTATTTTGACCCCTCATATGGTCTCTATTGACAGGGACAAGGTCACTCAGTTCAAAATGAGTGGTGCTGACAAAGTTGATTTTTCTTAGAAGCTTGAATTATGATGCCAGTGTAAATGTAATTTTATTTAATTAATTCTTGACCTTTTATACAATGAAAAAAGTTTCACCTTAAAAGCAAATTTGTTTTTTATGAAAAGGGTTTTAGGCTTATAATTGCATTTTTATGTTAGTGGAAAACACAGGTTCTGTATTTCTTTTTTGTAGTCGACAAAAGTAATCTTTCTTAATGAAGTATTTTAATTACCCCAAAATACAAGTAAAGAAGAAATAAAATTAAGAAATGTTGACAAAAAATGGCATCTAAGTTATCATAATCCTGTTTAAAAAAACAACAAATCTGTCTTTTAAAATATTTATATAAAATTCAGACATAACAACTTTGTCAAATTGCCTTATATCCCTGATTCTATTTAGGGCAGTCAAGAAAAATACTTAAAATATATTATTTTTCTGTTAATGGGTTTGAACAAGATTTTTCAAAAGGTTATTATTGGAAAGAGTTTACTATGATACATTTTGACTTCTAAAATAGGATTCTGGTGGAATCATTAGAAATTTGATTCCTTTGTATTGCTATTGGATAGATACTCTAGCACAGCCCATTTCTTTTTTTTTCTTTCTTTTTTTATTTTATTATGTTATGTTAATCACCATACCTTACATCATTAGTTTTTGATGTAGTGTTCCATGATTCATTGTTTGTGTATAACACCCAGTGCTCCATTCAATACGTGCCCTCTTTAATACCCATCACCAGGCTAACCCACCCCCCCACCCCCCTCCCATTTCTAAGGAAAGAACAAGTTAAGGTAACATATAACAGAGAGTTGAATTTTTGTGAAGATAGTTCTCTTCTTTAGAATTGCACTCAGTAACTCTTCTCAAGCTAATGTCTACATGTACAAACTAGTTTGTATGTGATGGGTTTGACTGACAGGTTGGATCAAGTTGAGGTGGGGTATTGGGGTGGACAGGGGAGAGGAAACAGGTTATATTATCCGCTCAAATCAATCAAATGACTTGATTGTTCTTTCAACTGCCTTACCTTGACTGTCAAGTCAGTCAAAATAGTGGAACTAGTTTTCGCATGTATGAAGAGCTTTATTTTATGAACTCTGTTACCTCACTCTTGCAAACACAGACATAACAAATATGTCAGGCCTCGTGTTGAAAACTATACACAAATGTTACTGGGTGTGGATGCATGGAGGAGAGAAACCAGGCTGAAGTTAAATCCAACATGGTATTTTCCTAATATTTGACATTTTTTGACAGACTCAAATAATACATTAAACACACAATTAAAATGCTTCTTTACAGCACTATTCGATATTTTCTCTGCATTATTGGAGGCAAACTAGGAAAAATCCCAGGATTTTGTCAAGGATTTGCATTAAATAGTTAGGAGAGTAGATACTGTAATTCACACACACACACATAAACATACATATACACACATTTTTAAAATTTTAATTAAAAATAAAATCTTAATGAAACCCAGAGAGAAACATTGAACTGATCGAGTAAAAGACTTAATTATTTATGATCTCTTGAAGAGGTTACTCTGTTGAAATCTCTAGTCCAGTTTAAGCTCATTAAGCCACCAAACTAGGGAGTAGAACACAAACTTTAAAATAGTTGGATGACTCAGTTGTAGTCCTCATGCAATTTATCTATGTGGCCCAATATAAATTCAGTCGGCTAGGTTCATCTGGCATGTTTTGTTGCTAAGCTAAACCAATGAAATGAATCGCTAAGAAACTATTTTCACATTTAGAACTGATGTGATTTCTAAGCCTTTAAGCATAGTTTCTGTAACATATTTCTCTCAAATGACACATAATGACAGAAACACACCGCTTGGTTATTGAGGTGTGTGTGTGTGTTTGCATTTGTGTGTATATGTGTATGTATGATTCAATACTGAACTTTATAATGTAGCTTTAGGTAGTCTGAAATTGCTTTATATACATTTCTAACTTGCTTTTCAGAAACATCCCCAGAGATAAGCATCATATGTGTTATTAAAGCTTTTAGATAAATAAACTGAGGCTTGGGAAAAAGTTGAGTGGGCCACATTGGATGAGCTCATGAGTGGTGTACATGTGGAGAGTCCATTGTTTGTAGGGTACGCCATGTTTCCCTAGAGCTGCATATCTTTGTTTCCTTTAGGTGATGTAGATTTCAACCCGTTGGAATCATAAAGTTTTTATTTTTCCTAACAACTTATATTCAAAATTCCCTCTGTGATAAAAGTTAGATCAATTTTTTTACTTCAGAGTTTTGTACAATAATAAAAATTGTTTAATCTGGTTGTTTTAGGTTTGATGGTAAAAAGTATATGTTGATTTATGTAAAAGTAAAATTAATTTTTTTAAAAAGTAAAATTATTGTATTATCTGGTTTATAAAAACCTTGAGCCTTATTAAGTGATTTTTCCCCTTGTGCTGGGAAATACATGTTTTGGCAGTGTTGTCAGAGAATACTTAAGTATTCTTAGTATACTTAAGAATACTTAAGTCATTCATGTTATACTACTTTTTAAAATATAACAACAACAATAATAATAGGAACAGAAGTTACTCTATAAATGTAATGTTAACATAGATTTCTTTGAGGGCAAAAGTGAATGCAATGGGTTCTGTCAAAGATAATGAGAAAAGAAAACTAATTGTATATTAATACTAGAATTGGATGTATGTGGCTGTGTCAAGCGGAGACCTAGTTATTAGAATACATTAATTTTACATTAGTTTACTTTTCTGTTAGGATCCTCCAAGTAAATATTTAAGTTGTTATCTGGAAACTGGTTTCTTTTCTTTTTCAAATTGTCTTAATGAAAGAACTGGAAGGTTGGTTGCTGCATAAAGTACAGAGAAACTCAAGTTTCTGTAAAACACAGGTCATTTTTTAAATCAAGAAAAAACATTAAATAGTTGATTGGTAGAGAATATTTCAAACAACAATTTCTGGTTTTCCTTAAAAGTAGACTTTTTTTGAATGCAAAATAGTCTTCCATTAACCTTTTGGTGAAAATCATTAACATAGGTGAGCATTTAGGTTCTCTATTTTGATTTAATGTTTTATTTTGGGCATGTTTCTAAAATGTTTACTCAAAATGTAGTTTAATTTTCAGTTAATAAAATAAAAGAATTTGTGTGATTGAACATGGGTTCTTAGAAGGTTTGATAAAAAAAATTGCTTTATTTAAAATTGTGAATTATTGTCTCACTAGTTCAGAATGATCACAGAAGTTTTTAGTGGTATGGGCCTTAGGACAAAGCAAAAGCCTTACATTTAAAAGGAGGATGTGGAGATAAATGCTAGGACCCCAGATCAGATTCTCCTATTCCTTATTAGGTCTTTTAATGCTATGCCCAGCTCTGTTGTTTGAGTTTGTAAAAATCTTACCTCCTGCTTTCCAAAGAAAATAGAGGTAGTCATACTAGAATCTTTGATCTCTTTTTACATATAAATTCTTAATATGTTATTTAAAATTTTTCACTTTCCTTACAGTTTCAAAGATAGACACTTCCACTTTTTCCCGGTCTGAACCCCTGAACTGGTGTTTTATTTCTTAGATTGTTACCCTTTCTGGAATGTTATTTTGTCCATTTGTCTATTTGTTTTTCTCCAGTGATTCTTTGTCCCCACTCTATCTGTTGAGCACCACTTGTAGAAGTGGATTATCCCAGTTCTCTATTCTTAGAATCTAGTCTCTATCCTCATGGCTCTGCTGAAACTATCCTTTCTGAAGTCTTTAATGCTTTACCCAGTCCTTGTTCTCTGTAGCCTTCACATTATTGACCATTTGATCCCCTTGAATATTTCTTTCCTTGAATTCAGTAATATTGTACTGCCTTGGTTATCTTCCTATCTTCAGTCTTGCTGTGTTGTTCCTTCTTTTTCAAATTCATTGATTTTTCTTTTAGTCACTATTTATTGCATACATACTAGGAGTCACGGGATGTTAGAGAAACTGGAGATACACAAGTTAGTAAGAAAGAAAATGTCCCAGCTACCATGGAGCTGCATGCTTGTGGAAAGAGAAGGGAAAAAAAAAAATGAATTAAGAAACATTTAAATAATATAATTTAAAATGGTGATTAAATCCTATGGGAAAATATAATAAAGCAATGGTGTATAGAGTTAACTGGATCAGAGGCAGCTATTTACCTGGCATGGTCAAGACTGAACTCTCTTAGTGGGTGATATTTGAACTGAGACTCAAAGAGAGGCTGTTTGGAGCATCTGTGTGGCTCAGTTGGTTAAGCGTCTGCCTTTGGCTCAGGTCATGATCTCAGGGTCCTTGGATCTAGCCCCACATCGGGCTCCCTGCTTAGTGGGGAGCCTGCTTCTCCCTCTCTCTCCCCCCAACTCATGCTCACTCTCTCTCAAATAAATAAATAAAATCTTTAAAAAAAAATTTAAAAAAGAGAAGCTGTGCTACAAAAATCAAAGTGAGAAAAATTCTGGAAGAGGAAAGAATAAGTGGAAAGGCTCAGAAACAAGAATGATGAATCTGGTAAGAACAGTTCCCAAGTTGTGTTGTTAAGTAGATCAAGGCAATGGAAAATGAAAAAATGGAGACAATGAGTATAATTTCTTTCCAAAAGTTGGCTCTGAAGGATAATGGACATAGGGAACTTCCTAAAATGGAGGTGCGATGGCATACTTGTATACTACAGGGAATGATCCAGGACTGATGGAGAAATTGATGGTGTGGGAGGTGGTGTCCATGGTAGGTGAATATCCCTGCCCCAACTGGCATACTTGTCAATCTTCCACAGCCTCATAGTTAACTCTCTTTGTTAAGTTACTATACGTCCTGCTTTCTCCCTACACATTCGTACTGGATTCTATTTCACATTAGTGGGACCACCATTCTCCTGTTTTTTTTGTTTTGTTTTGTTTTTGTTTTTTGTTTTTGTTTTTCTGATCCAAGTTCTATAAGGATATTTGATTATTTCCCTTCGTTCAGTATTCGATCAAGATCCCTTTTCTTTGCTACCTACAAATACTCAGTATTAGTACTGCCACTTACCTGGTTCAAGCTGTCATTACCCCTGGCCTGGGCTATTGTACAAATGCTCCTGTCTTCCTCTGGACTGCATTCCTCCAGTCCATTTATATACTGATTGCAGATTGCTTCATCAGAAGGCTTCACCAACTTCAAATTAGCTGGAGACTCATTTCCATTGAGTCAACTGCTACATTTGATTGATTCTCTTTTTTTACAGGTCTCTGGAATCACTGTTTTTTCTGTCTCCTCTGCCACTGTCCAAGTTTAGGACTCACAAGACAGTCAAGTTTTCATCACATAGCATCCACACCCTTCTGTAAATTTCCCTGTACCCAACCTTTCCAGCCTGGTCTCTGCATTTCACTTGCTCCACTGTAAGTCTATTCACATGGAATCCCTGCTCTTCCTCCACATATTTCTTGTACTTATCTGTCTCCTTGTCTTTGTACTTACCCTCCACTTCTTTTCCCATCAAAATACCTCTTTTGGCAATCAGATATATTCTGTCCTTATTGACTTTACACGATTCTTAATTTTTTCCCCTCAATCATATGTATGTCTACGATTTCCAGTAGATTGCAAACTCAAAATATTTCTTATTATTCTTTATTTGGCCCATGAGCCCGCTTTCCAGCATTTAGTGCAATACTCGAGTGTCTGTTGATTTCACTTGCTTCACCATTTTCAAAATACTTCTGGGTTTATGCCACCATAGTATATAATTTTCAAATTATGTATTATTCCTTTAATACAAGCAATTTTTTAATTTAGTAGCAGCAGTAGCTTCTGACACATACTATACACCTTCTAAATTCAAGTTACTGTGTTTGAGGCTGGTGCTTATAATATAAGAAACCAACCAAATATAAAGAAGTAGAATATATTTTCTGCACTTACGTGGGAAATCTAAAAGGAAAAAAAGTCTACAACAAGGTCATATAATAGTTTTACTTATCTTCGTGGCCAATTTTGATCTCTGCGTAGCTAATCTGATTGATTGCTGCCTCATCAATTAATACATCTGAAAATTCCAAGTCAGTAGTATCGTGCATAGTCCAGTAATGCCAATGAAATGAAGCCCATTTGTGTTGTATTTGGAAGGTGATTTATTTATTTATTTATTTATTT
>NC_138369.1:166091304-166134357 GCF_054177405.1 Leptonychotes weddellii | reverse complement strand
AAGATTTTATTTATTTATTTGACAGAGAGAGACACAGCGAGAGAGGGAACACAAGCAGGGGGAGTGGGAGAGGGAGAAGCAGGCTCCCCACAGAGCAGGGAGCCCGATGCGGGACTCGATCCCAGGACCCTGGGATCATGACCTGAGCTGAAGGCAGTCGCTTAACCAACTGAGCCACCCAGGTGCCCCTGGAAGGTGATTTAAATGATGTGAAAAAGTAATTCTTGCTTTATTTTCTTCAGTAGTGCTGTGGGGCTGTAGGTAACATCTGAAGCAATTATGCATTGGTAAAGGCATTGTGATTTACAAGAGTACACTATTAGGCCCTGGTGTCAGAGGACAGAGGCAACATCTGCTTCGTGGGCCTTCTGTGTTACAGAAGAAAAGAAACCCTGCTTGCCGTTATGTGCAAAAGAACATGATCCAGTGCATGGAATTGGCCATATTAGGGTCTAGAAATTAATGGGAATTTCACTGTATTTCAAATTTTAGTATAATACTGGTGTAACACTTTTGAATTGCTATGCCATGTTATGTATAAACTTTACTATGTTAAATAATATTTCAGAATTGTAGCCAAGTTGTAACTAAGTGTTTATATAGATTTTTATGTTTTAAATTAATATTATATGTAATCAGATGCTGATATTAAATTTAGAAAAGAAAATGTGAGCAAATTAATTCTCATTATTTAATTTAAGTCTGTTTTTTTCCTCAAGAAAAATAACACTTAAAGGAAACTAAAACTCATTTGGTTCTTAACATTTATATACAAGACAAGATACATGGTAGTGAATCCTCTTAGCATATACATACAGGTATGAGTTAATACTTGCACAATTTAAAAATATGCAGGCTGTATTTGTGTTTCTGTTTTAAAAAAAATTAAAAAGAACCTTGGGATTTATAAATATTCCTGAAGAAAGTCCTTGTATATTATAGTCAAATTCGTTCTGAATTTGGCATTTGCGCCTTACGGTCTAACTACGGAGAGGACCATTAGCTTTCTTGGAGCTTTGGGACCTTGGGCTTTTGCCTTTGGAAATTAAATATTTAATATTGCTTTGTCTGGGCTGGCTTTGAACAGGATCCTTCCTTCATTCCAAGGCAATGTCAAAATTCATAGAAGAGCAACAACTCATATTGTCTACTGAAATCAAACCTGACTCCTCTCCCCTCCCTTCTTCCACTTCTGCCCTTGGGATTGTGACATCATTACCATCTCAGAAACCCTAGGGTGGTTGTTCATGCTAAAATGAAGTGAGATTAGGGTTCTAGGAGAGAGCAGTCAAATATTTGAGTACTAATCATGCCTGGATGTCTGTTATTACTTTTCTGACAGTGGAATTCTTTTGGCTTCAAGAATGATATTGCAGTCATTTCATGTGAATGTGGACAGAAAATAATACAATTAGGTGAATCACAGAGACAATCCGCTTTTTAGAGCATTCTTTGAAATGAAAGGATGCATCTATTTAAAGGTTATCTAGCATATGAAAGGGACATTTATCCCCCAAGGAGAGAAGGAAACTACTTAGAAGGAATAGACTTTTATTAATATTTTTCAATTAAATGTTACCATCTCTTTATCATTTTTTCTTTTGTAATTTTCATGTTGACCTATGTAAGTGCTTTGTTCGTGTAACACTCGCTCTTCTGGGCAAGTCATCAGATGGGATGAGTTTATTGAAAAAGAAACAGAATTAAAAATTCAATGACAAAGGTTCAAATAGTGTCTGTTTAGAGCTTATCTTCTCAATGTCAGGGCTTTCATGGTTATTGGTTAGGGACTTTTGGGATTGGTTCCTTGATGCTCAGGAGGATGATGTCAACATCAAGGGAAGAAGTGACCTTACTTTAATTCTTGGGGTTTCTGATGATTGCTTGTATTTAAGCATTGCGGCTGTATATTTTTTTCAATGTGCATTTAAAAGTTATGCATTTGTGTGATTGAAGTATTTGAATTAAAAAAGACAAAATAGTTCAATCAGAAAAAATGGAAAGGGCTGTTACTGTAAGCCTCCCCTCCCTCCAAAAAATGACCACTGGAAAAACAATGACTATATATCACATTTGGGTAGATTTTATAATCTATTATGATAATATTTAAATAAGCTTCATTAAAATATACAATATATTTAGGAGAAAAATGTAATGCATAAAAGAGATGATCAGACGTGAAAAATAAAATAGTGTAAATACTAATTTTTAGTCTCTAAAAATGAAAAAAATGTTATATGACCTGAAAGGTTTTATCTAGCTCAAGTCTTATAAATTCAATAATATGAGAGAAAAAACCAGTAATGGTGTGAGTAGAATTTACCTATAAAATATGAACTTGAACTAATAATTCTTTTATACATTTTTTTAAATGCAGTACTCAAAATTGTGATATTATATATCAGCAAAATAATCAATTCAATTATATATTAAACAGAAAGTTCCAGAGATTTAAGAATATTTTTTAAAACATTTTTATCATGCTTTCTGCCAAAATTAAAATGTGATTCAAAAATATTCATTTGGATAGTTAACCTTCTTTCTGCTAGAAAAATCTGGTACTAGCATTCAATTCCTTTTGATACCACTTGCCCCTGAAAGCAAAGTCCATATCACTACCTACTACTTTCCATTGGCCATTTTTATTGAGAATACTTATGGCTTAAGAATTTATTTTAGTGATCTTTTAAAATTAAAATAAATTTGAAGGAAAAATTATTTCAATGAAGAATATGTACTGTATTTCCAAATATTTATTTTAATTATAATTTCAGCTATAATTTTTTATCCAATTTTCTTTCCAGAGACATATTTCATTTAGTAGACTAAAGATACTTTTCTGTTACTCATTATGATCACATTTTTCATCTCTTTCTAAAACAAGAACTTGTTACAAATTTGGACCTTTTTAGGCAAATAGGCCTGCTTGGAGATCAACAAGTAGTTTCTGCTAGAATGTGTTCAATATCTACTATGTATAATGCAGAAGTATCCTAGTGACATAGACCTTTATACTGGAATAATTTCATTTTCTCTTCTACTGCAGATAGAAGAGGTAGCTGATATCTTGAGAAGTATATAGTGTGTTGATTAAAATTTTATATTTTTTACAGACTTCAGGAAATACTTATATTTCTAATGAAGTTGGGAATACTACTCTACTCAGAACAGGGATATGAGAACAAAATAAATGTGTTTAGGGAAACTGTAGACTATACATAGCAGCCCAAACCTCACATAAAATTGTAAACAAACAAAACACAACTGTAAATGAACATTAGATTCTAATAATTTTACTTTTCAGCTACAACTCTATTTAGAAATTTTCTTTGATTTTTCTTTGTGTCTGATGATTAGCTTAGAGGTCAGGGATGATTGGCGGGTATAACAATTCAAATGAAAATATTTCACAAACTCTACATAGCATCTCTTGATAAACAGTTTTGATGAATGAATAAATAAAATGCTTCTATTTTATGCAGAAATCTCTGTACTTTGTACATACTTGAGCATTTGTGCATCAACTGGCCTTTTGCAGACAAATATATTCACTAAACATTTTACTGGTTGTCATAAGACAGTAATAGTTAAATATCAAAGATTGGATGAAGTGAATTATTCAAAAAGTTCTACATACGTTTAAGTCAAATTTGAACTCTGCAATACCCTCTAAATCTGGTGAAATAGAAACACTTGTGAAAAATTACACTTTTTTTTTTTTTGGAGTGGTACAAACAGGATAATGATCTCATCTTCCACAAACCAAAAAGTAAAATGATTATTGTAAGAAAACAAATTTTATTTCAGTTTTCTTGTTTCCTTCCAGTTCAGCTTGTGCTACTGAAAGAAAGCACTATTTTCAGTAAAACTTTCTATTTTAAATGCCTTTCTATAATTCCTCTACCTGACAGGAATGATGCTAATAAATAAAAACAATAAGCACTATCCATTTGACTTTCATAAGATTAGAGGTAAATCATTATGGATCCCAATCAACAGAGGAGAAAATGGGGGTACAGACAAGTTAAGTCAGGTGGCAGGCTCACACAGGAAATAAATAGTGGCTATGCTCCTATAAAATCATCCATCTTCTGACCTCTAATTCAGGACTCTCCACAACTGCAGTGTGATTAATCAATACCAGGAAGCAAACTAAGTATCAAGAAAAGATCATCCATTTGTATCAGTCTTCCCTTTATGTGATTAGAATCTGAAATACCAAGTGCATGAGGAATCAAAAGTTGAAAGCTTTGCCTATTTTAGGGATAATTGAGCAGTCTTTTCTTTATTATTATCAGCAAATGTGACGATAAACAGACATGTACCACGCCCAAATCTGTGAACTCTTTTGTAGATATTTTGCTAATGTGTGGAAAATAAACTCTTTTGCAACTTATTTTGATTTTCTTATATTTTTATACTAAGAGAACACTCAAATACGTGCTGAGATATGTATTGCCTTATGCATTGCAGTTGGCAGGGGCTGTCAGTGTTAAAGATTCACACATTGCAAGTAAGATTGGATACATTTATATTTATGTCAGAAAAAAAAGAAAGAAAATGGTTACTTAAAATGTAACCAAAAGGCAAAATCTTGGCATTTGGCCAGAGAGATGGCCACATTCTTCCCTGTCAAGGCTCCTTTTTCTAGAGGTTGGTTTTCTAATCAAAGTTTTGGCAAGCAAAAATTCTTTTTTTTTTTTTAATGAGATATATTCTGCTTCACCATCTTTGACTGAAAGGAAAAGATAATTATTTAGACAATTTAAATCTAAGCAATTTAAATCTAAGGTGTTGTAAGTTTTTGTAGTAGGGATGCGAACACTCCCTCGATGCTGTTGTTATCTAGAATATATTCTCTTTTGCAGTTTACTGAAATAATTTCTCCAGTGTGTGGGAAGTTCGTATACATCCAGCTTTGCTATAGATATGACATTGTATCAACAGTGACACGACTTGTTTACAAGAGGGTGGTATAAACAGCAAATGTTCTTCCTTAAAACAGCTTTCTTGTTGAATTTCAACAGAAAAGTAGAATAAATGTAGAAGGAAGAACAGAAGGGGATAATCTTTAACATGTAGAGTAAATTCTAAGACAGAGGAGACAGCAGCTGATGGTATCTTTATGTGTTTGCCTTTTAAAAAAATATTATTATTATAATATTATTACCAAGTCTACTGCCTTCTTTAATGAAGGATGTTCAAATTATATGCAGTTTTCAAAGTGGAAGGTAATATATGGCTTATTGTAGTGGGCCTTAATATTTCAAGATATGGACTGGCTTCAAATTAATTAGATGAAAGTAAAAACATAACATGGGTGGTGGGGGGAGAGAATGAGAACCCTAATACCTCCTCTGACCTGGTTTAGTCAACTTTCTGATGTAGGGTGTTGCAGTAGACACTCCCTGAAGGCATTCTAGCTATAGCAAAAGCCCCTCTCATCTTTTTGATCTTGGGTTAACCTTATTTCTTTTCCTAGAAATAGAAATGATTTGTATAACACATTTCAATTTCAGCTCCTGCCTTATCATATTGAAAAATATTAATTTATTTCTTACATGAGAAGTATTATTTAGCACAATAGAACCAGATACAAATAAAATAAGCTAAATTTTAGTCCATTCAATCATCATTGGAATTATCATTGCTAGCTGGTACCCAGGTACTGACCTACATGATTATAATTCCTAGGGCTTGAGGAGCCTAAAGAGAATCTATAGGAATACCCTGGTCTGGAGGGAAAGTACTCTGCCGGAGTTCTCTGGAGCTGGGCATGAAGGATATTTTGGTTCCTCAGATGTTAGCCCATAAGAGAACATCATCAGGGTAAAATGGAGTAAGTGTTCTAGATACTATATCTTGGCTTTGCTAGCCCAGTTTCTGCCAGGTTCCTTGGAAGATGCCTTTGTGCTTCGTGAAATTGTGGAGTAATTGAAGGTGCATAGTACATGGCTTTTGTTATTAACATACTTGAGCTTGAACTCCAGCACTATCACTTCTTGGCAGTTGGGTGGCCTTTCCCACACAATTTAACCTCTCTGAATCTCTGTGTTCTGATTTGCAACACCAGGTTAATATTGCTTCCTCTAGGAATGTTTTAATATTAATGCATTAAAAAATAAGTATCAAAACTATAAGCTATCACCTCACACCTGTCAGAATGGCTAAAGGTGTTGGCAAGGATGTAGAGAAGGGGGGACCCTCTTGCACTGTTGGTGGGAATGCAAACTGGTGCAGCCACTCTGGAAAACAGCATGGAGGTTCCTCAAAAAAATAAAAATTGAACTACATTACAATCCAGCCATTGTACTACTAGGTTTTTATCCAAAGAATACAAAAATACTAATTCGAAGGGATACGAGTACCCCAATGTTTATAGCAGCATTATCCACAATAGCCAAATTATGGAAACAGACCAAGTTCCCCTCCACTGATGAATGGATAAAGAAGAAGTGGTGTGTGTGTATGTATATATATATAATGAAATATTACTCAGCCATAAAAAAGAATAAAATCTTGCTGTTTGCAATAACAGGGATGGAGCTAGAGAGTATTATGCTAATTAAAATAAGTCAGAGACATTTCACTCATATGTGGAAATTAAGAAACAAAACAAACAAAGGGAAAAAAGAGAGAGAGGAGGGCAAACCAAGAAACAGACTCCTAACTATAAAGAACACACTGATGGTTACCAGAGGGGAGGTGGGTGGAGGGTTGGGTTAACTGATGGTTACCAGAGGGTTAACTGATGGTTACTTGGGAGGGGGCGGGGGTGATGGGGATGAAGGAGTGCACTTGTTGTGATGAGCACAAGGTGTTGTATGAAAGTGTTGAAACACTATATTGTACACTAACTGCAATTTAAATAAAAAATTTTTTAAAAAGTACTTTAGATACTTTTAATCCCAAGGCAGATGCCAGTTATCATTGTTATGGGGGATGAGTCCGTGGTTTCCCCAACAATTTTCCTCAAAGCCTGGTCTGTTCACTCCAGCTGAAAACTCCTTGAAGCAAAGGGACACATTCTGAAATTCAGTTGTTTTTTATAGTACCCAACATACACATTGGGACTTGTTGAATTGCTTCTTGGTATTCAAGTGTCCAAATTCCTTGGAGCTGTAGTAGTAAATTAGTGACAAAATAATAGTGATTGTGTCATTGTGATATGTGTAATTGGTCATGTTTTTTTTTTTTAACATTTATTGAGTCCCTGATATGTATAAGGCCTCAGGCTAGATGCCTTAGGTTATACAAGAATAAAAAAAAATAAGGGCTCTTTTCCCCAATACAGGTAACTAGTAGACAAAGTAGATATCCCTAGTGGAGGAACTTAGTTAACGTACGAAGCAGAATATATAAATGAATTAAGTGCTAATTAATAGATGAACAAGACACATACTGTAAAAATCAGAAGAAAGAATAATTATGATGGTGTGGGCGAAAGATGGTGAAAATCAAATTTTTGGACATAAGTAGGGTTGGAATAGTTCGTGAGACAAAAACACAGGTAAGAAACTGTATGGCCTATAGAAAGGCAAGGATCCATAAATATCATTGGGTTTGTCTAAGGGATTTTTAGTAGATGGATGAAGGATGCTAAAATGAAGAGTGAGAAATTCCATAAATCTTTTTATTTTTTTCTTAGCTTTATTTCCAGATACTGATGGAGATGTTTTTGGGAAATCCAACTTAAGTGCTTGTGAACAAATGAATAAAAACTAGTTTTTGTATGAAAAATAAAAATTAAAATTAAAAAAACTTCAGACTAATTTTACCTCATTTATAGTTACAAATATATTTCTGTTTTGATTTAAAATGATGAGGATGATGGCTAAAAATAAAATGAACCAAGTTTTATGCATATTGCATCTTAACAAGTTGGATGTCTCATTGGAATGCACTGCCTTCTTGCTCCACATTTATTTTTGGAATTTAATAAGGCGCCTGTCATATCTGCCTCAAGGCTAAAAAACATCATGGGGGAGAAATCCAAAGTACTGTCATGTTTGAGTGACATGGAGCCAATTTTATTTTATTTCCTTTTCACGGGAGGGTGGCTGAAATTAGCCAGCCTTACTTCTGAAAATGCATTGCTATACCATCTGTTCTAAAGGCCTTTTGCTGGTTAACTGGTAATGACATTGACCAATGACATTTGTCAGGTGGATTTGACTCAGAATACCGGTAGAGGACTTTCATTAAAAAATTAATTCTGTGCATTGTACTGCAAAGCTCATTCTCATGATAGATTCTGGTAGAGTGCCACGTATTTCCAGAAGTGGGTCTCATTACCTGAGAAACTTGGGAAGGTAATAACTTCTTTATTTCTTCTTTGTGCTCCCAGAGCACATAATTAACATGCTGACTCATTTAGCTCAGCTCTCCTTAGGATGAGGCTGTGTGAATACGATGGAGATTTCAGAGAAACTGTGGCCAATAAGTATGGGTTCTGATTCTCATAAAGGTTGAGGGAGAAACTCTGCCGTTTGATGCTCTTTTCCCTTCAGCTGATTTTTAGTACGATGTGACTTTGAAAAATAGAACCATGGGCACCTGGGTGGCTCAGTTGGTTGAGCGACTGCCTTCGGCTCAGGTCATGATCCTGGAGTCTCAGGATTGAGTCCCGCGTCGGGCTCCCTGCTCGGCAGGGAGTCTGCTTCTCCCTCTGACCCTCCCCCCTCTCATGTGCTCTCTCTCATTCTCTCTCTCTCAAATAAATAAATAAAATCTTAAAAAAAAAGAAAAATAGAACCATAATATGTTAGGATTGAAATGGAACCACGATATTTTAAAGAATTTTAAGTTAGACCAGGTATCACAGAATGATCTTGCTATTGCTGAGTTATTTATAAAGTTGGAATCATAGTTGGCTGAAGGATCTGGCTGAGGCATAAAAATAAATTATGTACCTACCATTCAGTAGGTATGTTTTGTAATAACTGGGATAAGTACTGTGTTTTGCTAATTAAATCAGAGTTGAGGTTCATTTTTTTTTGTTAGTCACTATGGGCAGGTAAGTTAGTTAAATAATGTGAACTTAAAACTTGTGAACATAGTACTTTTATGTCAAATGTATGTACTGTGAAGAAAGTCAATTTTTTGTAACTAGTCAGCCCTCCCTACCTTCATTATTTGGAATTTCCTGCCTCTTGGGTAAACAGAAAAGGAATAGTGAATCTAAACGACTTTTTAATGAGTTTGCACCTTCTTGGGCACAAAGAGAGATCTTTGTGAGTTCTTCCCTGAATCCCAGAAGATCCCTGAGGTAGGATTGAAAATTGAGTTTGGCTTCAAATTACTGAGTATATATATAGATGTGTGTTGGATGGGTGGGTGAGAAAGGGAGAGGGGTCCTCTGAGGAAATTTAACCCTGAGATTGTGTGGCTACTCTAATCCCAACTGTATGGGTTGGATCAATCCTTAGTTGTATGGAGATAATTTAGTGGTAAAGCCACATCTAAACCATTAGATATTGAGCCACCATTAAGAATAAATGTGAAATATGAGGTAGCAAAAGAAGCTCTGCCCCATAGCAAAGGTATTGCCCACTTTAGCATTCTCAAAGAAAGATGAATTATGAGCCGCCAATTGTCTTTTGACTTATTGGCACTCAGCATTTTATTTTTCTTTCTGATGCAACTCAAGGCAATATTGTTTTTTTTGTTTGTTTGTTTGTTTTTTAAAGATTTTATTTATTTATTTGAGAAAGAGAGAATGAGAGACAGAGAGCACGAGAGGGAAGAGGGTCAGAGGGAGAAGCAGACCCCCTGCTGAGCAGGGAGCCCCATGTGGGACTCGATCCCTGGACTCCAGGATCATGACCTGAGCCGAAGGCAGTCGCTTAACCAACTGAGCCACCCAGGCGCCCCTCCAAGGCAATATTGTGTAGATTACCTAAAACATTCTGAAAGCTATCAGGAAAGCAATTTAGCACTTTTTTGGTAAACAATGAATTCAATTTAGATACATGCCATTCCTTAGAGAGAATATGTCTCTTGATTATAGCTGGATCTCATCTTATTTTACAGAAGCTATCTCTTGAGGGCATAATTTTTCAGTCAAAGAAACAGAAAGATATATTGGCAGTTTGATTTAAATGTTTATTTGATTCCCCAAACACTTGATTGCTTAACTGGTCATTGACAACTGGTGCTCCAAGTTGAAGAGGGGTAGGGTGAATTATATTCAATTTAATGAAAGGTTTAAGGTAAATTCTCATAAAAAAAATGGCAGCAACCTTTAGACTATTTCACTCCTAGTCAACAATTTCATTTATTATTTGGATGGTTATTTACTAAGAGATGAATCATTCTAAATAGATTGAAGTCTTTAGTCCATGTCACTAAAGATCCCATGCTTGGAACTGCTTTATTTAACTTAAATGTATCACTAATGATGTTGCTGTGGAATTGTGTAATGCTATTCCCATGAGCAGCTCAGAATAGCTCTCAGGCTTTGAGTCTAGTCTTTATTCCTGGAGCTGGCAAGAGTAGGTTGTCATGGAGCTATGGGGGAAATCAGCAGACTCTATTTATGTTCTAGGTGAGAGGATACTGTCTTCTGGAAAATTTCAGAATTTGGTTGTGCTTCAGGGATTTCAGTCTGCGTGCTTAACAGAGAATACTAAGCACGTGGGGACATGTTTGTGGATGGTGATGAGAGTAATTGGATATTCACATCTCAAATATGAGGCCAGTTACCATCCTTCAATTATTTTCTCACAAATATATGGGCTCCTCTTCTTCTCTTCAGTAAGAGTAATTGTGTTACTTATAGAATATTTCCGCTATGACCAGAAATTCTGAGATGATAGAATCATCTTCCTTGACAGAACTTTGCAGATGTTATGTGCTCTTTTTCCTTTGGATTTTAGTTTTTTTTTTTCTCCATTTCTGTAGTGTTTCAAAGCATCTAACTGATCTGGATTTGAATCCCGTACCGTTTGATGTTCAACAAGTAAAATTACATTGTTAAATTAGTAATAACACTGTGAAAGAAAATTACCCAGTAAGATGAGTATGAGGGATCATTTGATGGAAGTGTTTCTGATACTTGAGTCCACCAATTTTATTCTGCTAAGTGTAAAGTTTCTTTACCATTTTTTTTTAAATTTGGTTTTTATTTCATTGAAAACTGGAAAACAAAACAAAACACCAAAACAGCTTTTTCTGGGTTACCTGGAAACCAGCTATGACAAAGTATTCTGCTGTGATTTCTGTGTCTATTGTTTCTTACATTTGTTTTTGTTCCAGATGATACTTCTTTAATGTTTGTGATCTAGAGAGAAATAATCAAAGTTTCACACACAAATGAGGTATTAGTGAAAAACAGTGACTTTAAGGCAACATACTATGCTGAGAGACTAAAATTTTTGCAGGTGTTTGAATAGAAAAGGATGGTTGCTCCCCACATAGTACCTGACAGCCTTATCTTCATATTGCAAGGGATACTTAGTTTCAACTGAATAATATCACCTATTAAATTAAAATGATGCTGTTAATCTAAATTTTAGAAATTGCATGGTTTTATATTTAAAAATTTTGTGGACATAAACATATGGAACTTAAACCTATTTTATATTTGTATAATATAAAACAAATAAGTATTAATAGTGGAGTCAGAGAGAATGTTTCTTTTTTTTAAAAAATTTCTTATTCTAATCAAATTTGAGGGTATCTACTCTAGATGATGATGATATCTAGTACCTGTATCTCTAAGCACAGAAAACTAATAGCTGGCTGTAAAGTTATCAAGTGTTAGATTTAGTGTCTTTTCCCAATTTTCCCTAGGTAAGTTTTACTTGAGTTACCCTGCCTTTAAGGAACCATTCTAAAGAATTTTTTTCTATATAAATACAGAACAACTCTATTATTTCATAGCACACTAATACCATACATGCAAGAAGTCAGAATTATAGCTCTAAAATATTATCATATAGTCATAAGTAAAATGACTAGCCTACTTCAAGACCACTACAATTCAGAGAAACATATTAGCTTTAGATCTGGAAAGCCTAGAACTGAATTCTGTCTTGGCTTTTGATTGATTCACTTTGTAATCTTGGTCAAGTTATTTATATTGGGGCCATTTTAAGTCCTCTCCTCTGTAAAATGGAGGCCTTCAGCCTACTTTGGAAGATCACTTTGAGGATTCTATCTGGTAATTGTCAAAGGTGCCTGGACCAGGGGTCCGCATTGGGCTTTCAACAAATATTCAGCCTTCTTCCATTTTGTCTCTATCATTCCACTGGTGGAAATGCCTTCCCCCTTCTTTCTTCAATATGCCGTCTTCCTTACACCTTGAGCTGGAGGCAAGGCAGAGCTGGGGCCATATGCCTAAATGCAATGTATCTCAGAGAGAAATCTAATGTCACTTGAGCAGATGGTTGGTTTTACTTTTCAGGTTTGAACATCTTTTTAATCCTTTCTTAAAAGTAAATTCATCAAACTAGACAAAGTACATACAATCTTTGTGTGCCATGACTGAGCCATGTACATAAAATAGTGGAAGCAGACACAAGTCTTTTGCTTCAGAATCAGACATTGAAGTGTTGACATTGGAATAGGCATTCTCTTAAATATTGTCCACTTTGCAGTCCTTGGGCTTACTTTAGGATACACCTGGATTGTGTCTTCATGACCACTGAGTGGTGGTGCTTTTCAGTGTTTGCTTTTTTGCCGCCATGATTCATGAGCAAGGAGAGACCACCCCTTCTTTTAAAAAACCAAGAAAAAAAAATATCGTGACTGAGTGTGACAAATGTGTGCATGGCTTATTCATAAATCACTTCATTCATTTTAAATGGCATTTGATTCTTTCTAAAGAACAGACATTTTGCATCTGTTTTTAAGTTAGGAATAAACAAAGTTTTGGTAAATGAATTCTAGCTGATCACCTGTTTAGAAAAGGTGGATTACTCTATTTGATAAAATAACATTAACTTCATTTATATGGCTAGTTGTATTAACCTTCAATTTATGTTGTTTTGAAAAATGTTTGGGTGCACGAAAGTTGGCATTACGGATGTGTGTGGAGCATTTTAAGATCCAAGTCAAAGAAAACTAGGAAGTATTGCAAACAAATTTTTGAGAAGTAAGCACAGATTAGGAGTGCTGAAGCCAACATATCTCCGTTTCTCCAGATGGCCAACAGATGCTTATATTTGATTCTGTAAAAAGTGGACTGCCTCTGAAGTACACAATTTCAACACTAAATTTTGACTTGATTTAGGATGTTAGATAATGTGGTTCCTAGGAGACTTCTTCAAAAGGTAAAGTTGGAAATTAATTGTAAAAGTTCATATGAGCCAAGGAAGTATTTCTGTAAGTTAGGTATTTAAATAGACTTGTATGGAAGGGGAATTTAAAATTAAATCAGGTGGAGAAAAAATGATTTATCTAGAATTTATTCACATAAAGAGCTATGTGACATAAACTACAGGAATAAGTCTAAAATTCATTGAATAAAAAAAGAATAAAAAAATAAATAATTCATTGAATAGCTCTATTGCAAAAAAAATCTTAAATTTTGTCTTTTTAAAAATTAAATCTAGTATTACCAAAGTATTATGAAATGTGAATCCTGACATGAAGCGAAGTTTTCCCTGGTAGGAAGAATCCAAATGTAGTTGGGCAATGAAAATCATACAGTGTGCTAAGTAGGCCTGCAGGACTTTAAAATGATGGAAAATCAGATTTCTTTTTTTTTCTTTTTTTTTTTTCTTTTTTGCCACTGAGAAATGACAACATGTCAGCAGTGGGTCAATGGCGTATTCTTCCATTCTAAGTATATGAGTTATTTCCATAAGAAGATTGTGATTTTCATAGAGAGAAGTATGGATTCTAATCTCTTGATTCCGAGAAGGTAAACCAGAAAAAGTGGTAAAGAAATGACTTAGAACCATAAGTATAAATTGACACTTAAAAACTCCTAATATATAGGGGCATCTGACTGGCTCAGTAGGTAGAGCATGTGACTCTTGATTTCAGGGTTGTGAGTTTGAGCCCCACATTGGGTACAGAGATTACTTAAAGATAAAATCTTGAAAAAATCCTAATATATAATATTTGATATATTTTGTTCAAAATAATATTAAAAAGACACATTGGACATAATTTTTCTTTTGTTGTTCTATTTTATATTTTGCTTAATCACTATATTTAAGGATGGTTTAGCTAACCAGCTCATTTTGATTTTGTTTGAGAAGATCAGGAAAATGCTGCCTTATTTTTTCTTTAAAAACATAATTTTCTGCTACTGAATAGTAATTGCTATATTAAGTCCACCTATTCATATTTTAATTGGATCAATACAAAGCTCAATTTGTCTAATGCGGTAGTTTTTTTCTAGGGAGTAAAAAGAGGACTAAACCTTAGAAGTAGCTTTACCGTGTAGTAAGTAATTAAAACAGTTCTTTCTTGGGCTTTTGAGAGAATGATGGTTTTGGCTTCTTTCTCTAAGCTGAGAACATAAAATCTGAAAACTAAACTACCAAAGGTTCTTACCTGTAGTCTTATGTGATCTTGAACACCTTTCAGAACTGTTAGAAAAAAGGGGAGAATTGTTTTACTTTTTAAGTTTGTTTTTATTATAACCTGTTTTTATTCTCAATAATCTTTTTGTGTTGATTGCCAGTAGAAATTAAAGCACTTTCTAGTATAGCATTTGTTGAAGACCTACTCTGTTCTAGGCATATATTACATTTACTTTTATTTAATCCTTATTTCCTTATTGAGCCAGCATTTCCCTTTGACAGAAGAGGAAACCAAGGGTCAAAGGGTTTAAATGTCTTGCTCAACATCACCCAGCAAAATGTGGCAGAATAAGGACAGGGTCCCAGATCTTCTGACCCAAGGTCTAATGACCTTTCCATTAAACTTCAATTGCCAATTTTGTGCATAATAGGAACAGGCTACTGTATCTTTTCTTAGAGAGGAAAAACCCTCTGAAATACAAAGCTTCAACTGTATTGTCCGAGGGAGAAGTAGACTTGAGACTTTTCACTAAGATCCCAGATATCTAGGGAGGCAGAATTTAGGTTTGTTTTGGGGAGATTGAATTTTCTTTTGGTAGAGGAAACATGTAAATGTGATATTTATTCAGTGAAATATGAATTTAGGGGAATCAAAATCTTTTTTGAGGTTTTGAAATCAAATTAGGGTGTATGAGTCTGAAAATAGAGAAAGCTTTTCTTAAAGGCACCTGTTAAAGTGTTGGCAAAGTGAAATTTTGTAAGAATAATGAGCCTAGAATAAAGTCTTCCAATTCAACCAGTAAGTAGTAAATGTAGTATAAACCCTGAATATATTTAAGCCCCATTCTTTGAGGTTCCTAACCATGTGACCACAAATCTCTACTGCCACCTTGTGGTGGTATGTATCTCTCAGAAACTGGCTCCAGTGAGGAAATTAACCTCTGAGGTGCTGAGAAGTACCAGATGTCCAGTGGTAGCTGAACTTAGTTTCTCAACTCAGGAACCAAACAGTTTGGGGTAACACAGTATACTTCTTCTAGAGTTACTACCCAAACTCTTACTATAGTAATTCAGGAGTCCTGTAGATTTGGAGAGCAAATCACAGGATGAAAACCATGAGCAAGAATTGGAGCTAAATTTCGTTTGATTCTTTTGTAGTCATAGTGGAAGAAGACATTATGTTTTTAAGTGGATCCCAAGCGCCAACACAATTTTCTTTTTCTGGAAAGTACATTTTAATTTATTCTATAGAAAGCCATGAGAAAACGGTCTTGCCAATGGAAAGCCTATGGGTGTGTAAGAACAGAAGGTTTCCAGTTACTTCTAGACATTTAGCTGCATTCATAAAACTGACCAATGGTGTTTCTGTCTGGAGGTTGAGTAGTTACTGCAGATTGTAAGCCAGCTTTGTTGTCAGCCCTGAGCATGTGTTTCAATTATCACATCAAAAAATATCTCTGATTCCAAAATGATCAATTATTGAAGCTCTGTATGTGATAGCTAATGTGTCTATAAACTCATTAACCCAGTGAAGCCACCTAATTGTCAACAGTTGATCAAAATTTTGTTTGTCTTTATAGATAATATGTCTTTAGGTGCCAGTGATCCTCCTGTTTTAATGCCACTCGCAGAAATGGGATTAATAGATCAAAATACAGATGACAACAAAAGACAAAGCTAAAATCCTTTGCATTTTTATCATCCTAAAATATTTTTAAAAATCTTCACTTTTTAATATTTTATACTGTTTAAAATATTTGTAGTATATCTTAACGTTAAAAGCAAGTCTGTACCGAATACGAGTTATGTGATTTGGGAAAATTATTTCATCTCTTTCGTTATGCACATGATAAGGATAACATCAACATCATAAAGTATGAACTAATAATGAATTAATAATGAGCCTAGAATAAAGTCTTCCATGTTTTAAAAACAATTCATCCAGTAAGTAGTAAATGTAGTATAAACCATGAATATGTTTAAGCCAGAGGAGTCAAAGGAGTAAAATGGAGTAAATGCTCAGTGAGCTTCTCAATAAGTATGCGTGTGTCTATGTGTGTAAACAATAACCCCGTTCAAAAAATAGTCTCTATTTGATTCAGCATAAACATCTTGATAGCTTCTTATATCTTATTTAACATAAAGATGATGGGAGGCTTAAGTATTCGTATAAAAAATTAGTACCAAAAATCTTCAAAAATTTATCAATTAGTACTATCTAGCACTTTGTGAAAAATATTGATGGAGAAAGGGGTAAGGAGGAATAAACTTGACCCAAGAGAGCCTTTTGTTAAGAAGGGAGTATAAAACCAAGGCTCACGAGGAACACCCGAACGCACACACCCTGACAGTGTCTGAGGAAGCCAGCCTGCTTGGCTCAGTAATTTATGTTGTGCACCACTGATTTCTCAGGCAATTTTAGAGCCTTTTTGAAAATGGTCTCCGAATTATGCACTAATACAGCACTGCTAATGAAAGCTCTCCTAGACCACAGCCTCATTAGCTCTCACTTTTTTTTTTGCTAATCCACAAATTCTGTCCTTCTTGGTGGACACCTGGTGGTCCCCCTCCCCTCCCCATATCTCAGCAGAGGCGTAATTGCCAAGGAGAGGAGCGAGGTTTCATGTTACCTAGCCGCGTGGCTTATGCAGACTCTTCCATGAGACTGTCTGTTGTCAATAATTAAGAGCTATCAAAACACTTGGCTAATTTACACTTGATAATCTGAAATGAGGGTCCCTGTGATCACCAGCTTCTGTTTTATTATTTAAATATACATGGTGCACAAAGCGGACGGGGCCCTCAGCAAGCCTTATCAGGCAAAAGATTGGCTTTTCAGCAAACAGGATATAGCCCAAAGGTTATGACAAGGCAGAACAAACACAGCCCTGTGAATGGTCTTTATTGCTGAGGAGCTTCACAGAGCAGGTGGGATTTTAGAAGCTCTTTTGAACGCTGAAATGACGAGACCTGGCAAGATTTAATTGGCAAGCTGTTGTAGTCAAGTGCAGGGACCATGAAAACGGGCATGCGTTTTGGACTTGAGTAAGGAACTAGAACACTATTTCAAAAGGAATGATTGCTAGACATAATAGGAAGTCACCATATATTGACTGAAAGAAATTAAAAGCGTTAATTTTCAGAAATGCAAACTCTCAGTAAAAATAAAGGACAAGGTAGTCGATATGTAAACAGTGAAAAACCCTTGGTAAAAATGGTCGAACTTATGTTTTCAGCAACATTAGCTTAGCATACGATTGACTACCTAACTAATCTAATTACTTGAAGGTACTGGGTCTTTATGATTTTCTAATTCCAGTTTATGAGATAAGAGATCAGTGGTTTAACTGAAGATATTGTTACCAGTAGTGTTTTCAGATTATATTAATGGTTAAGACACAATACACATTGACGAAAAATAATCTGTAATAAAGAATGATGCCGTAAACATCTTTTGATAATAATATGTCAGGGCATGTGATTTGAATCTATCTCATAAATAAAATGCTTTGCTATGAGGCCATTTAAACAGTTCTTTAGCTAAAACGTCTGGAGTGGAACCTGGGGCAAAATAACTTGTATCAAACTCTGCTAGACAGGAAGTGTATGACAAAAGGTATTGGTTTTATAACCTATCGATGAGACACATTCTGTAAGTTTGAAAGAATGTGCCAGCATGTCAGAGGGAGGCCAGTGTGCCATGGAAAGTATGTATAGGGAATTAAAAGGGTAGGTATAGTCCAAATCCACTTGTATGGATTTCAAGGGAAAGGATATCTGGAAATTTTAGGTGACCCTGAAGTTGGAAGCAAGATTAGTGCTGGGTTAAGTAACAACCAAAATAATTTTAAAAAATACACTAAATCCCTTGGTGGGAGGGGAGAACATGGCTGTTACAGAAGTTCATGTCTGGGTTATTTTTTATCTAATCATATGTCCTTCCTCAATTTTCTTAACTTTACTAGCTCAAAAATTGTACTCATTTTCTTCAGAGGAGCAGATCATTTTAAAAGTCCAAGTAAGAGTTTCAAATATTCCGATACTCATTTTTTGCCGAATTACCCACAATCCTCTTCTCTAAAATCCTACCTCTGCTTCAAAGTCCAGCTTATATGCCTTCTCAGGGACCTTGTGGCTGGAAACAAGCCAGATCTTTCTTCTCCACTTCCAAAATATCTTTCTTTGGGACGTTATCCCTTTTATCTATGTACCTATGAATCTCCCCAGTTCAGTTGCCTTGAAGACAAAATACCTTTTAAATCATGGGTGCTTTGCAAAAAGCCCTTCAGGACTGGCCATGACTGCCCACCGTACCTTTAGTTCCTTCCATATTTTCTTCCTGTCTGACATTCCACCTCTGCTAAACCACTGACTGAGCTCTGAGCCCTCCATTATCTTCTCTTGGGTTGTTCTTTTCCTGAATGTTCCTCTGGCTAATTCCTTCTAAACCTCCCATTCTCAGCTGAGGTCTCTCTTCCTTTGCAAAGCCCTCCCTGATACCTTTGTCGTAGTCATATCCAATTTAAAGACCCTTCTCTGTGTTCTCAGGAAATTATCTTCTGTGGTTACACCTAGCATTTCACACACTTATTATTGTCTGTTTTCTTGTCTGTCCCCTTGTACAAAATTTCTTCTCTCTTTGAGATGAGAAATCTATGGTGTATGGTCAGTGCTTACTAAATACTGGGGAGTGAATGTATAAATTAGCATTAGTAGAACATATGCATCATGAGAGTTGGGACTTTGTTCTGTATATCACTGTACCTTTGATGCTTGGCCCATAGTAAATAATCAATAGTTGTTGAGTGAATGAACAAATACATGAATAAAAATATTGTGCATCTGAAAAAGAAAACAATTGGTTACTAAGAGGTTGTGTCAGACCTGATAATTATAGCTGAACACAAGTACTAAGAATTTAAATGATGACAAAACAACGGATGAGAGTAGGTAGAGCTTAATATTTGGAAGTGAGCAAAATTAACAGCGGGAACCAAAAACCATGATTGCATCCTAGCTGCTGATCTTTGACAAATAAACTCTTATTCCCTAAAAGTTTACCTTAGCATTTCAGCAGCTGACAATAATAAAAGGCATAAGAGATAGGAGAAAGTACATGCCATTTCACAATCACTTCCGGGCTTTGTCTGTTTGCTCCACTGTGATGGTTCAGATGGTTCCATTTGACCCCAACCTCCAGCCGTTCCAACCCCAGAACCAATATTTATTGCCACATATGGGCTATGCATGGCAGCTGCAAAATCCAGATGCCAAGCTTTGGAATGTGTTTTTACGGCGGCACCATCTGGGGCTCTGGCCAGCCTTCTTTATTGTCTCTTGAATGTTTACACTAATAGCTTTGCTGGGCCGTGGCTCTACCTGTGGGACGTGCTGAGGGTCAGGCCGTTTATGAGATCCTCTTGTCATTCTGGTTAGAATTTCCTTTTAAACGACTCTCACATGGTATCAACTTATTCCTCTTAATGTTTCTGCAATGGCCTACAGAAGTCATAAAACAGGTGGTCAGCAAAATTAGGAAAGGGGGAGGCGGGGAGAGCACTGGGATAGGATGTTTTTCACAGAACCTCAGCAGCCCATTTGTGGATTTGGGGGAAAATATGAATACTCTTACAATTTGTTGAATATATAATTTAACACATTGGGCATGGAAGACACACCTATTACAGCCCTTTATCCAACTTATTGAAATAGCGTAATGTTCTCTAATTGAGGTGATAATACTTCACAGCATAACTGAACAGCATTTTAATTCCTGTGAAATTGAAAAAAAGAAAGGGGGAGGTGGGTGTGATTTCTCAGCAATCGGTGCACTAAAGATTTACTTGCAACTCTGGATGGATAACATGACTGTGATCCTTCGAACTGCGATTTAAGAAATTTCTCTAAGGTGAACCGAGTTGATTCACTGTTTTGAATTGCAATAGCCACATCAGTTTAAATGAAGCAATGCAGCACAAAGAAGATACAGCTCAAACAGTAATTTCGTGTGTTATATCTGGCAAGAGGAACTGACTCTGGGAGTTTAAATGACTTACCCAAGGTCACACAGGCCATAGATCTGGAGTAGAAGTGAAGATGAGGTTTGTACAATTATTTGATGACGGTGGGACTGACAGGAGAGTCAATCACGATAATTGAGTCCCTGAAATGATGAAGTGACCTAATAATTGTGCAACATCCCCTTCGCTTCCAGGTTCTAATACTTGTGCTGCCCCAGTGGGTAACCTCGGCTTTGGGGGTAGAGGGGGCCTTGCAGGCTCCAGCCAGGCAGGAAGTGTGAGGGAAACTGCATTTGTTTGACCTCTTGGAAACCTCTTCCTGGTAGCTGGGCTTCGTGGGAATGTCACAGAGAGGCTGCCAACCCAGAATTAGTGATGAAATGAGGCACTCCTAGACTCTTGGTTTCTTTTTTTTTAAAGATTTTATTTATTTATTTGAGAGAGAGACAATGAGAGACAGAGAGCATGAGAGGGAGGAGGGTCAGAGGGAGAAGCAGACCCCCTGCCGAGCAGGGAGCCCGATGCGGGACTCGATCCGGGGACTCCAGGATCATGACCTGAGCCGAAGGCAGTCGCTTAACCAACTGAGCCACCCAGGCGCCCTAGACTCTTGGTTTCTAATCGGCCTGTCACATATCTGAGGAAGTATCTCAGGGCAAAGAGAACGAATGGGAAAGCAATTTAGCTGGAGACCAGCCTCTGTTCTCTATGTCTGCCACAGAAACGAGGTGCTTCATTTTAAACAAATCCAGGAAGGGAGAGAGAGAGAGAGAGACTGGACTCTCATGAGTGCCTGTGGCCAAATGGCAAACATGTTCTTGGAGAAGGCAGGGGCGGTTTACAGAAGGAACTTTACAAGTAGCGTAGCCACTTACGAAAACAGTGACAATTAGATCCAAGGGAAGGATGATATTCTCTCCAAAGACACTTTAAATAGGAATGAGCTGTTAAAGCTTTTCTGCAGACTGGGAAGAGAGATCTTTTTAAACGATGTTTAGTCTTGGAAAGAACAAGACATATTGCTACACTGTGTTGTCAGACCTCTAAGGAAATAATAAAAGCGAGCTTTTATTGTGGCTTCAACCTTTGTTCTGGAGAATCTGTGCTTTTACATACAAGAATATATTTTAATCCAAGATCATGACAATATTACGATTCATATATCAGCAGTAAAATGCTGATACCCAGACGTATATGCTCATATGCGCATGTCTGTGTGCTATATTTTTTTTTTAAAAATCGGTTCATTGCCTTGGTTGGAAGAAAGTCAGTCCCATTATGGAAAAACTCTCTGACTGCTCTGTTGCCAAAAGAGTGCATTTCAGATTTCATCGTTTGTGTGAACGAGATGGGAGAATCGTTGATGGTACTCTAAAATATCCTTACACTGATTGACACATCCTTACACGGGAAAAAAATAGTGGCTTAAAGCTGCCCACCTCGTAATTTTTACCACTTCAGTTTCATACGTTCACAAAACCGTGATGGTTGGGAACAAACCCATCACCAGCTCCATTGTTTCATATGGTAGCAGGAGGGTATCTTTGAGATGAAGCTCAAACAGGTATTCTCAAGTGACACAATATGTTTTATGGGGCAGATAATGTTTAGTGATTGAAAAACACATCCTACTGTTTTGTCTTCCTTTTGAAATCTAGGTTTTGCAAAATGACAAATGGCAACGTTGTGGTACTTAAATTGCTAAGGATGTACAAGGGCTGAAAAAAGTAGTGAGTTAAATGGTCATTTGGAACCAGGTTTTTATGGCACAAAGTACTCACGGAAGGGTACTTCTGCTGATAAGTGTACTGGGAGTTGTGCATTCACAATGAGAGAATGTTCTCTCCATAAAAGTCTTTGGATGGACCTTGCCTATACATCCTTGTAAGTAGTAGATTGTTGAGCCTGGAAGCGCAGAATAAGCATACCTCTCTTGCACATACAAAAAAATTCCAAAAATATATTTTAAAAACACCCTAGAAAAAAATATTTAAAAAATCCATAAAAGCTACTTGGGATGTCATGCATATTTTAACCATTGTCATTTAGCATCATAAATTTGGAGTTGGAATACTATAAAATACGCAAATGATTATAGTAAATCTTTGCGAGAACATATGAGGTTGATGATGATGATGATGATCATGATAAGAACTAACTTTGCTATGAACTGAGTGCTACTCTAAATACTTCAGTTATTAATTAATTTAATCTCCCCATCAGTTCTATATCATCCCCATTTTACATATGAAAAAAAAAAAACAACTTAAAATATAATGCTTAAATAGATTCTCCAAGATCACACAGTTACTAAATGGAAGATTCTGTTCTCTGTGTTGTATTGGATCTCAATGGAACAAGTTGCAAAATGAATTGCAGGGTCATCTGACCAGGTAAGGAAATTTAGAATTCTGAATTATGCTAGATGTAGAAAAGGCCCTATTCTAAAAAAAAAAAAAAAAAAAAAAAAAAAAAAAAAAAAAAAAAGGCATGCCTTGAAAGCTAAGTTATAAGTTATTTATCTGCTACTTTTTAATGCTATACTTTTAATCTCTGTGACTTATTTATTTTGTAATTAGAATTTTGTACATGTTAATTTCCTTCACCCACCTCCCCTCTGGCAATCACCAGTTTGTTTTCTGTATTTATGAGTTTGCGGGTTTCTTTGGTGGTTTGTTCATTCGTTTGTTTTGTTGTTTCGATTCTACATATAAGAGAAATATTGTGGTATTTGTCTTTCTCTGTCTGACTTATTTCACTTAGCATCATACCCTCTAGGTCCATCCATGTTGTCACAAATGGCAATATCTCATTTTTTTTTAAAGATTTTATTTATTTATTTGACAGAGAGAGAGAGTGAGAGAGGGAACACAAGCAGGCAGAGGGGGGGAGGGAGAAGCAGGCCTCCTGCCGAGCAGGGAGCCCGATGCGGGGCTCGATGCCAGGACCCTGGGATCATGACCTGAGCTGAAGGCAGACGTTTAACCGACTGAGCCACCCAGGTGCCCCGGCAATATCTCATTTTTAATGGCTAAATAATATTCCATTCCCTCTCTCTCACTCTCTCTCTCTATATATATATAATTTTTTTTCTTTATCCATTCATCTATTAATGGACACATAAACTGTTTCTATATCTTGGCTATTGTAAATAATGCTGCAATAAATATAGGGGTGCACATATATATATTTTTTAGATTTTATTTATTTGCGAAAGAGAGAGAGAGAGAGAGGAAGGGAGCACAAGTGGGGGAAGGGGCAGAGGGAGAGGGAAAGGGAGAAGCAGACTCTCCGCTGAGCATGGAGCCAAATTTGGGGCTCAGTCCCACAACCCATGAGATTGTGACCTGAGCCAAAATCAAGAGTCAGATGCTCAACCGACTGAGCCACCCAGGCACCCCCATTTTTTTGAATTAGTGTTTTTGTTTTCTTTGGGTAAATTCCAGTAGTGGAGTTACTAGATCAAATGGTATTTCTATTTTTAATTTTTTGAGGAACCTCCATACTGTTTTCCTTAGTGGTTGCACCAATTTATATTCCCTCACCGATACTTATTATTTCTTGTCTTTTTGATTCTAGCCATTCTGACTGGTGTCTTAATTGTAGTCTTTGTAGTCATTGTGGTCTTAATTTGCATTTCCCTGATGACTAGTGATTTTGACCATGTTTTCTTGTGTCTGTTGTCCTCTCTGTGTCTTCTTTGGAAAGAATTCTATTCAGTTCCTCTGCCCATTTTTTAATTGGATTGTTTGTTTTTTGGTGTTGAGCTATATACATTTTTTTATGTATCTTGGATATTAACCCCTTATTGGATATATTTTTTGCAAATATCTTCTCATTCAGTAAGTCACCTTTTAGTTTTGTTGAAGGTTTCCTTTGCTGTGCAAAAACTTTTTATTTTGATATAGTCCCAGTAGTTTATTTTTGCTTTGATTTCCTTTCTTGAGGAGACATATTCATAAATATGTTGTTAAGGCCTATATCCAAGAGAATAATGCCGCTTTTTAAATTGGAATTTCTAAATTTGCAGATTATGTGCTTTTATCCAATGGAAAGTATGGCAATGGTTTTTTCCTAAAATGTTTTTGTTTTTTGTTTTTACCAAAGTTATGTAAGTAGTTATAGTAACAGAATATTTGTTTGTTTGTTTCTAGGTCCTGATCTGGTTCTTAACTGAAAGTTAAAACATCCAGGGACATGTTGTTTTCAGCTTTATTAGTAAATCTCTAACATGGACTCTTTGTTCATTGTGGGTCACATCTATCCTCAGCTTCTCTTCACACCAAAGTAATTTTGTAGCCATTTCACATGAACTTCTAGATTTTTTTTCTTTTCTACTTGTGTACATTTGGACAAAGTTTGTAATTTCCATCCAGATTTATTCTGTTTTATTCAGATTTATTCTCAGCCCTCGTGGGAGTGTTAACTTTACATTTTTATGATTTTTCTCCCATTTTGAAAAAGGCCTCTGCTGAGAAAAGTGTCCTTCAGTTTCTGTACTTGATCCTTCTCGAGAATTCAGTGCTTTTTGTTTTTGCCATGGTCTTCCATCAGCATTCAGAATCTGCTAGAACCACAGCTTTGCACTCTGATTATTTCTAGGATATAGTTGCACATATAGTAAGATGAAGGCTTTTCTCTCTTTGTCCCTTTAACACTTTCTGTTCCTTTGATAGTATTATCAGTCATTGTAGTGCTTCTGACAAGTCTGAATAGAGAGCCGCCTTCCCACTTAACTGTTAAAATAAATGGGGAGTATAGTTAAGATACTGTATTTTAACATTTAAAAAATTAGAATGGCATATAGGACTATTGCTTCAGGGATACCACTGCATAAAAATCTCCTATTCCTATTCCTTCAGAAATACCTTGAACAACAAGAAAACTGTCTGGATTGATGATTTCCCGTTTTACTACTTAAATACTGAATTTAGTGAATCTGATGGAATTGGAATAAGACATCATTAAATAATTACTGTAATTCAAAAACCAATTTCTTCTAATGTGCTCCAAATGCTTCATTTATATTATCTGATTCATCCTCACATCCCATGACATAAAAGAAAGGCAGGCATCAAGTTATCCCCATCTTCCAATTGAAGAATGTGAGAGAGGGAAATAGAGTCATTTGCCTGTGGTTGCACAGGATGTCAGAGGCAGAAGTAGCAGAATATGTTATGTTTGCTCACTGCCAATCCTCCTCTCTTTCCATTAGTCCCTATTCTCCTTATTACTTAAGGTGTAGGCCATTAGGGAATTGATATTGTTGGGGGGAAAACATCTGTTTTAAAATTGGATGCTTTTACAAGTTTATGTGCTTTGATATAATTTTAACAAGTATATTATTGCCTACCTTTTTATGAGAAATGATATAAAGGTGAAAAAAATACACTTACAGAAATGAAATGAAAATAATAAATAAAGCCCTTTTCCATTTCCATTATTCTAAGTCATGCTCCTTGAGACTTTAATCTCAATATGATGTTAATAGAACCATTAGATATGATTCATACCATACATAAGACACTTCTATTGACAATTCCATCTTGACCAGGGGTCAATGGATCCATTACAATGCAAATCTTACTGTATACTTTCCATCTAAATCAAAAGACTTTGGTCTTGTGTCCACTCTAATATGTTTCATGAACTAGAGTTCAATCTCAGATGTGAAGTACACATCTGTGTTTCCCATACTAAATCATGCCTGTGTCTATTTGCTCTCATTTTAAAAGGTAATTAATTAAGTTTTGCATTGATAGACTTCTTTGGAGTATTTAAAGAACTGCATAGGGTTTAAGGGAATCCAGGTTTGCCCTTTTAAAACATACCAACCCATAAGAAAAAAAAATACGGATATGTATCTCAATATCTTTGTACATATAAAGTTGTCCTACATATTCTGTAAGATGTCCAGGATCAGAATATTTTCCAAAAGAATATCCAGATCCAGTCTCATAAAGTATAAGAGCAAACTGAGATTTCAACCAGCTTTTCAGATAAGTTCAAGAATATTTCATTAGGGCCAGGTATTTCTTCAAACTTCCTCTTTTCCTCATGCTATTTATTTCTAAGCTGTCCCGTCTTTGTCTCTTTTTCCCATTGATCTTGGGCATCACTCAGAATCCTGCTCTACTCAGTGCTCCAGACAGCTTATGAGTTGAAAACTATCCTTGATCTGCACAATCACTGAGCCTATTCCTGGCTACATTTGAGCTTCAGAGATGTACTGATCTCCAGTTACTCCTTCTCTTTTCTTTTTCTTAAAAAAAAAATTATAGGGTGCCTGGGTGGCTCAGTCGGTTAAGCGACTGCCTTCAGCTCAGGTCATGATCCTGGAGTCCCGGGATCGAGTCCCGCATCAGGCTCCCTGCTCAGCGGGGAGTCTGTTTCTCCCTCTGACTCTCCTCCCTCTCATGCTCTCTGTCTCTCATTCTCTCTCTCTCAAATAAATAAAATCTTAAAAAAAAAAAAAGAAATTATAATTAATTATTTTTCATTGAGGTATAATTGACATATAACATTACATTAGTAGAGATCTACTCTTTTAGCAGCTTTCATATATGTAATATAGTATTGTTAAATATAGTTACCATGTTGTACATTATTTCCCTAAGGTTTATTTACTTTATAACTGGGAGTCTGTACCTTTTGACCACCTTTCACCCTTTTATCCATCCCCTACCCCTGCCTCCGGCAACCATAATCTGTTGTCTGTATCTATGAAGTTGTTTAGTTTGTTTGTTTAATTCCATGTATAATCAATATCATACAGTGTTTGTCTTTCTCTGATTTATTTCACTTAGTATAATGCCCCAAGGTCCATTCTACGTTATCACAAATGGCAAGATTTCCTTCATTTTTATGACTGAATAATATTCCATTGTGTGTATGTACATATGTACATACATGTATATACATACATGTATATACATGTATGTACATACATATCTTCATCATCCAGTGATGGACACTTAGGCTGTTTTCTTATCTTGGCTGTTGTAAATAATGCTACAGTAAAATAGGGGTGCATATATATTTTTTTGAGTTAGTATTTTTTGTTTTCTTCAGATAAATATCTAGAAGTGGTATTGATGGATAACATGGTAGTTCTATTTTTGATTTTTTGAGGAACCTCCATACTGTTTTCCTTAGTGGTTACACCACTTTACATTCCCACTCACAGTGCATCTCTTTTCTTATCTGTATTACTTTTCTTCTTGAATTGAACTGCTTCTTCTCCCCCATTTCTGCTACCCATGAGTACTTCTTGCTATAGATGAGGTTAAAGTAACAGGGAGTTGGTTGAACAATATTGCATATATGGACCTTCTCTGCCCTAGGATTCCATGATTCCACAGTTTCACTATGGATCTCACAGCTCCCCTCCATCTTCCTTTCTTTTTTCCTTAGAAGATTGGGTGGTGTTGAATTTTGGACCAGGCAGAGCTATCTATTAATCCCTGTTTTACCTCTTCTCAGTGTGTGCCCTTAATCTTGCCTAACCCTCAGTTTTGTCATGTATAAAATAGTGAAAATAATTACCCACATCAGAGGATTGTTGCAAGAATTAAATGAAGTGATTTATGAAAGAGTCACAATGCCTACCTCAAGGTAAACACTCCTTCTTCTTCATCTTCTTTTCCTATTTTTTTTCCTCCCCAAATAGCCTGCTTTTGTGAAAACAGGTTGGCTTTTTAAATGTACCACCAACCAATCACATGACTACAAACTGATGAACTTTTCCAATATTTATACTTTTTCAGAAGTGTTCGCTTCTTACTGAGTACCAACTACCACATATTTTTTCACATTTCAGATATAAAAGATACCCTCAGACCCACAAAGCTTTAATTTTTTGTGCAAAAGCACTGAAATATAAAACAAATAAGGGAAGAGGCAATAAAACTAATAACTGAATTTACACAAAAAGCATCTTAGATGATATCTGTTTTGTATGCCCATTCAAATGTGCCCAGGACTACCAGTTTCAAAGGTTCTCTCCCATCTAAGTGGTAGTCAGAAGAACTAGTTGCTTTCATGCCAACAGTCTTAATTTGTAAATGAACAACATCTAAAAATTCAAAGTACACTATTCCCAGAAGTTCCCCCAGCAAGCCAGCTATTGGGCATCCTGGGGAATCCCAGCAGAAAGAAATAAGATAAATTAACGTGTTGAAGTTTCATCTTCACAGGTTCAGTTTCTCATGGGCATTCTGACCTGCTTCACCTGCACCTTAGTTACTCTTCAGGACATATGTTATCACTCTGGACAAGACAAATGTACATTTTTAAAAACTAGGGTGTTTGTTAGTGAGTTGGAGTGACCATGGGAAAAAATTCTACTGTGGAAAGATAGGTCACACCATGGGGCCAAAATGAACAAGAATAAATAAAACAGTTTATTTGTAAGTGGGACTGATCCCTCTTGCTCATGCATTAGTGCCTGGCTACAGAAGAGTAGTAATTTATTGATGCAGATGGCTATGTAAAGTGCATGCAATTTGTGAGGGGGCTTGACCCTTGACTGATGGGCCATATGTTGTAAAGCCCCAGGGACGTCATTTGCCTCGGCTCTCTTCCTCTCTCCATCTCTGCACCTATGGTCCTTGTTCAATCACCACATATTGAACTATAGACTCACTAACTCCCCCAATAAATCTCCAACTAATGGCTCACAAAGGCCATAACTTAACCCTTTCTACACAGCAGAGCACATTATTTTGCATCATGATCACACTCAGTGAAATAAAAGATAAATATTATATGACCTGTGTAGAACAGGAAAGCAAGTTGTTGTAAAATGCCATTCCCTTCTGGGTATTCACTGTATTTGGATGTAGTAGAATTGCTTTGAGCTTGCTGAATTATATCATTATTATACCATGTTATAATTACAGCTTACTGTTACAACATAATTCTTAAAGAGCTGTTAATGCACTACACTAGAGAAACATTTAGTGTTTTTTAATTAGCTTCTTTTGTCTGGGTTTTCTTTTTTTTTTTCCCCCAATAAAATATGGAACTTATGCTCAATAGAAAATGCATATATTTTAATGCACACCTAGAAGCAAGTTTTTAAAAAAGTATTAGGACATTTATATGAAATAATGGGGGAAAAGTATAGTGCATTTTTAAAATACTGAGTGTGCTTCAGTTTTTTTATCTGAGTCAATTCCAGCAGAAGAGCTTCATACCATCAGAGCATCAGAGTATTAATTCTCAACCTTAGCACTGGAATCTTCCCATATATATAATGTATGCTTTCTGCAGCCGATCATATGCCACCAGGGAGAAAACCATGGACACTAATACTAGAAAAAGTTCCTGTTCCTATATTGTGTTAATTTCATATTTTCCCACCAACCAGAGTAACACTCAAGAAATACTATCCGATGCCATGCTTATCAGTACAATTGGCCTTATTTTAGGAAAGCCAGTCAGCAAGCTGACACATGCTTGTACCCATCGCTTGGATCAGGTAGGAAAAAGAGTGTGTCTTCCCTAGAATTCTGAAAGGACATCACTGCAGACCACAAGAATACATTCTTAGCTAATTCGGAGTCTTAAGTAACATTCTGATTTTCACTTTCTTTCTCTTCTGAGCACAGTTCTTGGCAGATTTGGCAACAACTGAGAAGAAGCCAGAGGTGTGTAGGAAGAATGAAAGAGCCAAAGATTCTTAGCTGGACTCTAGGCTTCCCCAGGGTGTCGCCCATCTATACAAATAGCAAGACATATCTGGCTATTTTTGTGCTTGTAATAATAAGCTTCCTATAAAACAATTCATCCTCTACATAGCTTGCTACTGCAGTATTCATGGTGGGTGCAAGATATATTTTATATAATAGTTCCATCAAATGTTAGTTAGGTATATAACATACTCGTCGCCATATTTGATTGCATTTCCTTTATTGGTATAAAAATATGTTTTCATACCTTCTTTATCAAATGAATGATTTTCTCACACTGTATTGAAAATCCAGATCTCTGAGTCAATTAAAGGACAGATGAGAAGAAAGTTGACTTACACATATGCTACATGAAAATTTTTCATTTTTGAGTCACTAGTCTTATCAACGTGGACAAGTGATGTAGAAAAAATATTAAAATATACAGAAAAGAAGTCATTGTCTTCTGTCCTAAACCCAGTAGACTTAGAGCATATAATGCTGCCAGAAAGCAAATCAGCATAAATAAACCATGCATCCACAATTGAATTTCAATAATTTAAACATAAATCCTTTAGGCTTTGATACATCTTTTTTCCACATGGGCTATTCTTTTGGATTTTGGCACGTCTAGCATTCATTTAGAATTCATTTGCAAGTCACAAGTATATAGGGTGCCTAGAAAACTCTAATAAACCATCCCCTTTGAGGTTATTGTTCCATAATTTAAGGAATTTTAATGAAAACATGGTTAACAAGGGGTTTTCCAAGATAAGGGGTCAATATATCTGCCTATAAAAGAGAACAACATTTTAAAGCAAAAATTTCCAAATTTCATACATCTAGCAATGCACAAGGGATGATCATCTATAATATATATTTCTGAGATTAATAACAAGCAGGGATGACTCACTGATAGCATGGTGCCCATGTATTAGAAAAGTCTTGATGGTTTTCAGAAATTGTGTTGGCAGAAGAACTCTTCTCTGGCCTGGTGTGATTTCTTCTCAATTATAATTTGGCAACTAGAATTCATTGTGTGTTTTAAAAATAAGTGAAAACTACATTGCACATTATATTATTTTTAGTTTTTAAAAGCCCTCTAATTAAAATTTAGACATAGCAACAAATGGCACATGAAACATTTCAAAATACAAAAATATAAAATTATGTTTTAAATTTAATGTCAAGCTTTAGGAAGTTGAACTGTGTCAACAAAAGTTGAGACAAATGAAGATTAAGTATGTACTTTCATTTATTCCATGTTTTATATCACTTTTCTTTTCCCAGTTCTTCCTTAGTTAAATGATGTAGCTGTAATGTTTGTACTCCTTAGAAACAGCCAAAAATTAAGAACATTCTAGAATGTTTCTTTAAGAACATTCTTTTCTTTAAGAACATTGTAGAATGCTCAAATTAATATCATTTCCTAAATTAAACTTTCTTGTCTCACATTAAAAAGACTTGCAGCTTTTGACCTACTTTTCATGCTGGCCCACAAAATGCCAAGTAATCTTATTATCACCAGAGTTGTACTCAGCCACATTCTGACACAGTCACTAAGAAAATGGAGTCATTCTGATATAATTTGTTTCTTAGAATTATATGATTATCTGGTATTACATTGTTATACCATTGAACATGTTAATTAGAATGCCTCAATATTGAACTCAGTTGTCCAAAATATTATAACAATATAGACAAGAATCCCTAATCATTGATGTTTGAAGACTGCTGCTGATGTATTTACCAGTAATGCAAAAATCACATAAAATATATAAGAATAGTTACTTATGGGGCACCTGGGGGGCTCAGTCGGTTAAGTGTCTGCTTTTGGCTCAGGTCATGGTCCCAGTATCCTAGGATCAAGCCCTACATTGGACTCCCTGCTCAGCCTGCTTCTCCCTCTGCCTCTGCCCGCTTCCCCCCCCACACACACCATTCTTGCTCTCTCTGTCTGAAATAAATAAATAAAATCTTAAAAAAAAAAAAAAAGAATAGTTACTTATGTTTGAGGGTCGTCTGAGTGGCATAGTCTGTTGGGCGTCTGACTCTTGATCTCAACTCAGGTCTTTGATCTCAGGGTCATGAGTTCGAGCCCCATACTTAAAAAAAAAAAAGAAGAGTTACTTATGTTTGAAATGTCCTACAAAATATTTAAGGAGAATTTAAAGTTGTTTGTTTTTTTAATAGAGTTTTATATCATAGTTGATATGATTTTTATTTTGCACTTTTTATGTAAGAAATGTAATTTAATCAATGTACATGTAAGATAGATTTTTACACGTTCAGTCTTCAGAAATTTTGCATTCTTTGTGTAAAAATATGCATTATGGCAGTTATTTTTATCTTCTATTTAGCATCTACAATAAATCAACATATTTATTGAGGAGTTGCTCTGTGTCAGGAGTTGGGAAGATAACATTAAACAAGATTACCTTCTCCACCTATAAAAACTTACAATATAAACTACAGTGATACTTACCTGAATATTTTCAATATTTCTCTAAGAATTCCTAAAAAAAGTATTCAATAGTTGGAGGCTTTCTAGAAGCAGAAGGAAATGTACTGGTAAAATTATAAAAGAAAGATGAAGTAAATTATGAAGGGTGTGTTTGTTTGATGTTATACTTTAAAAACATGGCACAGTCTCCTGACAGAAGCGAATGTGTCAAGCGTTAACCTAAAGAGTATTTGGAAGCAACAGCTGAAGGATTAAGGAAACATCAGCACTGAGTAAGGAAGTAAGCATCAACTGTGATTAGATTCTCTGAAGTGTGCTATTCTTAGTCTTTTGCTATAAAATCCTATCAGTAATTTTTTAGTGACATTTTTTATTGCCCCTGTACAAAACATAATGAAGTCAAAGATAGAATCACAAGTGAAAAAAAAAAAAAATCCAAGTACTGCTCAGATGTAGGCTGGTGTTCTTTTACTGTTGGTTTTAGGTGCCCTTAATTACATATTAACAAAGAACTTCCTTGTAGCAAAATGAGATGCTCCCATGGGTGCTGACTTTACCTTTTTCTTGTTGTTTCATCATGTCGGGAATTTTTCCTTATGGTTAACCAACAGCCTTTTCATCTTCTGAACAAGTTTCTGCAACAAGAGGGTTTGAGTGCTATTTTTAGCACGCCTGTGTGAGTGGGGAAGTGTGGCTCCTTTGCCTGCCCTGTGATAACACTTCCCTGCAGGGTGTAGAAGGAAGTACTTCATTCTGAGCTTTTCATTTCGGTTAGTAACACTGCAGACACAGTGCAGGTGGCTATAATTTTATACCACATGAGTGAAAATGT
Source organism: Leptonychotes weddellii (assembly GCF_054177405.1). Lineage (NCBI taxonomy): Eukaryota > Metazoa > Chordata > Mammalia > Carnivora > Phocidae > Leptonychotes > Leptonychotes weddellii. The sequence continues at coordinate 166,100,893 of NC_138369.1, read as the reverse complement.
TCTTTTTCTTTTCCTCTCGACCTTCTTGGTTTGCTATCTTAAACCCATAGATGGAGAATTAGTGCAGCTGATATTTTAAATCGAACCAGTTTAAAAAATCTTCAAAACGGAATCCAAGCTTTCTAATCAAAATGAAAAATTGTTAGCGATGGGGAAAGATTTATAAATGTAGGGCTCAAGTTAATATAAAAGTGGTAGCATTATCCATTAGGTACTCTGTTGCAAAAATATCTTTATCATAAATTATCATTTTCATTACTGTAAATGTGGCTTATTTTTGTAAAAAAAAAAACAAAAACAAAGAAAACCTTTATAGTTATTTATGAAATAAAGTCTTGTTACTTGGCAATTTTTAAGCCAGTCTTTTTTTTTTTAATTCAATTAATTAACATACTGTATTATTAGTTTCAGAGGTAGAAATCAGTGATTCATCAGTTGCATATCCCCAGTGCTCATTACATCATGTGCCCTCCTTAATGCCCATCACCCAGTTACCCCATTCCCACCCACCTCCCCTCCAGCAACCTTCAGTTCGTTTCCTATAGTTAAGAGTCTCTTATGGTTTGTCTTCCTCTCTGGTTTTATTTTATTTTATTTTTCCCTCCCTTCCCCTATGATCCTCTGTTTCATTTCTTAAATTCCACATATGAGTGAAATCATATAATAATTGTCTTTCTCTGATTGACTTATTTCTAAGCCAGAGTCTTCTCTTGAAGTTTAGAAGATATCTGTAAATACTCTTGTCAGACAGACTTGAGCATGGATAAATCCTTGCTGAAGTGTCAGAATCATGGCTGGATAATTTCAATGATAGCTGAAGAATATGTGTAAATCTGAGTCTTAATATACAGGAAAACAAAAAAAAATTAATCTAACAGTTTTACAAAGCTGTTACCAAAGTGTAGATGATGTATTATACATAATTATAGCAATAATGAAATTTTCTCTAGGTTAATTCTAGGCTCTTCCTCCTTATGGTTTCTATTCTTTTTGAGACTTTTCCCTTAGTTTCTAATTTGCCCTAGTGGTCCTTTTATCTACTCTTATTTGTTTTGTTTCAAATATTCAAACATTTTTGTGCCTTAATTTATACTATTATTCGGTGTGTCTTTTTTTTTTTTAGATCTCCAACATGGCCATAAAAGGTACTTTTTTGTAGGGGAGGATGTTTAATTTGTTTTTCTTTCTAGATATAGGGCCTGTTGGAAAAAATTAAAGACATGCTTGATAAGAAGCAAAATAAATCACATTAAAAAGTAATAGTAAGCACAAGTTATGAGATACACTTCTTAAATATTGAGAAAGACAAATAATTCTTTATAAAAATAACTGTTAGGAAGCAAAACCAGTGAATAAAATGATCTAATTATTTAATGTACACAAGGTAGCACTATCACTGATGCTATATGAAAATTAATTTCACCAGTTGTGATGGAATAATGCTTCAAATTAATCTTTCCACCCTACACAACTAGAAAACCAGACAAAATATACAAAACAGTGTTTTTCAAGTGTTGGATTAATTTGTTGGATATACAAAACAGTGTGTTTCAAGTTCAAGGTAGTTCCAGGGAGTGATGTGTGAGGAAAGGGAAACAAAAAGATGAGTCTTATAGTTTCTTTAGCTTTCTTCTTGGCGGTACTTTCCAGACTACTATAAAGGAGGGGAGCCCAATTGAGCCTGTTGGTCTCACTGAGATGAAACAAAGAGATCATAATGTGGACAGTCTGGTGTATCTAGCATTTGCAAGGTAAAGCACTGGAGAAGAAGTTTTGGGGTAGAGGATAAAAGAGTGAGCTCTGGAGAATTGCAGAGTGGTCCCCTCAGATGTTTGGCTTAGTGTTGATCAGTTCATAAATGAACTGATGTAGGAAATTACCTAATGCCGAACACAGAGCTAGGAAGAGTTTATGTTCCCACCAATGGGTAGAATCCTCGAAAGAGTATCACCTTAGTAGTGGGGATAAATTAGCTCTACACTAAAACTGCTTTGAACTTGCTGTAACAGAGAAGCAAAACTCGAAAGAATTCAACTGCTTCCCTGTAACTTAACTGCACACTACAGTAAAATCTAACATTATTTAAAAGACTACAATAAAAATCCAGCAGGAAATAATTTAAAATTGGTTATGTTCGTCATTCAATCATAAATTACCTGGCATTCAAAAAGGCAGGAAATATGACACTTATCCAAGATGAATATCAACTATTAGGAGCAATCCTAGTCAGAGCAGAGATGATGGAACTAGTAGCCACTGAAGTTGAAACAGTTATAAACAGGTTCCATATGTTCTAGAAAGTGGAGAAAACATGAGCATGATAAGGAGAGACATGAAGATATAAAAAGATACATCTCTTAGAGATGAAATATATGATGGCTGAAGTGAAAAATACACTGAATGAGATTAACAGTAGATGAGATGAAGCAAAGAAATCATCAGCAAACCTGAAGAACTATTACATGAAATTATTCAGAATTAAACATAGGAAGAAGAAACTGGGGGAGAAATGAACAGAGTATTATTTGATAGTGGGACAATACCAAGCAATCTAGTGTATATGTAATTAGAGTTATGTAAGTAGAGAAGTAAAAGAAGGATGGAACAAATATTGAAGAAAATAAAAGCTGGAAATTTTCCTAATTTAATGAAAACTATGAACTGACAGATTTAAAGGAGCGCAACAAACCTGGAGCAGTATAACTCTAAAGAAAACCATGTCGGGCGCCTGGGTGGCTCAACTGGTTAAGCGACTGCCTTCGGCTCAGGTCATGATCCTGGAGTCCCTGGATCGAGTCCCGCATCGGGCTCCCTGCTCAGCAAGGAGCCTGCTTGTCCCTCTGACCTTCCCCCCTCTCATGTGCTCTCTCTCTCTCTCATTCAATCTGTCTCAAATAAATAAATTAAAAAAATCTTAAAAAAAAAAAGAAAACCATGTCAAGGCACATTTTAATCAAATTATTGACAATGTATCATTAAGAGAAGAAACTTAAAGGAATCTAGAGGTAAAGACACAATCCTTAAAAAGGAACAATGATAAGAATTAGAGTGATTTCTCCCCATAAATTATAAAGCTATGTGACAGTGGGATGACTTATTTAAATTACTGAAATAAATATTCCTTACCCAAACAATGGTTGAAAACAACAAAGATAGAAGGCTTACATATCTGATTTCTAGTCTTACTGCAAAGCTGCAGTAAGCAAGATTGTGTAATAGTAATATGATGACAGACATAAAGACAAATGGAATAGAAGAGAATCCAGAAATAGGTCCACATACATATGGTTAATTGATTTTTGACAAATGTGTAAAGGTTATTCAATGTAGGAAAGAATAGTCTTTTCAACAAATAGTTCTGCCATACATAAATAAAGTTAGCTGATTTATTAATTAATTTTAAAAGCAAATTTAAAAACTTTTACCATTACACCATTATTACCCTACATACATGTTAACTCAAAATGGATCCTAGATTAAATGAAAGAGCTTAACACTGTAACATTAAAAAAGAGAGAGAGAAAGAGAAAATCAAGTGATCTTGAGGTAAACAAAGATTGCTTATAAGTTGTTAATAATAGAAAAGATGGGTTAGAATTTAGAAAAATTAAACACTTGCTGTTCAAAGGACTATTTTTAAAACATGTATCTACTCTTACATCTCAATAAGAAGAAAACATGTAACTCAATTAATTTTTTTAATTTGTATAGGCAGTTTACCAAAGAATACCTATGAATAGCACATAAGTACATGAAAAGGTGCTCACTCTTGTCATTAGAGATGATTAAATTAAACCACAGTGAAATATTCTGCACACCAACTAAATTAGCTAAAACTAAGAGTGACAATATCAAGTGTTACTGAGGATTTGGAGCAACTGGAACTCTGACACATTGTTGATGGGAAGGCAAAACCGTACAGCTTAGATATTGGGCAGTTTCTCGTAAAGCACACACTTACCATATGATCCAACACTTCCACTTGTAGATATTTATGCATGAGAAATATTGATTATGTGTACGCATACACTTTTTTAAATAACCACTTTAATCATCATGGTAAGGAACTAGAAGTAGCCCAGGTATCCATAAATGGGTGCATAAACAAATTGCAGTGTACCCATGCAATGGAATACTACAGAGCAATAAAAAGAATGAATCGGTGATTCAGAATGGTAACAGATGACTATTAAAAACAGTATGCTGAATAAAAGAAGCCAGATTCAAGAAATTACATGCTTTATGGTTATTTATATAAATGTTTGGAAGAGGTAAAACTGTACTGAGGGAAAGCTGATCAGTGGTTTTCAGGAGCTGGGTTTCAGGGAGAGGAATAACTGCAAAGGTCAAAGGGGAACTTTGTGGTATTGATGGAAATGTTCTTCATTGCAACTGTCTCATGAGTATTGTTATTACAGCACACTATAGAAATTTCAAGACCTATCCAATTCTTTATTAAAATTGGTTACTTTTATTGCATGAAAATTATATCCTAACAGGGTTTTAAAAACTTATTTCACTTTCATGTCAATCCTCTCTAAGTAATTTGACAATTTTTTTCTGATATTTCCCATAAGTTAAAGCTATACTAAAATTTTATTAATGAAGTTATTAATGGAATAATTTATAGTCCTACTGTATGCCTCTGGTTGCTATGTGAGCATTTGAGTAGAATAAATTGAAGTATAAATTTTTAACCAAACTAAACACTTTTTTTCCAAGAAAAATTTATCACACAAGTGCATATAAAATACATGCATTCATATCCAAATTTGCATATAAAGTGTTGTGGGAAGATCAGGAAGCATATGGTCTTTTTTTCTTTTTTATTGTCTAAGAAGCAGTAAAGCCAAATAACTTGGCATGATTCTTGTAGTTTCACTCTTTTAAATGGCTTTATTGTTAGGCAGATGGGGAGTGCTAGCCACTTATTAAAATTACACTTGTATATATTGTAAGAATGTTTTATATTTATTCATGAAAATAAAATTTTTAGAATTGGCATTTAAAACTAGCAAAACCTATCTGTCACAGGGTTGAGTAACAACTGTACCTGTCACTTCCCAACCACTTTGAAATATGTTGCAGCATGGATGGCTGCCTAATGAATAATCTGAGATCCAGGTTCATTTTAATGATGTTTTTAAAAGCTCTCCATCTTGGAAAATAAAAGAAAATCACAGGCTAGGGATTGAAATAGATAACAGAGAATGAATTTTAAGATGTAGCGTCTCTTTCAGATTATTTAGGTAAACATCATCATATTTCTCTTATTAAGTACATTTTCCCCTTCTATGAACAATTTAAAAATTAGTGCTTAGAATGAATAGTCATACAGCATCATTCTGTGGATAAATAAACTTAGTCAAAGATGAATTTAAAGTCACATGTGACACAGTAGACAATTAAAATATTCTTCTGTTTCAGGTTAGAATGAAAAGAAAGATCGATTTAAAAATAAAAGTTGCATATCTATATTTATGCATCAGGATTTGGTGCTAAGAATTTGAACAAGTCAAGGATGGTATTATTTTATGTATCTAAAAATGTATTGAGACGTGGATATTTTTCAGTTAACTATCTGAATTACTGATAACTGTCTTGGATTCACATTGCAGTTAGAGTAGTAACTGAATGACTTGATAAAGAACATTTTGAAAATCTAGAATTCCTACTTGAGACACAAAAATACATCCCATGATTCAATAGATAGATGGATACACACACACACACACACACACACAGCAACCAACCAACATACATAATTGACTTTGAAAACGTGTTTTTTTTTTTTTTAAGATTTTATTTATTTATTTGTCAGAGACAGCAAGCGGGAGAACACAAGCAGGGGGAGTGGGAGAGGGGGAAGCAGGCTCCCCTCTGAGCAGGGAGCCTGATCTAGGACTCGATCCCAGAACCCTGGGATTATGACCTGAGCCGAAGGCAGATGCTTAACTAACTGAGCCACCCAGGTGTCCCACTTGGTTTGTCTTGAAGACAAAAAATTTTATCTATCTATCTATCTATCTATCTTAAAAGATTTATTTATTTTAGAGAGAGAAAGCATGCACACATGAGTGGGGGAGGGGCAGAGAGAGAGAGAGAGAGAAAATCTCAAGCAGACTCCCCATTGAGTGTGGAGCCTGTCATGGGGCTCAATCCCAAGACCCTGAAATCATGACCTGAACCAAAATCAAGAGTCAGATGCTTAACCAACTAAGCCTCCTAGGTATCCCTGAAGACAAAATTTTAGACACAGCTCTGAGGAGACATTGTATGTGATGAGGCAATTTTTATAAACTTGAAGTCAAAACTAAATTTTCTGCCATTCAAATCTAACATATGTCAAAACCTTTTCAGGTAAACTTCAGGCAGAATGTTAACATCTCATAATGCCAGATCACTGAGGAATTTGAGTGTATGCAGAGGACCTGCCAAAATATAAAGAGCACATTGTCTGAATAATCATTAATATTGTGTCTAAAGACTTCTGTTTCCCCTATTTCTCTCCCTAGCAGAGTTGCTCTGCACTTGCAGTTGTAAGAGCCATTAGGGAAGAAATAGAATGCTTGAAAAAACTGGTATATAAAAGCAAATATCTTCAGGGTTTTTTTTCATGCATCTATTCTTTATCTTAGTTTACCCCTGTTTTATTAATTCTTTTCCCCCATACTTACAGTATTGAAATTATGATTCTTAGCCACATAACAACATAACAAAGTTTTATAGTATAAATTGCCAAAAAAAAAAAAAAATTGGTGCAAGAGTTTGCCAGGGCCACAGTTTGGTATACAATATGATATAAAATATGACCTAAGAGCTCTTTTCTCCTAATTTTTCTCTAGATGAAACTCCAGAAGTGATGTAGTATTTGAAAGGGTTGTTTTAAATTGCTCTTGTTCTTTGGGAATTTCACCTCTGTCTATAGGAAGTTATTAAAGTAGACTGAAGCATGTGTTTCCTAAAGGATAGTATCTAGTTGTCTTTTCCTTCGCATATGGTGCAGTGGGGATACTGTATGAGTTGTGAAAACATACCCATGCACTACTGATACATTATATAATTTGAATCATTTCACAATCAAAAAGAGGTTGTGAAATCCCTAACCAATCTGTATAAAAGTTGTGTATGCTCCTCAGGTTCACTCTGTCCATACATTTAATTGTATCCATGCTTTTCGAGGTGTGTTCCTTTGTGTCAATTGCTAACAGATTGCAAAACAAAAACACAAACAAAACAAAACAAAAAAACCTGGTATCCGTAACATCCATAACATTTTTCACTTTTTTTTTATTACTACCCCTGAAAGGGGCTTTTTTCAACAATTTTTCCTAATTGCTATCCCTATAAAATTTTAGTACTACAGATAAACTCTGTATCTGCTTATGTACTGTATGTATAGCTGTGCTATTATATGTAAAAAAAAAAATCCAATTTTTGCCTCCTCCCACCCCAGAAATCTATGTTTGCCTGTTGGGGTTATCTTCCCCATTCAGAATGCATGCTATGTCAACTATAGTTAGGACACATTCTCATGTATAGGGGTGTTTTTTTTGTCCTTCTGTATTATCTTTCCTGACCTCCACCTAGAAATGCTTCAGTAATTATACAGTTCAAGGGAATGCAGTTTTCTTTGTTCATTTCAGAAAGAACATGGAGGATAGGAAGAGATGAGAATAAATTAGCCTCTTCTAAGCAGAGCTTAGATTTTGGGTCTCATAATTGACATATTTAGAGTTAATATTTGCTCCATGAGTGAAGGACTGTGTAAATCCATGGAAAAGGCTGTGCAAATGGACTGAGGTTGCCTGTCCTAATCAATTCCAGTAGCTCAGGTAGGCTCCCAAATGTTAATGGTTATTTGAGCATCCTATATCCAAACTCAACTCTAGCCTTCCTATTACCATGTAACTAATGTCTCTCCAAACCCTATTAATAAACGTGTCTTCAGTGGTTATATCCTGGGTTGAAGAATAGTTTTACTAGGAAATAAATATAATGCAAAAACACACATACTGATTTTGCAAATTATGCTAATTTATGTAAGATTGTTGATATGTGAATGATTAGAGTTTATGAATTATTGTTACATATGTTAAATATTTACAAGAAGCCAAGTACAATGCTATGAACTTTATATAGATTTTCTGATTTTATCCTCACAAGCCTATAGAATAGATACTTGTATTATCCCTATTTTATATGTAACTAAAATAATATCCAAACTGCATTTTAAAGACTGGTTTTAATAGCTAATTTTATCGATGGCTATAATGTGAGATTATGAAGTGTTGACTAATTTGTGTTTAATTTTTTTATAATTTTTAAATATATATATATATAAAAGTGTCTTTCCACCTTTACTGTTGTGGAGATGTTAGCAATAAGTACAAGAACAAAATAGCCACCAGGACTAAAAAAGACAAACAAGAAACATGACTTAAACTCAGAGCTTCAGAATGGGCTGTTTTGAAACTAACAACTGTCATAATCATGATAACACCTGGCATTAACTACTTACTAAATCATCATCACCTTCACAACAGCACTTTTATTTTACTGAGGAGGAGACAGAAGGTCAGAGATGCTAATCATATTTCAGAGACTCTAAACCCCAATATTTTATTAGTGATGTTCTTGATCATTTGTTGGTGTGAGAGGTATGAAGGATAATTAAATAGTACTCCCTGAAAACTGAAAATGTCCTACGCACAGATTTATCACGATATAAAATGAGTAGTGCTTCATTTATTTTTAACTGCTAAAATTTTCAGAGCTGTATATATTTTCTGAATATGAGTGCCCTGAACAACAAACTTAGTTCTTTGAGGTTTAATAAAATGTATCTTTTCATTTGAAAAATTTTAGTAACTCAATGACAGCATTGCCTGTACTGGAAACATTATGCAAATGTATTGCAATGAAGTCTACGAGTTTAGTTAAGCTTGAGAAAAAGTTTGTAATTAACAAATTAGCATTTGAAAAAGACATTTTGAATATGTATAGTAGGAAATTCTGCTTAACTTGTGGGGTGTGTTCATAATGATTACTTCAAAATTCATGCATATGCATTTTTTAACATGCAAATATTTGAAACCTTAGTGGACCAGTCCAGATCCAGCTCGTTTGTTTTTTCCGGTTAAATGACTAAAATTATAAGTAAGGCATCATGAATACATATACTAACATGTGGAATCTTCTTTACTCCTCTTTTTAATTTGGTATTTTCTTAAATATTAAGAACACAAAGTTAAATACATTCTATTTATTATGACTTCAAAGTAGAAGAAAATAATAATATTAAGAATAAACAGTCTTGGGGGCGCCTGGGTGGCTCAGTCGTTAAGCGTCTGCCTTCAGCTCAGGTCATGATCCCAGGGTCCTGGGATCCAGCCCCGCATCGGGCTCCCTGCTCCGCGGGAAGCCTGCTTCTCCCTCTCCCACTCCCCCTGCTTGTGTTCCATCTCTCGCTGTCTCTCTCTCTGTCAAATAAATAAAATCTTTAAAAAAAAAAAAAAAAGAATAAACAGTCTTGGTATCTGTTTTTTCCTCCCAAGTATATGTTATGAACTAGAATATTGTGGTTAGG
>NC_138369.1:166076175-166090804 GCF_054177405.1 Leptonychotes weddellii | reverse complement strand
CAGCCCCGCATCGGGCTCCCTGCTCCGCGGGAAGCCTGCTTCTCCCTCTCCCACTCCCCCTGCTTGTGTTCCATCTCTCGCTGTCTCTCTCTCTGTCAAATAAATAAAATCTTTAAAAAAAAAAAAAAAAGAATAAACAGTCTTGGTATCTGTTTTTTCCTCCCAAGTATATGTTATGAACTAGAATATTGTGGTTAGGGCTTAGTTTGTTCTGTATGTTACATTGTGCTTTTGAGGTTTGTTTGGATTTTGGTGTCTCACACACAAACACACACAGATATTCAATTATTAATGGAGAGTGAAAAAAATACCCTATGGCTACTTTTTAAAAAACTGCCCTATATATTTGCTTCAATGTAAATTAAAGGACATTTTCTTAACTATTTCTTTAAGTTGCTCATGCCCTTCCTTTGTTGAAGGAACTCACTAATTCTAGGTTAACTATCGGATATGATCTCAAATCTCTAGCATTGAAGGCTGTTCTACAATACAAAGCATCTTCCTCACTGCTCATCAGAAGTTCCATACTCATCTAGTCTCTAGACTAATTTTATGTTTCCAATAAATGCATGATCATTGAACTTTTCCCTGCCACCACCCGGAAGTTTAGATGAACAACTCTTCTGCCAAGAAATTTTACTCAACTTGCTTAAGTCACGATGGTATTTTTCCATTGCTGAATTTCTACAATATTTGTAGCTGGTTCATTACATACCCTACACAACAGATATGTAACCAGTTATAGCTAATTTAAATCTATAGTAGATAAATATGTGAAGGCTTTGCCTTTCCAGCTAGAGCAGAGAAATCATGTCTTCTGTTGGCTCAATCAACCCCTAAACTCCAATAGGCAACTAAAAACAGGTCTGGCTTAACTTGGCCTACTGAGAAGATGAGCACTTTTTTCTCATGAACTCTTTCAATCTTTGCTCCATCTTGTAATACAAAGGAATAATTAGTGCTATAAATCCATAAAACGAGTGAAATATTTTTTCCACACTAGTTTGATCACAGTCCTACACTAGAAAATAAGATAACTAAGCGGTCTCATGAAGCTCCTACAAACAATATACTTCCATGTGCTTTAAGTTCCATTTGCTTTTTAAGTTTATTGCGACTCTCTGGTAATATTTGATGTTTCATTCTGACTGGAAAAAATTGATGTGGTTTTTCTTCCTTTCAGTGTTTTCACCTCTTTTTCAGTTTATTGATAATATCTATCTAACCCCAGACACTCTTTTGTATAGTGATGACATAAAACCAATCAAAATCTACATTGAGAAAGCATAACTAAGAATTAAAGTGAAGCAGTGCCTGACACTAGGTCCAAGGACTAGGTGAGTGACATTTGAGCAGAATAGAAACAGAGGAATGAAAAGTATTCCAGTCATAGGGAACAGAATAGGCAAAGACATAAAATAACAAATGCCTCTGTCGAAATCAAGTGGAATATAAAGCTGGCTGGATTATCAGGTGTCAGGTTAGAAAGGGCATTATGGGTGATGCTTACACTTTCTAATGTAACCTACTAGAAAAAGCATCCATTCAGTGGTTGCATATTAAACCCTAGCAAAAGATGCTTCAATTTTCCATTTTCTTATGAGCATGACAACTGACAGTGGATGAGTCTACCTGCACTCTGTCTTGAGTTGTCCAGATCAGATTTGTTTTATTTTCTGAGAAATTTTCAGAACTTTGTTCTGTTAAAACCAGACTTCGACTTTCTAAAAAATTATATTTTTTATAAAAACAAAAAAGCAAACGGTATCATCTAGACAGTTTTAGCACAAATATTTTCTGACTTCAGTATAGCAAGTCTCCAGTTAGACAATAACTCTTCTAAGTCTCTATATTAAGATTTTACTTTGTATTAAAAGTAAAAAGAAAGAAAAAGAGTACTAGAAATATACTTAAAAGTGAATATATTTTACAAGCTTTTATTTTTTTATTATTTTTTTCAAGATTTTATTTATTTATTTGACAGAGAGAGAGAGACAGCAAGAGAGGGAACATGAGCAGGGGGAGTGGGAGAGGGAGAAGCAGGCTTCCCGCCGAGCAGGGAGCCCGATGAGGGTCCTGGGATCATGACCTGAGCCGAAGGCAGACGCCTAACGACTGAGCCACCCAGGCGCCCTTACAAGCTTTTAAAATCAACCATTGTAGGGGCGCCTGGGTGGCTCAATTGTTGGCCGTCTGCCTTCAGCTCAGGTCATGATCCTAGGGTCCCTGCTCAGCGGAAAGCCTGCTTCTCCCTCTCCCACTCCCCCTGCTTGTGTTCCCTCTCTCGCTGTGTCTCTCTCTGTCAAATAAATAGATAGAATCTTTAAAAAAAAAAAAAAGAGTCTCTTATGGTTTGCCTCCCTCTTTCTCTCTTTAAAAAAATAAATAAATAAATAAAAATAAAATAAAATAAAAACAGCCATTGTGGTTCATTAGTGTAGTGTTTCGCCCCTCTTTTTATGACTGAATTTCTTTTTTAATAATTGAATTAAAACATGAAAATATAATTTTTATGTAATTTATAAGTATGTATAGACTATGGATGACAGCTGACTGGCATTGTAGATACTATTTGCACAGGTCGCCAGAATGACAAGACTTACAGTGCCTTCAGAAACTTTATTTTTTGGTCTTCAGCATTTACTGAATTATTACTATAATTCCATAATTATAACTATAAATGACATATATTCTAATATACAAATTCAACTTTAATGATGAGGACATATTTCTCTCTATAAAGCAGAAGCACAAATTTTGTATTCAAGTTTAAAACAAACAAATGTGCTCTTCACAAAGCTATCCACACCATCCACGCCTTATGAAATGTAATTTCAGTATGAAACAACTTAATTCTCAATGTACTTAGCAAAATACAATAAGTATATCTACACGAATAAGGTCATAAATTAAACAAGCTCTAATACATTTTATTTTAAGCATAATTTGATCTGAGTCACCATTAGGCTTAAAGCATAATAGAATAATCAGAAAAATTGGGGGTCCAATCAATTAATTTATAAATCTGCTATTGAATTATTATTTAACTAAAGGAAATGCAGTACTAACATGTGAGAAGTTTTGCATCTGAAATGAAACATAATATCTGATTTGGGGACTTTTCCATTAAACAATTGATGTTAGTATAAAAAGCTTTCTTCCTTATTATTATGTTTTTTTTACTCTAGTTGCTGTTATAATCTTGAGAATACAAATGACAGTTGTGGCCAATTGAAATATTTTCTTTATAACATTTTTTTTCTTTTTAAAGCATTATTAATATAACCTATAGTATATGTTAATATTTTCATCATTCTTCGGTGAGTTTATTTGGTCTGCATCTAGAACTACCCAGAAAACATGCATAATATATGTATCTAAAAGGGAAATAAAAAGGCATGAAAATATCTAATTGTGTATACTGTTAAGCTAGAGAATAAAAGATGATGACCCCTTTTTACCATCCAGCCGAGCGTGAAAGAGCAAAAGAGATTTAAAACTTCATTAATTGCTCTCACACAACGTTACAGGGCCACCTGCACTTGAAAGAATTTATATTGGAGCAGATGGATTGCTGAATGTGATATCAAAGATTTTCAGAATGTTTGTTTTAAAAATAAACTGGATTCTAAGACAAGGGCAAGCAAAGCATACAATTTATAAAACTGGCAGGGCTTTTGCGAGGCATGGGCTGGCTGGGTGATAGACACTGGGGAGGGTATGTGCTATGGTGAGCGCTGTGAATTGTGCAAGACTGTTGAATCACAGACCTGTACCTCTGAAACAAATAATACATTATATGTTAAAAAAAAAAAAAAGAAGATAGTAGGAAGGGAAAAATGAAGCGGGGGAAATCGGAGGGAGAGACGAAACATGCGAGACTATGGACTCTGAGAAACAAACTGAGGGTTCTAGAGGGGAGGGGGCTGGGGGGGATGGGTTAGCTTGGTGATGGGTATTAAAAAGGGCATGTACTGAATGGACACTGGATGTTATACGCAAACAATGAATCATGGAACACTACATCAAAAACTAATGATGTACTGTATGGTGATTAACATAATAAAATAAAAAATGCAAAAAAAAGTGGCAGGGTTTTAATTATTCACACTTTTTTAGATGAGGAAGGCATCTTTTTATCTCTAAAATAAAAATATACTCACCACTACTCCTTAAAATGATGAAAATTGTGCAATTCAATTACATGATGATATATTCATACATTTTAATTTCGTTCTATTTATTTGGGTCTTCTGAACCTACCTGACTGGTTTTCTTTACTAACTCCCAGACCAATGAAATCCAGCCTTTGCCTGGTATAAGAGTTTTCACAACTCTTGATTAGTCAAGCCCTGCAATAAAGATTGTTCCATATATAAAATTAGTAAGGAAAGGTTAAGGTTAACTTTTTGTCAAGGAAGTTCATTTTCACTTGCCCTTTGATTCTGGCTTGTGCTGTGCACTTGCATTGATGGATTCAAATCACCCACAATGGAATAGCTAGTTAGGAGGGACTCGAGCTAACTAGATGCTTTTGCGTTCAGATATATTCTGCTTTACTTTTGCAACATGTTTTGATAGTTATGTTTGGCAAGTGTTTCTCCAGCTTCACCCACAAATTAAATTTTACTCAGATTTTGCATTATGGTGTTTTCAAGTATTCGGTGAGCACTGATGGACTGAATCAGCGAACTATAGCCAGTGGGCTGAATTTGACCCAGTGGCTGTTTTTGGAAATAAGGCCTACTGTAACACAGCCATGCCCATTAATTTCCTTTGGGCTATAGCATGGGAGAACTAAATAGGCACAACAAAGACAGTGTGGCCCACAAAACCTAAAATATTTACTATCTAGCTCTTTACCGGAGTTTACCAAACTAGATAGAGTTGCTCACTCTGTGATCTTAGGCAAATTTTCTTAACCTCTCTGGGTGTTAGTTTTCTCAACTATTAACTAGGGCTGAGTATAGTACCTTCTTCATAATGATTTTTATGATGATTAAGTGGGAGAATATAAGCATTTAGGAGAAGGTCTGACCTGTGGTAGGTGCAATATAAATGTTACCCAACACCAGCATCACATTTTCTAAGGAGTAATGATAGGTCATGGAAGCTGAGAAATGGGTTTTTCCATTTTCTTTATTCAGATAATAATGTAGATAATGTGGCTTTGTATTATAGCCACATGTCCTTTGAAGGTGGAAGCCTGGGTGTGAATGACAATTAACCCCTTGCTTGCTGTTTAAATAAAACCTTCAGTAAGTAAAGCAAACTCTCTAATCTTATCTGTAAAATAATAATGATAATAATAGAAATGCTAATAATATCTCCCAATAGCTGGTATTATTGTATAGGGCAAATGAAATAAGAAATATGTAGCAAGGTGAATTGTAAAGTGCAATACAAATCAAAGATTTTAATGCCTAATTAACCTTTTCTCACTTCCATGCTTTACACTTGGGTTAATGAATATGTGTAATTATTTAGCCAAAAGGACTAAAAAGGTTAACCCTTTTGTGTCAAGTGTTGCCATATGCATGAACATGCATGAATCTGATAGTCATAATGAGTGAAAGAGGCCAGACCCAGAAGAGCCTGTGTGATATGATTCCCTTTATTTAATGTTCTGCAACTAGAAAACTAATCTTTAGGGCACCTGGGTGGCTCAGTCATTAAGCGTCTGCCTTCAGCTCAGGTCGTGATCCCAGGATGCTGGGATCGAGCCCCGCATCGGGCTCCCTGCTCGGCCAGGAGCCTGCTTCTCCCTCTCCCGCTCCCCCTGCTTGTGTTCCCTCTCTAGCTGTCTCTCTCTCTCTCTGTCAAATAAATAAAATAATAAAATCTTTAAAAAAAAAAAAGAAAACAAGTCTTTGGTGATAGAGAAAAATATTAGTAACCTTGGGTGTGCGTGTATGGGGGAAGGGTGTTCATGATAAAGACTTCTGGGAGACTGGTAATATTACAGATCTTCATCTAGGGACAGGTTATGTGGATATGTTCACTTTGTACAGCTTCACTGATCTGAACAGTTATGAGTTGTGTACTTCACTCTAGGTATTATAATTGAGTTTAAAAAATGATTACAAGAAGAAGTTTTTAAAAAGAAAGAAAAGGAAAGAAAATCAAATAACTCCTTTCAACAATCATGAAAAGAATAATCTTCTGCCATTGGATCCAGTCACCTCATTTCAGCACTTACACACTTACATGGACATTACTCTCCACAGCTCCATGCAGTCCACCAATTCATGCATGTGCACGCGCGCACACACACACGCACACACACACACACACACCACTATAATCAAATGGGACTTTTCTTTGGTCAACCTTGTCTTCATATGGTGCTCTGAATTGCAATTTTTGACAGAATTGGTCTTTTATTTTTCCTTCTCTATAAAGATCCTACAATCTCTAATTTCACTTGAAGTTTTTTGTTTTGTTTTGTTTTTTTAAGACTTTATTTATTTGAGAGAGAGAAAGAGAGAGGCAGAGACAGAGCATGAGCAGTGGGGAGGAGGGAGAAGGAGAAGGAGATTCTCTGCTGATCAGGGAAACTGATGTGGGGCTTGATCCCAGGACCCTGAGATCATGATCTGAGCCGAAGGCAGATGCTTAACTGACAGCCATCCAGGCACCCCACTTGAAATTTTTTCTTAAGTATTTAAGATACTGTGACCTTTATGGAACTCATAGATCTCATTTACTCCATATCATATACTCATTGTTGTGCTATTTTCCAAACTTTTGTTTTTTACTTTATTTTTGTACATATCACTCGTTTTCCCAAAATATATACATGTTCCATGAAGACAAGACCAAAAATGTCTTAATCGAGAGCTAGGTTTACAATAGTAATCAAATATATTTTTAACATTAAATTTCATTTATCTTTAAAAAGATAATACTTTATTAGTACAAAACCAAAAAAAATAAAAGCTATGAAAATATATGTATATAAAAGCTATGCAGGGAAAATTAAGTCTCTTTCCCACCCTAACTCCCTAAGCATCCCATTCCATTAACATCTGTGCGTATATGCAGTTAGCTTTGTGTTTTATAAATTGGTAGCTTACTATAGATATTATCTTATACCATGTTTCACTAAGTGAATCATGTATCTTGAACATCTTTCACATTGATAAATGAAGTGAATTAAAAATATCCAAAGAACCTATGGAGGCATGGAGACGTGAAATTATGAGACAATGTCATTTTTGCAAATATTATGAATTTGCCTTCTTGACATCATCACTGTAGACTCTTCTTACACTCCTTCGTCACTCTGATAGGAATTTAAAAAGCAGTGTTTATGTATTGAACTATGCTGAAATTTATTTTTTTTCCATTTTGTTCATGTGGTTTTCCCTCTTCACATGAGTGTACTAAATAATTATTTAGTCTATTGTTCTTGACGTGTACTCTGAAAACTATGTGAAACATTCCTAATTTTTTTTTTGTTTGTTGCATTTTAGCCAGGAGTTTGTTTAAATTATATTTCAGAACTTTGGACCTTACTAGACGTTGAGTAATGTGCTGCTGAGATATAAGGTACAAATGGTTTCACTCTTGATTCCTCTGTACCAGCGAAAGACAACTTGGAATTCTAAACAGATTAAAAATAGAGGTTGATGTTCATGTGGGCTCTTTTAGAAAACAGGCTCTCTTTGACAAATCCCTCTGCTTATTAGACAAAGTGCAAAAGCATTACATCTGGAGTTCATAAGCCATTGTTTTATGGAACTGATTCATCATGCAATCCCTTCTATTCTTGAAATAAACCCATGAGTATTTGTTAAGTATGGCTATATGCACACTAACATATACATATAAACGCCCACAAACCCCTCTCTGAGCACATGCTCCCTCTAGAGTTGTGCCCTTAAAAAAAATCTTATAAAATGGAATTGCAGCACAGTTTCCAAATTGGCAGATATTGTTTTAACATTATCTTTTAATGGATGTCTAAATTCAGCTGCAGGAATTATTCTTATTCCTTCAAACCAGTAACCCCTTATTTTTTTTAAGTTCAAAATGCTTTTATGATATATTTCCTTTTGATTGAAAAGAAAAAAGAAATAAAGCTGGGATTATTTTTGAAACATGAAATCCCTAGATACTTCCAGAATTTATTTTCCTTCCTCAAATCTTGAAGCACGTTATTTTTTTTTCACATCTTTAGACTGTCAGAATCCAAATTATTGAGTTGGCAAGAATAAAATTTAAGGAAACATACAGTAAAAGGCTATTTATGTGGGACAGGGATTTTTAGAGGATTTCAGATATTTGAGAGGAGCCACTCATAGATTCTGCTGCTCTTAAAATTCCTTAAGATGCCATTCTAAAAGATGACTGCAATTCAGATCACTGAAATGCTTTGATGTCTTGTTTTTTCTTTTGCAGATTGTAATCCACATGTTTGCAAGGCCTCTCCCTAGAGTATAATTTAATGTAATTGACAGTCATTGTTCCTTGAAAAGTTTGAATTAAATTAACATAAGCATGAATGAAACTGACCAAACAACCACACACAGATTTTATTATTTTTTTTCCCTTTAGGATCAGTGACAATATTATGTATAAAATGAGCACTTGGCTATTTGATCCTCATTGAATCACTCCAAATTTGATTAAAAGTGGATATCTCGGGGTGTGTAATAATTTAGGTTCATGAAAGATTGTTAGGTTTCCCATTTAGTTCTTGGGTTTATTGAAGAACAGGGTTATTTTATGTGTGTAGTGATGAATTTTGTTCTTTTTCTTTTTTTACACTAAGATCAAATACAGACTGCAAAACTGACTGAGCATGAAATTGTTTTTAGAAATTGTGGGAACTAGTTTAGATGGCAAGAATCAGATGAACAGTTGTTAGTAAAATGCATGTGGAAAGGATGATGGTAATGGATAGAGAAGGATAAAAGTAGGGAGAAAATAGTATAGAGCAAAAACATGCAAGGGACAGACATCTCTATAGAGTATTTGCATGTTAAGCCAGCATGCTTAAAAGCATACAAGTTTTTTGGGGAAAAAATTCTCATTGTTTTGACTTTTCTTCACGGAAGACCGGTGAGGGTTTGGGGTCTTAACGGTAACCGCCGCTGCAAAGCAATTAGACTTCATTATGGCTGTGCTTATGCAATACTAATTAACATGCCTGTTGTGCGGTTTCCTTATTTGACCATGTGACAGCCCACAGGTCTGACACCCTCTGTGAACCAACAGCTGAGGAAAATTTCAACGTGGCAGATTTTGTACAAAATACACCCAAACAAAAATGTAATCACACTTTTCCTGAACAACTGCATTAACAGAATGTGTTACAGAGGATCTACAATTAGTGGATTGCATTCATTTGTACTGAGGAAAAAATAAAGGAGACTAGGGATGATTCAAGCCTATGCATACAAATGATTATACCTTGGGTCCAGAATTGAAAAGTGTAATAACACTGTATTATATTATTATGGAGAGTAACATTTTGCCAGTAAAATCAGATCTACGAACGTTAGCGTTAAAAGTTAGAAGCTTAGTGGTCAATATGTTTATGGCACCATTACAAATCTGTGTGAAGACCAGATAATTGATTAAACCTGCATATGTTTTGAATTTAAGAGTCTGGATATTGGCAAATTTTGTTTTTGTTTGTTTGTTCTTGTGGAGCTGGGGATACTTTGGTTAGCAAAATCAGATAAAGTCACTGGCTACATAGGTTGTACAGTCTAGTGTTGAGATTGGGATAGAGACTATACCCCCAACTAATAAATATAAAATTAACACTGTGATATGAAGAAAGGGGGTTGGGTTGGTGCTGTGAGATTTCACACAGAGGTATTAGCCAGATTGTGAATTAAGGAAGTTTTCTTTAGGAAATCATACAGTATGTAACCTTCTCTGATTGGCTCTTTCACTTAATTATATGCATTTAAACGTCCTCCATGTCTTTTCATGGCTTGATAGCTCATGTCTCTTTAATGCTGAATAGTATTCCATTATCTAGATGTACCACAGTTCATTTGTCCTTTATTTATGAAGGACATCTTGGTTGCTCCCAAGTTTTGGCAATTATGAATAAAGTTGCTATAAACATCCAAGTTCAGGTTTTTGTTTGGATATAAGTTTTTAACTATTTTGGATAAATACCAAAGGGCACGATTCATGATTACTGGAGGGAAATTTTTATAAATACTGATGTCTAGGCCCAAACCAGTCAACCTAGGTGTGATATCTCAGCGTAATTTCTGAGATTCCGTAGATGGCTCTAATGTTCAGCTAAAGTTAATAATTACTGATCTACTGGATAAATCTTTTTGAATTTAGTTAAACTTCGGGCAAAGTGATCTTCAGACTGAACAGGAATCTCTTGGGTTTTAGAAATGAGAGGAAGTTACAATGAGCACCCTAAAGTATTTGTCTAAGTGCATCCTTGTCACAGAACCGAGATGATTTCTTTCAAGGCAGATCCAGTTAAAAGAAACAGCTTCCAGAATGCTTGTGATGAGATGACAGAATCCCTGCCTCCTCTGGAAGTTTGCCATAGACTGAGCACATTTACCATATTGTATTTTCAGTAGTCTGTCATCTAGGATCTAACTTTAAACAATTGTACTTCTATCACTTGGTTCTGATTATTTTCCCACATTTATGTCAAGTCCACACCATATTATCAATGCCTCTGCTTTTCGAGACCCTAGTGAACACTCAGGGTCTGTACAGGGAAGACAAAAAAATTGGCAAACAAAAGAAGCAAAAGAAGTTTGCACAGGACAGAAAGGGAAGGAAACAGACCTTGAACATGGGTAGAAAGGAGAAAAACAGACCCTGTCTGAGATAGAAGGCACACTGACATGAAGAGGCATACTTATGAAGGTTAGAAGGAGTAAGAGTCGTCACTGGACAAGTGCCAAGAAGGTTGAAAAACCAGGCAGCAGTTGCATGGGTCTGTCAATGGGTGGCTACCCAAGGAGGCAGGGCATTAAGCTTGTGGGTTATTCAGCAAAGCCTCCTCAACCAAATAATGAGTGGCACAAAAACCATCAAAGGATTCAGTGATAGGGAAATGAAGCCTTTTGGGTGAAGAATTCCAGGGAAATTCTGAGGGCTGTGTCACAGATGTAGGGAAATTCTCAGCATGAACTGAACAATATTCAAACGAAGTTTGAACGTTAGAGCTCAGAATGAGTATTAGAACCATAGCAGCTAGCAACAGGGAAGAACAGAGTCATTTAATAATAATTCTTAGGAACTCAGGCATGTAAAATGATTTCCTAAAGGTCAAGGCTAGCAGATTATGCCTTTCACCTCCACGGAATTTCAGAGCTGGAAAGGAACTCCCAGATCATCCAGCCCAAACAAGCGAGGAAACTGAGGCTAACTGATTTGCCAAGCTAAGAAATGTGGGAGAGCTGGGCCTAGAATCCAGACTGCTAAACTCACAGGCCTTTTGTCTTCTTACCCTGTCATGTTGCCTTCAGACCAGCGGAAAATACAAGGAGATTGAATTGCAGTGGGGAAAGGTTTATATCAGTCATGGAAAATTGTAATGAGGGTTATTTGATACTGTGAAAGTATAATGTTGAAGGTAGTGCGTTGTAATAGTCACAGCTGACTAAAAAGTAAGTTACCATCAGCAGAGGAGTGAACGGAACACCCCGATGGGGATTCAGGAGACTTGAGTTCAAATTCTTTTCTGTTATGGACAAATTCATTCATTCACTCATTCATTCATGCTTTCATTCGTGCATTCATCAATGCCTCCTATGTACATGTCAGCATGCTTGGCGCCATAGAGTGAATAATCAATGCCCTTAAGGTGCTTATAATTGGTATGGAAGATAAGACAAATGTGAGCATAATTACAGTGAAACACTGTTTATGAAAAATCTGTTCTAATGTCGAGAATAGATCAGTAGCCAGGAAATCTGAGAAGACGGAGGTGTTATTTTCATCTCTTGTGGTGAATAGAATTATGAGAATCAAGGAAATTTCATAGGCAAAAAAGTAGAATTTGAACTAGATTTTGAATGATAAGTAGGATGTGGATGGTGAGGAAGAAGGAGGAAACGTTTTAGAAAGAGGGAAAAGAGAGGCACGTGTGAATAAAATCAGTGGTGTTTCACTGAATGTGAAACACTGAAAATAAAGTTAGGGAAGTGAATTGGAATTCCATCCAGGCAAACCTAAAATATTAGGCTAAGTGTTGTTTAAATTCACATTGAAATGGAGGGTGGGACACTGGAATAGAGAGAGGTGGCATGGGCTGTGTCAGGATGTGTTTTAGGGAGAACAATTTAGGAGAGAGCCAAGGGTGATTTGGAGACAACAAAGAATGAAAGTCTAGAGGTGTGTTAAGTCATGGCTGAAAATCTTAGTTCAGACTAATTGAGAGTGGGATTTTGAGAAGCAGCTGTAAGAATAAAGACTATGACACAGATGAAAGAGCAGAGGAATGACAGACAAGGTCTGCCAATTAGCTGGAATTAAAAGAAGGGAGATGGGGACTCCAAGTTACTCCAAAGATTTTGAGCCTGGGTGACACAGAAAAAGACAGAGTTGTGAAAATAAATATGGAATGCAAATATTTCCATAACACTCATCATATTCTCATACTTGGAACAAAATAGCTCATTCTTTCACCCATAAACATATAAATTCTGCCATACATGTTATATATTGTGTATACACAACATGGGTAGCAATGCATATGCTGTAACTTTAATCACTCTTGCAGATTAGCATAGATTCAGAGCCAAAAAGAAATTGATACAGAATTTAATATATAGTACAGTAGGGAAATCACATGTTTGTTATTGCTCTTGTTCAAGCTATTGACTGTGCCTCGAGTTTTACCATTTGCAAAACTGTCTTACGTATTCCAAAATATATTCTAAGAAAGAGTTATTTAGACAGTTAATTTAGTCTATAGAGCAGTCACTCAGAATTGAGGATAATCAATAGTAGCTTAAGAGTCAGGCTCTAACTAGATCTTTAGGCAGGGACCCCAAGAGATGATTATTCCTTCTAACTCAATTTAGTACAATGTAGGAAGCATGAATGTAGCAGCCCAACCCATCTGTTCTTTTTTTTCTAATTTTAAAGAGGTTATTTTTGTATCAGTCTTTGGAATTTTTAGTTCTGTCTCCGTTATGCTACACAAGATACTGATGCTAACAGGATGAAAGAAGATATTGTTGGGAAGAAGAAGAAGAAACTGTGGTACATTAAACCTTGTCATTTTGCCATTTGGTATTCTTTCCCCTTTTTGGGGGAGGGGGAGCTCCACACCCAACTTGGTGCTTGAACTCAAAACACTGAGATCAATAGTCACATACTCTTCCAAATGAGTCAGCCAGGTGCCTTTGGTATTCTTTACTTTTTAATAAACCATGTCACCTTCTACTTTTCCACTGTCTCTCTTTCTCTCCATCTAGTTTGTTGTTTCTTTTTTTTTTTTCTTTTCATTAAAACCTCAATATTTTAGAGAATGGGTATCTCCAGAATTTCTTTATAGGAGAGGTTCAGGGGCTACAATTTGACTGAAATAGAGGTTTTGGGGACTTGTCTTAAACTACTTTGGAAGAATAGATTCATTTTAAACATTTAAATTATATGTTACTGATTTAAAAGGATAACAACATTTTCGAAAGGTATTTTTATTCATACTTTCCATAAGATTTTTAGAGTCTGAATCCCCAGTATGTTGTTATTATTAGTAGTAATATTGTTGTCAGGATAATTACTAATGATGACTGGGAGAGATGCTAAGCAGATGCCATCATTGCTGATAATATAATCAATTGCATTAGCAAAATGCAGTCTATGAAATAGTACTCAGTAGTGGCTTCTATTTGTATATAGCCTTTATAATGATAAATTGACATAGGTGTATCTTATACAGAGATCTATGTATTTATTCATTTATCAATTTATCCACTCATCTACGGTTTAATGAGTTCTGATCACACATATAATTGTGGATATCTAAATTCACATGTGAACAAAAATAAAAATAGTTTTTGTATATCATTTATTTGCAAAATAGTCATAAATAGTCAAATGAAAGATTCCCTTTTCTGACCCCCCTTGTAGTCCTAATAATGGCTAAAATGAGACTTCCCTTTTAGTTTAGAAACCAGTTGTCAAATATTATTAACTTCAAAAACTACTGGAGGCATAGGGTGGTCACCAAACACATGACTAGCTAAACTGCTAAATTTTGGCACATCCGAGCTCTGTGTCCTCAGGCAAGTTACCTGACCTCTCTGAGCCACAGTTTTCTCATTAATAAGATGAAGATAATAACAACTGACCCCAGAAGGTTGTTGTAAAGATTGAACTAACACATGTAAATTACTGAGAATAGTGCCTTGTTCATAGTGAGCACTTAATTTAAGTATAACTATTATCACTCTAAAGCCTCGCTTCTCTTCATACGAACATAAGTTTTAGGCTAAACCTCCTTCACTTTGCACAATCACTCCTAACTAATTGTGAGTTGTACTAGCTAAGCAAATAAAACCAATGAGCCAATAAATGTACCTGTGTATATTTCTATATATTTAATGTACATTCTTGGGCTAGAAATTCTTAAAAGTTTTGGTGATTGTGGACCCCATATCTAGGGTTAATGCCA
>NC_138369.1:166028983-166076075 GCF_054177405.1 Leptonychotes weddellii | reverse complement strand
CACCCCCCTCCCCTCTAGAACCCTCAGTTTGTTTCTCAGAGTCCATAGTCTCTCATGGTTCGTCTCCCCCTCCGATTTCCCCCCCTTCAAATCTCTTCTACCATATTCCATCTCACTCTATTATTCTGAAAGGTTTAAAATCAACTGTAATTTCAAGTGCCTATTAGAAAATATACTAAATATCCTCTAAATAATAAATAAAAGTATACATCAATATAGCTGAAATACATCCTTGGAAGGCAGCAACAGCTGCTGGCTATGACCTTTATATTGAGAAAGTGACCCTATGCTGGCCGAGGAAGTTTCATCATTTGTTTCCCACTTCCAAACCAAAGTCTCAGATGCCTTTACACCCCAGTCAGATAAAGTCAGCTTTAGATTGTGTATAAAATACAAATTGAGTGAGGGAATGTTTTATCTTTCCTGTTCAGATTTTTTTTTTTTCATCAGCATCTGATAGAAAACAGCAGCAATACTTCTCGCCGTAAAATGAACAAATAACCTTTCATTTTAATCCCTCTATACCTGGAATTCATGGGACTTAATATGCTACCACATTCAATGATAGAAATTATTCATTCCCTCAGAATACACATTCGTTTCTAGACAGGAACATGCAACAGTGTCCCCATGCCTCCGTCTTTCTATATTTTGGTACAAAGCACAACAGGTCTGCACTGACAACCCATAACCACGGCCAACACCAAGCTGCTGGCTAAGCTACCTGAGTGGGTCAAGTTGCAAGCCGCTCTGCTAGCCCCAGTGAATCCTTAAAATGACTGCCACAATGGCTGAAATCGATCTGCAACTTGTGAAGGACTTGACGCCACAACTACCCTGCTCACTTGCTTCTAAACTGGCTCACAGGAACTGTGAAATCATCAGTGTTAATTGTTGTTCCCCTCCCCCAAAGCACAACAAGTTAAACTGTGTGTAGAGGGTACTATTTTAATTTGAACATTTGAATTCCTAGAATATTTCTCAGGTATGAATATAGATTGCACAGAATGAACACTCTGTTGCTTAATGAGTAACAAAGGCCAAGATAAATGAAATTCTTTGATAAACTGTGGAAGGCAAAAATAACCATTTGGGGATAAATTAAAGGGATTATTTTGACATCACATTTATTCCTATGATATAAATATTCCATGTTTATAACAGAGTGGAAATGTCTACATTTATCCGTGCGACTAATATTAGAAAGCAGCTACTATGTAGACGTGTGAAATAATCTACATTTCTTGCCTTCACAGTGCTTACAGTTGAGTAGGAAAGACAGGTAAATGAGACGGCAATAAAAATATAAGGGCAAGAACTAGGGATAAGCTAAGATTTCTCTGGGAACACCGAAGATCACGGAATGTTTTCAGAAGAATTAAATCTCAACTTCACCATCGTAAGGAGATAAATTGCTGGGCTTCATTTCTAAATGAGAAGAGGACTGATATAAAATGGACCCATGTAGCTCTCTTTAGGGGGAAAGCTTTCCTTCTCATGTCTTATAGGTGTCCTGAAAGTTAAAACCTAAATATTCTACCTCATTAAGCATAAGGACCAGCCACAGGCATACGCCTCTAGTGTCCACTTTCCTTCAGAGATTTAGGGTGATGGGAAGAGAAGGGGTCTGCTTACCAGATGGAGCTTGTCAGATTAGCAATTGGAGCAGAGTACATATCACTGTCATACTGTTTTCTGAAGCACAAAGAACCCCCTTTGTATAACGCATGTGCATATTTAATCGTTTAAAACAAAACAGCTCAGCAGAAGGTTGGCTGGTGGTTGTCCTCGAGCAGAGTGGTCATTGCCTGAAGGCACGTTTCTGCTTTCCTCATAATAAGGAACATTAGCAACCAGTGGCTCGAGAAAGGCAGAGTCAAATAAGTCTCTTGGGGCCCAGCCGGCCACATGAAGTGAGAGCCGTTAGACACAGCAATGAGATTACTGCTCCCGAAAGGGTTTACCACATATATTACCACATAGACTTTACAGGGCTGCCAGCTCACTCAACTTACAAATGCCAAACATGATTTAAAAGGTTATTATACTATCGAGAGGGAAGGAGGATGATTTTCCATCACTGAAATTTCTATTTCATTCTGGTGCACCCATAGTGCATCTCACAAATTCCAATATTGCTAAATAACCTGCTTTTATCTTGAATAAGTGTTTTATGGACCTTAAATTGGAAGAACCATTTTCACTTTATTTGTATGAGAAAATCTGATCTTTGCTAGTCCAATAACAGTGCGATAAATTTGGTATGTGCATCTATGTATTGTGCTTAGAAGAGTGTTCTTACGAGGGGGGTCAATTTATTTGTAATGTGTCAGTTAGGGAGAGAATACATAGGTAAATGTAGTTTTTGGCAAATGCATCTGCAAGTCTGCAGTATTTCACACTGAAATGATCAGATGCAGTTCTCGATATTGCATTATTTATATCTCTTCGGGTTTTGTTATAAATGGTCTTTAAAGAGTCTACTTTCCCAGCTCTTTGACTCCCCTGGGAATGTTTATTGCTCATAAGGACTCTATCAGTTGTCTTCAGTAAGGAGTTAATTTAAGCAGTTATGTTTGAAAAGTTGCTCAATAAAAGTAGATGGCTGTTTTGCTTTGATTTTACGGAGATTTTGACCCTTGTTTTGCAACATTCGAAAAATAAATAATCTTCGAGTGTAGTTGTTAAAATATACAATAAACATCCAATTGTCATGGTGGAATTTTTAAACACTGCATTCCTATAAGAGGTGTAAACCGAGGAATCTCAGCTGCCCTTGTGGAAGCATGCCTCATTTGATTGCCTAGCGGATCACCCTGATTGCTTTTCTTAGTGTTAGACTATAAAACTGAAGGTTGCCTACATATCCAAGTCCCAGAATGCGCTATGCACAGCAATACGTCAGCACTATAAGCTGACACATTGTGGGATGGTGTTCTCAGATGGGACATAAAAAAGGATAGAAGAATATAGTCTGTGGTGTTGAGATATTGTTGGTTTCTCCCTTTATCTGCAACTCCAAAACATTACATTTAAATCTGTGAATTCACCCATGTTCACATGGGCATTGTCAAAATTGAATTAAAGCCTATGGTAAAAAACAGAACAGAACAAAACAAAAACATCCTCAGCTTGAAGGATAACTTGCTCCAAGTTCAAATTTTAAAATGATCATTTGTCATAAGTACAAAAAAAGCTACAACAAAAAAAAAAAAAAGGAAAAGAGAAAGAAAACAAAGAACTACTTTGAATTTTGAAAAATTGCTGGACTTCTGTGTAAAAATAATACTAAAAAATTTAAATTTTTCCAGTTTTTCAAATGGAGTATGAAATTAGTACTTAAATGAGAATGAACCTGAATATTTATGTAAGAATTTGTGTGTGTATGTATCCTTTATGCTTTTTTAGGAAAAAAAAAACATATGAGGAATTTATGTTGTATATATTTATTTCAGGGAATTTCTTTATTGTTATAAAAATAAATCAATAAGACAAGGAAATATTTTGGGTTCAGGAAATAATGAGAGCATCCTATTTCCCTTCCTCTTTCACGTAGTCACAATAGAAATAAAAGAATAATTTAAATATTAAGTGAAAATAAATGTATTTTTTATTTCAGTTTTCAAGTTTGCTCAAACAGTAAATAGTGTAATAATGTATTCATTTATTCAGTAACCAATGATATATTTATGTAAGTATTGGATTTTAAAAGAATCTTGTTTAAATAAATTTCAAAATATTACTTTATTCTAATTGGGTAAAAGCTCGCTTTCACAAAATCCCACATGTTTGTTTGCTTGTTTGATTGGGAGCTCTGTTGGTACATATGGAATACAATTTGATTAATAAAATATAAATCCATCTGCATCTTTCTAAAGCATTCAATTGTTTGGGCAAAGCAGTGTATAGGTATACATTCAAGATTATAAAGTATGATTATTAATATGATGAACTATATCTCATATTAAATTACAGTGTGTTCCCTCTATAACAAAATATTAGCATCTGTTAAATATACATTTAAAAAATGCAATGTGACACTATTTCAAGAGATAAGTTCGCTAAGAGATCAATAAACTATTTTCTGAAAGCCAAATTGAGTTTTGAAAATAAATCATTCTTTGAAAAAGATGGAGACATAAACCACCTAACAAACTTGTTTATGTCAGTATGTGTGTGGGAGAAATTTATCTTCCTGCTATGGTTCTATAATAACAAAAATGCTTAATGGAGATCTCATAATTTAGTACAAGAATTAGACGAATATGCTCTCCTTTCTCCTAGAAACAAAAGTCATTACAGCATTTATTTAGAAACCTTAGCTTGAAAATCAAATGTCATAGTGATGTCTTGCTCCCATCAGGAACAAAGACATCATGATTGAACGACATTATCTCTGCATTTGACAATATAGAGTATCACTTTTCACTCTAGTTATCCTTGAAAAATGTTCAATAATGCATCCTCACTACCTCCTCCTCAACCTCAAAATGGATGCCTTATCACTTTAAATATCTTATTTTACAAAACAATAGCAGCTTCGGACATACATAACATAGCTCCAGCAGGAGCAGAAAGAGCTTCTGTTAATTGTCTAGTGTGCCTCCCGCCTCATGCTTCTGGAAAGATTCCTTCATCTGCACTCTCCTGGAAGAAGTCACTGGATGGTGATGAAAGACTCATAAAAAGGATTGCCAGAATTAACAAATAAAACTATTTGTATTAAATTTGATTATCTGGCAACTCTACTCCTAATAGCTTGGCTCTCAAATTAATATCCAGACCAGTATTTTTGGTTTCCTTCCCAGATGAGTGAAAGCAATTGCTCTGTCTGCAAAAGACAAAAGGTAAATCTTTTCATCTCTAGAGACAGTGACCCAGATGAAGCACCGCTCTGGACAATGCCAGGAAGAATCAAACATTTACATCAGCAAGAACTACATTTGTGTCTGCCCTGGGGATGATGCTGGTATTTGAATCAGCAAGAGTAAAACTTAGAAGGTTTTAATGCTAAAAGTGATTGCCTTCATTCCTTAATATAAACTCTCCTTCTATAGACATTTCACAGTAAAAGAAAATGGGGGAAAAGTGGTAGTTAGACATTTGCTCTTTCTTGTATTAAAAAGGTTTTGAAAACTTCAAGTTCATTTTCTATGTAATAGGATGGCCATCCAGAGATTCGTCATTTAGAATAAGATGGCCTCTCCTGTGACTCCAATGGTTTAGAAAAGACATTCTCCTCCTATTTTACATTTCTCTCATTGGATCACAAACCAGATTTTAAGTACATATACACTCAAATCTATAGCCCATTTATGGCAAAATTAACGGTCTTGTTAGGAAGCTAAATCTAAACATTAAAATTAAGTCCCTATTTATAGTCTGATGGTCTCTGAAAAAAGTTTTGGATTAAATTATATTCCCTACATGTCTAGTAGAGCATTGCAACCAGTTGAAAACCTATGAGAAATTAAATTGAGAAAGATATTTTTGGAGACCCCTTTAGGAGAAATGAACTTTTTTTTTATGTACCAAGAATACTAAAACAGATAAAGAAGCAAGACAATGACTCCAGTTCTGTTTGGATATCAAATCTCTACAAATGAAGACATAGGAGTAGAAAAGATTTTGTCTGTGTCTTTATCTTGCTGTTCAGGTCAAATCTGGCTCTAGAAAAAAGAAAAAAAATCCAGAGAGAGTTAGTGGGCTCTTCAGAAAAAGTACGCATTTCTTTCCCCTTGATTAAATGGTATCGCAAAAATTTATATAATCTTGTTTCACTGAAGACTCAAGCTCTGTTTTCAGAACAATTATTCAATATTCTGATAGATAAAAAATAATTTAGAACAATTCTATATTATATAACAAGATTTACAAATTCAGTATTTTACCATTTAAATATAGAATTTAATGTGGATAGTAGTGATGAGCTTTAAGTGGAAAAAAAAAAAAAGCCCATAATGGATTAGTCCTGATACAGCCTTTTGTCGTGAGTAAAGAGGCTAATGTAATATAAGCACTCATGAGTAATCAGATGTCTTCTGATGAGTGAATTGAAATGTCATAGCAGAAGTAATCCACCATACATTTTATTATGAATTTTTGTGGGTAGATTTAAATTCATTTTCTGACTCATTTAATTTATTGAATCAAAACAAAATCTAAGATGCATGAGAAAATCAATTTTGGTGATAAGAGATTTACCCCAATGTATGTATTCATTTCTAATTTTTCTTCTTTTCCTCATCAGCTGACTAGGCTGTAATTTGTGTAAGTCATTCTTTGCAGCTTTATTTCTGGCTTTTGCCAAAGGCCACACAACCATATATACAGATAGCATTTCCAACAGTATTGTATGATTGTATTACACTAGAAATATCTTAGTGTTGTCAGTAGCTCTGAGCAAGTGTGTCTTTGATATGATTTCTCAGATTCCATAGGTAAGCAATTTTTTCTCCATTTTTTTATTTGAGAATAGTTGACACACATGTTACATTAGTTTCAGGTGTACAACATAGTGATTCAATAACTTACACATTCTGCTGTGGTCACCACAAGTGTAACTACCATCTGTCACCTTATGCTATTATAGTAGCATTGACTATATTCCCTATGCTGTACCTTTTACTCCCATGACTAATTCATTCCATAACTGGAAGCCTGTATCTCTCACTCCCCTTCACCCATTTTGCCCATCCCCCCACCACTATCTTCCCCTCCCAACCATCAGTTGGTTCTCTATATTTATAGGTCTGATTCTACTTTTTGTTTATTTATCCATTTGTTTTGTTTTCTAGCTTCCACATATAAATGAAATCACATGGTATTTGTCTTTGTCTGGCTTATTTCACTTAGCATAATACCCTCTGGGTCTATCCATGTTGGTGTAAATGGCAAGATCTCATCCTTTTATATGGCTGAGTAATATTCCTGTGTGTGTGTGTGTGTGTGTGTGTGTACCACATCTTTTTAATCCATTCATCTATTAATGAGTACTTTGGTTGTTTCCACCTCTTGGATATTATAAATAATGCAATAAAACTAGGGATGCACATATCTTTTTGAATTAGTGTCTTTGTTTTCTTTGGGTAAATACTGAGTAGCAGAATTACTGGATCATATGCTATTTCTATTTTTAATTTTTTGAGGCATCTCCATACTGTTTGCCACAGTGGCTGTACTAATTTATATTCCCACCATCAGTGCATGAGAAGGTACCTTCTTTTCCACATCTTCACCAACATTTGTTATTTCTAGTCTTTTTTTTTTTTTAAGATTTTATTTATTTATTTGAGAGAGAGAATGAGAGAGAGCAAGCACATGAGAGGGGGGAGGGTCAGAGGGAGAAGCAGACTCCCTGCCGAGCAGGGAGCCCGATGCGGGACTCAATCCCGGGACTCCGGGATCATGACCTGAGCCGAAGGCAGTCGCTTAACCGACTGAGCCACCCAGGCGCCCATTTCTAGTCTTTTTGATTCTGGCTATTTTGACAGGTATAAGGTGATATCTAATTGTG
Organism: Leptonychotes weddellii; assembly: GCF_054177405.1. Taxonomy (NCBI): domain Eukaryota; kingdom Metazoa; phylum Chordata; class Mammalia; order Carnivora; family Phocidae; genus Leptonychotes; species Leptonychotes weddellii. Next base: position 166,068,559 of record NC_138369.1, on the reverse strand, counting down.
GTTTTGACTTGCATTTCCCTGATGATTAGTGATGTGGAACATCTTTTCATGTATGTTGGCCATCTATATGCTATCTTTGGAAAAATAGCTGTTCAGGTCCTCTCCTTTTTTAATTGGATTTTTTGGGTATTTTTTTTTGGCATTGTATTATATAAGTTCTTTATGTATTTTGAATATTAACCCCTTATTGGATAAATCATTTATAAATATCTTCTGTTCAGTAGTTTGCCTTTTTGTTTTGTTGATGGTTTCCTTTGCTGCACAAAGGAAGTTTTGTGCAGTAGTCCGAAAGTTTATTTTTTGCTTTTGTTTCCCTTGCCTTAAGAGACATATCTAGAAAAATGTTGCTACAGCCAACATCAAAGAAGATGAGCCATATTCTTGCTCAATAGTATTTTCCAACATATAGTCAATTAGAAATATATATTGCTGTTTAATTGACTTCTACTGTTGCCTCTTAAATCATCTGGTGAAGGTCATCATAATTTTTGGTGTGAATATAGTTGCTAAAAATATTTAGAAGCCACTGGGTCAATGAGTAAGAACAAAATATAAGTCAATATTTAATAAAAGTCCTTATATAGCAGTCATCATGGCCATCATTACTCCCCACAGGACATTGGAATTCAACTTGATTCACTTGAATAAAAAAAACTACTTAATTTCTCAAGTATTTTATCTTTGTTTGATAGGATATGCCTTAATTTTGATCACTAACTCTTTTCCATAAGAAAAGAGAGTTGTTTGTAGAGTTGTTCTCTACAAACAACTATCTCACTTTTTCATCATCCTTTCAAAATAAATAATTCAGAAAACTTACAGTTTTCAAAGATTTTATCTCCTTTAGTAGTTACTCATATACATGAAAGGCAGTCGAACTCCAGATTTTTTTCAGATTATTTTTATAACATTTGATACATAAATAAAAACAAGTATGGAAATGATTTGTTTATTGAATAGTTTTGTCATTACATACCTAGGCTATGTTTTAAATTGTTTTCATTTTTTTTGAGGTATAATTGACATATAACATTAGATTAATTTCATGTGTACAGCATAATGGTTCAATATTTGCATACACTGAGAAATGATTACCACAATAAGTCTAGTTAACATCGGCCACCATACATAATTACAATTTATTTTTTTCCTGTGATGAAGACTGTTAAGATTTCCTGAACAACTTTTTTTTTTTTAGGATTTTATTTGTTTATTTGAGAAAGAGAGAGAGCGAGAGAGAGCACAAGCAGGGTGAAGGGCAGAGGGAGAAGCAGACCTCCCACTGAGCAAGGAGCCCGACGTGGGGCTCAATCCCAGGACCCTGGGATCATGACCTGAGACGAAGGCAGACACTTAACTGACTGAGCCATCCAGGGACCCTCTTAGCAACTTTCAAATGTACAATACAGTATTATTAACTGTAGTCAACAGGTAATACATTAGATTTCTATGACTTATTTATTTTATAGCTGGAAGTTTGTACATTTTGATTCCCTTTATCCATTCCCCCCCCATACCTGAGTTATTTTTAGAACAACCTGGGGACACCTGGATGATTCTTGATTTCAGGGTCATGAGTCCAAGCCCCATATTGGGTGTAGAGCCTACTTAAAAAAAAAAAAAAATCCATCAGTGGCTTCAGGTATGTTTTAATCCCCATTATGCCACATATCATCCATGTATTGTTTGCAAATGATAAACTTTATCTGTATTCTTTGGAAGTATTTTATGAAGCCAGATTTATAAATGCCTTTAGAAGAATAGAAAAACTGGGGCACCTGGGTGGCTCAGTTGGTTAAGCGTCTGCCTTCAGCTCATGATTCCAGGGTCCTGGGATCGAGTCCTGCATTGGGCTCCCTGCTCAGCTTCTCCCTCTCCCTCTGCCTGCTGCTCCCCCTGCTTGTGCTCTCTCTCTCTCTTTGTGTCAAATAAATAAATAAAATCTTGAAAAAGAGGAAGAAAAACTAGAAAAACTCATATTCTTGTATCTAACCAAGAACACAAGAGAAAGTGAATGGGTCCTTTTTGTCTTACCTTTCAGTTCACACATAAACCATTATGGAAGTAGTAAGACAGTAAAATAGAAACCCTATCTCTTTTAAGAGTTTTGAGTGAGTGTGCCTAGAAAAGTCAGATAATTCATCATTTTTGTCCTCTGGCCATCTAGTATAAAAGATAGATTCCTCATACAAGTTGAAGAGTTTGATGACTGTATGTCTTCTTAGGTGAAACTTTAACTATCTTTAGTGAGAAGTACACATAGTTTGTATTATTAGTGAGTGAAAATTGTCTACCCTGAGCAAAGAGAGGAAACAGTCCTTCTTCTATCATGAGAATGATATAGAAAACTGCACTTCAGAATTCAGTATGTCAGGTACTCATGGAAATGATTCAACACACACATTTTTTTAAAATTCAGAAATCTTAATTATCACCAAATCTATAAATCTACGACCTTTATCCAGCTTGCCTGATGGTTTTTAGAGTCATGCTTAATTTCACAGCTGACAGTATGAAGCTTATCTTCATTTTCAAAAATGTCTAATTGGAACCTAGCAGCTGTTTTCAATAAAAGAAAATGCCTCTTACGTGAAAACGGTGTAACCTACTACACCCTCCGTCAAGGAAAGATTAAAGGAACAAGATAAAGCATACGTCTACATACATTATTTCAAGGACCAATTTTTATTTTATCAGTCAAGATGGGTTAGGGGTCCTGTGGTAATAAACAGTCTGAAAACTTCAGTGATTTTAAGGCAAAAAAAAGTTTTTGTCACTCCCTCGGTTTAAATACTTATTGCAAGCTGACTGAGTCCTTGACTTTCCATCACTGTTGAGGGTGAAGGAACGTTGACACCCTATGACAATGGCAGAGGGAAAGGAGAGTTGCAGAGGATGTTGCATCAGCATAAATGCTTTAGTCTGTAGTAATACATGCCATATTCGCTCCCCACTCATAGGCTTCAGCAAGTCACATGGCCACACAAAGCCACAGAGAAGTCAGAAGGCAGTCTAGTCATGTATATGGATGGAAGGGACAACTACAACCATTTGGCATACTCTGATAATGATTATACAGATATTAACTACCAATCTCCAACCCCAGTATAGACCCATCTCTAACCACTTTATTTAGTCTAGATGCTGATTTGACTCCATATTTAGTCTATTGACCTTTTAAAAACTGCATCTTGCCTTGACCTCATATTCTTCCAACAGGGTTCTCTTCTATCTATTATTGATGTGTCTGTTCATTTTGTTTTTTGGGGGGGTTTATTTTATTTTGTTTTAAGGTGTTTTGTCTTAGGTCAAAACAAACATTAGTCAATGTGTCATTAGTAACTAAGCCCAATAATTATGACATTGATTCAACAGGATTAAGATTAACACATGAGATTCTGCTATCAAAGAGTTCAGGGTATTTTCTGACCATTTCCTGAGACTTACAGTTTCTGTGTTTTGCATGTCATGTTGTAAGTATTAGAGAGACCATGAATCATAGAATTTCATGTTTTGCATGTCATGTTGTAAGTATTAGAGACCATGAATCATAGAATACTAACATCACAGGGCTGACAAGGAAATGTTAAAAATGTGTCATCTATTTTTTATATTTCAACGAGATTGTACACAAAGCAACATATATCAGTCCACTTTAGGTGGGAGGGCCAACAGAGAAATTGTTACCATGTAGTTGTTTTATTCAACTCATTGGAAAGAAACACTAATACATAACACTGCCATATGGAATATGGTAGTAGGTTATTTATTAAAAATAAGCTTTTCTGGGCGCCTGGGTGGCTCAGTTGGTTAAGCGACTGCCTTCGGCTCAGGTCATGATCCCAGGGTCCTGGGATCGAGTCCCACATCGGGCTCCCGGCTCAGCAGGAAGCCTGCTTATCCCTCTCCCACTCCCCCTGCTTGTGTTCCTGCTCTCGCTGTCTCTGTCTCTGTCAAATAAATAAATAAAATCTAAAAAAATAAATAAATAAAATAAAATAAAATAAAAATAAGTTTTTCTTTTGACCTTTTTGACTAAATGTCAGTAGTAGATTTCTTTTTTTTACACCAATTTTCAAATCAGTCTGTTTGGACATATTTATCTGCCTGATTAAATCATTACCATTATTTTGTAAGTGCAGGGACATTCTCAATAATAATAGTAGCAATAATAATAATAATAAAATGTGGTATAGGGAGAAGAGTACTAAACCATACTACTGTGACTTATAAAGTTACTTCATGTCTCCAATCCTCAGTTTCCTTTTTTTGTAAGATGGAGAAACCAAAATCGACCTTTACAAACTAATGCTATGAACTTGGAACTGCATGAAGTTCTTGTTTGCAGACCCGTCTTAATATAACTACATAAATAGAAGCATTGTTAAGTGTGACGCTATATAAACAAGCACACAATTTTAAATGGAAATTAAATTTCATTATTCAGACCACATTGATTTTATCTGATCAAACTGCTCTCACATATTTGAGTTACAAGGTCCAAGGGTGAATGGTATTCTGTAATGAATTCCAACAAGTCTGGACTTTACTTATAATCAAATTTTACAGTGTTGGACCAAACAGTGAATGCCTGTGAAGTTGAATTGTTTGTCGCTCTTTATCTTTGGGATGCCTAATCTAATAAAATCATAAAATTTAAGAGCTAGAAGTGACTTTGAGTTTATATCTTCCACTTCCTTACATTTAAGGAAACTAGGCTGTTATCAGTTAGGGATTTTATTCAACTGCTAGTAAAAGATATCTGAGAGTTCATGTCATAAAGAAAATTTGGATTAATGCACCCAAGGTGTTTGCAAGTTTTTTGTTTTTTTTTTTTAAGATTTTATTTATTTATTAGAGAGAGAGCAGGGGCAGAGGGAGAGGGAGAAGCAGACTCCCTGCTGAACAGAGAGCCTGATGTGGGGCTCGATCCCAGGACGCTGGGATTATGACCTGAGATGAAGGCACCCGCTTAACCAACTGAGCCACCCAGGTGCCCGCAAGTTTGTTTGTTTTGTTTTGTTTTTGGACTTCCTCTCCTAATAGTCTACATGGTTTGCAAGAAGGTCTGCACAGCATCTTATTTACAGAATAATGAGAGTGACAAAAAGCTAAAGAGTAAGTGGATAGTGAGTCTGTTCCCTTTGTAAAAGAGTCAGTGTTTTGCCTAAATTTTCTACCCAGCATTTTACAGGGCCTCACATTGCAAGGAAGACTGAGCAGTGTAGTTTTGTCACTACTAGAACTAGGGTTCTATTAATAAAAAAGAAAAGGAAAATACAAGTATTACACCAAAAACTGGTGGTATCTGCCAAAGAGGACTATTTTATCATAATGGATAATAATGGTATAATATTTCTATTACTTATAGTTGCTATTTCGCTGGACTGGAATTGCACCAAACCATTAACAAGAAACAGTGTAAACAGAAATTATAGGTTCTAAAGTGAAACTGACTTAAGTTCACACCAGGTCCCTACCATTTCTGCAAATTACTTCACAGCTCTAACCTCAGTTTTTTTGTAAAATAAGATGGCATCTTCTTCACAAGTTCAAGTCCTCAATTAGACAATACATGTGGAGTTGAATGACCAAACACAGTGCCTAGAATATGCTAATCACTCTGTGAGTAGTGGGTCCTGCCACCAACCAGCGAATGTTTTTTCTATGTTTTATTATTAAGAAGTTAAAGATTATTGATGTTTTATTGAAATTAATGTCAAGGTAATAATATTTATCAATTACTGTACTTCAGGTCATCAGAATGACTTTAGTGCCTTTAAGGTTCTTCTCTGAGAGTGGTTATCATTCATCTTCTATCAATCTCTATATTTTTCCATTTATATCTGTGGATCCATCTTCTAGAGACATGACGAATGATCTTGATTAGCCTATGCTCCTTGTCCAATATTATAATACCTAGAAAGTAATTATGTTTCTATTTCTCATTTTAATTTGGTCTTACTTCATTGACAATATGGGTATAGGCCAAGCCCATTGTGAGCTTAATTGCTCACATAGCAGGTGTTCGGAAATCCATCCTTTGACTCTGAAGAGAGCAAAAGATGAATCCACAGAACTCTGATACATTTTATTCATACATTAATCTAATTATGGGCAGAGAAATGACAATTTTTTATATTCTATATTTAATACTTCTTCTGTGCCTGGAAATACAGATTCTTATTATGATGACTTCAGTCACTGATCAGGTGTACCTATAGAAATCTCCTAATTTAAGTAAGAGAGGATTTGTCCTTGGACCTGCCTAGACTTGCTGCAAACAGATACCTAATTGCCCGTGCTGACTGACAGAACAAGCATTGACTATCTTTACAGCCTAAGCCTTTGGTCATTGAGATTTATCCATTTGAAATCTGTCCATTGGCTGTTCGGAAGTTTGTACTATAACGGACTCTTCTATTGGTAAGACAGCTTTAGTTAAAACCTCTGAAGAGTGTAGGGAAACAGAAAAAAAAAAAAAAAGACTCTCTAGACTGGCATGACTGAACATGGCTTTTTTTTTTCCTGTAAAATTTCAATATGAAATTATTCAAATGATACTTTGGCTGGGTCATAATGTCTTCATTCACCAGTTATATGTGAGATAGATTCAAATGGAAGTGAAGTGGCTTCCATTCATCCATTTGTATTTTAAATAGCACTTACAGAAATCTGTTGATAATGTTGCTTATCCTCCTTTTCCTGATGCTGTTTAGTCTGCCCCCAAGTGGTGGAGAGCTGAGAACCTGGAAAGATAGTGGGGTCAGTTCATAACTTAGTGCTTGCTGCATTTGTGTGCCTGAGGGATTTTTGTTGGGATATAACAGCTGAACAATTAGAAATTTATTACATATAATATGAATTCATCTGTTCAAATCATAGCAGTGTAATGATTCTTGAAAGTATGTCTGTACATTTTAATTCAATACACTAAGTAAATAAATTTCAAGATACACAGTCATGTTCTATGAAATACATAGTTCTAAAGGTTTTATTTTGGGCTCATTCTCTTCTTCCTTCCCTACTTGTTTTACAACCCTTCTCCTCGCTATGGGCTTATACTGGAAGACATTTTTCTTCTTGATTTTTAGCCGTTTCTAACTGGTATTGTTGAATTTTAATATTCAGTTTGATTCAGAACTCTTGCCTTTTTCAAGTTCTTAGGAGCTCCCTTTTGTCTCATTTTTAAACATGGCCTTTGGGGAATGGCAGTGACTGTGACAGATGGTAAAGGGGTAAGATTGCACTTTGGTGCTGCTTCTGTCTTTTGCCTCTGATCTCTTTCCACTTTCTCAAGGCAAATAGATTTCCCTTTGCCTCTAGAGGGACGCAAACAGTAGTTGCCAGTTATATGGGTCTTTGTTTCTAGCTCTTAGAAAATAGGGCTCTTATTTGATTACACACTGTAATCATGTTTATTGTTAATAAAGAATACTGATTAGTATGTTGACCAAATACCTGACCAGACAAGGATGGGAACTTGTTGACTCACAAGGGGGGAAAAATAATTCTTTGTGAGTTTGAAAGTAGCTTCCCTCTAGTGGTCAAACGTGGTATTTCACTTATAGACTATGATCCAAACCATTTTTGAAAACTTCCTTTCATTATCTTTTTAAAAAACTTTATCTGATATGTATAATTTATTTATTAAATATATTAAAGAATGTGGCTTGCAACTAAAATTGAGTTCCTTAAAACTTAAGAATCTCTTCAGTTATTAAACTCAATCTCAGAAATGAACAAATGGACAAAAGTACTTTATTATGCATTTGTTCTCCAGTAACCCACAAATACAACACACAATTCCAAATGAAAGGATTCTAATTGACTAACAAGGTAGTAAAAGGGTCCTGGATTTTTTTTCCCATTTATAAGATGTGTTCAAAGTAATAAAAAAGTGTTAAGTGTAAAGTTGTGTGGTAGATATATTTGCAGTGCTTCTGTATATACTTGAAACATTTCAGAATGATAAAAATTTCAGAGACAGGTGGTATAAGCACTAGATATTTAAAATTTAAGCATTAGAATTTAAACGGCACTTGAGGTGAGTACAGAGCTGGAATTATAACTACAGTTTGTTTACATTCATTTACCCAGTTGGAAAGTATTTAAGCAATAACAAGAATGTGCTATACCCTAGACAATGTGGAGGAAGTAAAGCAAGACGAACCAGAGGCCAGTGAACAGATGACTAAGCAATGAGACAGGATCAGGAGAATTATCTATAAAGGACTAGAGGAGAACACCAAGGATAGAGTGGCCACTGTCCTGAGTGCCAGAGAGGACAGTGAAGCACAGAAGAGTGGGTGGATTGATCAAGAGATTGGGCACAGTGCACAAGTGTTACCAAAGCAGAAAGAGCTTCAGGGAGTGGTTGTGAGCAATCAGGGAGAATGGGGCTTCAGGTATAGAGGAAAAAATGTGACTAATCTGGGCAGAGCTGAATGGTACACATGCCTTCATAACTTTACTAAAGCAAAGGTTTCATAGCATGATAAATTATCAAATGGGAGAAGATAAGGTTTTGACCCCTACATGATATGTAGGAGTCATGACTATGACCCATATGAATATGAACATGAAAATGAACAGTCTTACAAAATTACAGATTCATTCTCACAATGTCAGGTCGTCAAGAATTACCTGGTAAAATAACATTCTTGTGTTTAAGTTTGATTTCTTAACCCAGTGTTTCTTGGAAGGAGTTACATTTCTCACTCTACTGTAGGACTTAAAGGAGACATAGAATGAGGAGGTGCTCAAATTTGAAAGTATTGCTGAGAAAATTTGCCTCCACAGAGGTCAGGGTGATGGGAGAGTTAACACAGTCAAAGCTTTGGTTTTATTCTGAAGTCGGTTGGAAGTTATCAGTTCTAATTCCAAGTGTTGTTTACCTAGCATACTGCTTAAGAAAGTTTTTGGTGACAAAGTTGCACATTGATGTGAAGGAACATAAACATCTGAAGATAACATCAGAAGCAAATTTAGCAAATAGATGACCAAGAGCTAGGCAATCGTAAGTAAAGAAATGGTGATGTCAGGAGATATATGAACACCTATTTAGATAATATCCTTAATTCGTTTGATTGGCTATATTGTATGCATAGTCTATAGATATTTTCAAGCTGGGATATTATAATCTCTCATATTTTCATTATGAGAATATATCTATACACACACATATGTATATTTATATATATATAGTACCCTTATACCTGCCAACTATACACATATATAGTATGTATATATACACATAATGTATATTATATATGAAGTATATATAATGTATATTATATATAAAGTATATATAATGTGTGTGTATATATATACTCTATGTATATAATAATTACAGGTATGAAAAATAGGCATAATTACTTGCATCAAATAAAATTTTATCACCCATGTCCATAAACACATTCTCTATACTGGACACCACCCATGCTTACCCTCATTTTCACTACCCAAAAATCTCCAACTGCTCAAGACTATCATATCAACCTTTCCTTGGAAATGCTCTCATGCTCTTGACTTGTCTCATCTGCTTTCCTGAGTTGAGACTTAATTGTCTCTTACAGCTGTTATTTTAAGCCCCTGCTATCAAGTATATGATGAGATCAAGTATGTGATCTGAGGAGCTACTCCATGCTAATAGAGTAACACATTTGCATTTTAACCTGTGCCTTCTCCCCAAATTAACTGAAATGGATAGTTTTTTTCTGAAGAAAATGTGCCATTTGATTAAGAAAATTCATGCCAAATAATTTTGGCATTACTTAATCACACCAAGTACCTACCTTTGGAATCTACTTGTGTGTACAGCTGAACTTGTACCTGATAAATATTTGCAATAGTGATAACATTTTTTTAAGAAAAATTCTTTAGTGTGTTTTATAGATGAAACTCCTGAAGATGGTTACAAAGCCCATTGTTTCATTCTCTCTCTCTCTCAATCATGTGTACACACACACACGCACACACACGCACACACACACATTTTCATGCTTTGAAAGACTCATGTTAGACAAAGGATGTTGTGAGTAGACTTGGAAATCACTTGGCATTTTTGAAATTTGCCAAACAGCTTGAGATATTTTAAAATATTTTTGTTCAATCAAATCCCAAACATGTTTTTCCAAGTGCTTTTTTTAGGTCAATTTTTATAACCATGTGTAATTTCAAGGAAATTTAACCCATATGTTTGTTTCTGTTACCATATATTCAAATTGATTTATAGCACAGATGTAAGTTTTTCCTTTGACACTGGTATATGAAGAAGGTGAGGGAGATTTGCAATTTGCTGCACAGGAAAGTCCACGGTGAGACTTTAGATTAATGATCATAGACTATAACCCGATTCTAACCCTAACACACTCTTCGTGATAAAAGTCACAGGGGACTGTCTGTAAGTGTCAACAAAGGATGAGATCCAGGTCCTGCAGTGTGGTGATGAATGTAGTTTCCTAGCATGGGCTCAAAAGATGGAACTCTGATTGGTCATTGTACAGCACAATGGAATTGAAGCCCTTAAATGCTACTAAAGGTCTTCGCCAAGTGTAACGAAAAACTGGATCTATGAGCAGTGATATTTACTGGCAAAATAGGATTGAGAACAGCCAACACATTCTATTATTTTTTGTGGCATAGAGCCTAGAAATGGGCTTGTTGATGGGAAAGTTGAAACAGTCAGAATTTCTCCATACTTTATAGGCGTAGCAAAAAAATAAATGGATCTTTTAAATGAGCATATGTATTACCTGGAAACTATTCTTAAAATTAAATAAACAGAGAAAATCTCTAATAAGACCCTTGGATTCAACCAATATGTCACCTTAGAGGTAAGTGATACTTGCCATTACAAAGATGCTGTGGGTGAGAATGGATAATAGCAGGATATCAGAGTCAGTGCCAAATGGAAGGAAATTAAACTGCAGTTATGATATAAGGGGTCAGACAGAAGTAATTCTGAAAGCCAAAGCATTTAAGAAGTAAATAAGAAGTGGTTCGTTAGCACTGTAAACCATAGTCAGTAATCACGTGTGTATGATATCTGAATCTATACAAATTCTTATAACGTTTGCAGGGAGAAAATATGCTCTCTGATCCTGAATCTTGGGCCTATACACAGAGAAAATGAACCTGTCTAGTGGAGGGAGGAATTCCAGTGATGGAAGAAGTCAGACAAGTTACTTGAACTCCAAGAGCCAGCTTGGCTATACTACTTCAGGGTTTTTAGCAACATTACAGCATCTTCATGAATGTTACCTTACAGAATGTTAGTGATACCAGGGCAGACCCAACCAGGAATTTGACAACCACACCACACTTTGACTGGACTGACATTTCCTTAGCAGTAACAAGCTGACACTGTCTGGTGCCATGGGGGCCCTTGGGCTTGATTTAAGAGCACTGATGTTGACTGCTTGTTATTTCATATCTTAGAGCTGTCAAGAGGCAACTGATGTGAGCATAAAATTACTTGATAGCTCTACATCTTGGGCAAAATGTGAACCTATTGATGTCCATAAAGTAGCATCAAAGTCTTGGAATTGGGGGTGGCGATAATTGAGAATAAAAATTCACCTGGCTTATTGTTGTGTAATCCTTTGTTTTAAACTTGGTTCACATAAATATGAATTGTAACCATCTGTTGGGCTCTTAGTGGTTGCACTTATTAAGCTACCTGCTCATGTAATCCTCGCAACAATCTTACAAGATAAGTAGTATTACTTTGATCTTTATTTGACAGGACAGATTACACTTCTTGAGGGCAGTAGAACCAGGATTCAAATGCAAACAATCTAGTTCCAGGGTCCATGCTTTCATCTTGAGTTATACTGCTTCTCTCATTTTAATTGAAGATTCTAGATGGATGGAATTCTTTCATTGAGCCTCAATTTATTTATTTTTAGTTTTTTAGTTTTAATGCAAGAAAATAATTTTTCATTTCATCAAAGGAAAATAGCAATTAACAATTTGTAATGTCTGACAAATACTCACTGAAAGAAAGTTAGGATTTTCATCATCCTCATAGCTTTTCTGGAGCAAGCTTGTATCTGATGGAATGATTCTAATAGTAAAGGGAACTGGTCAGTGACCAGTTCTCTCATCACAGCACATAGATTAACACATTCTTTGAGAACATTAAAAATTGGTGGAGTAGTAAATAAATGTGTGAGGATTTTTGTGGTTAATATAGAATCTTAGTAATGGGCAAAGTAAGCAAGAAATAATATCTATTCTATAAATTGTAGCTCAGTTTGCCATTCTGTTTTTCAGATTATTTATTTTTAACCACAGTAATCACCAGCAAATGGAGTCATTTTCTAAAGAATGTATTTGTTTCTTAAAATCACCTCTAAACTCTAAAACATTTTCATGTATAACGTTTTTGCATATGCGTGGATCTTGTTTTTTGTTGTTTAAAAATACAACCTTTTTATATTTCCTGATTAAGGAGAACAATGGAAGATGACAATTTAATTTTGAGAATGCATTTATGTGTATGTGTGTGTGCGTGTATTTCTTTTTTCAACCAAATCACAGAGATCTAGCGAAATTCTGATTCTCTAATTTTAGCTCAGTATATAGCAATTGAAAGCATTTAGTTGTGATTAAAACAGATTGAAGGAGATAATCCCTCTGAGAAAGCAGCTTCAAATAGCTTAGCCGTGCTTCTTCAGGGATAAGAACTAACACAACACAAGCTAATTCCTGCAAAGTCTCCCTGGTGGTGCGAGAGGTACCCCTTTTCCTCCTTGTTGGGTTTTATTCGAATTCCTCCTTGATGGAAATTCTGCTTTGAAGACTGGCTTACCCAATTCTGTGTTCCAAGAACCGACAATGAGCCTTTTGCTTTAACTGTTGTGGTGAAAAGTACTTCATATCATAAAGGAACAGAGTGCAGACCGTTCCCAATTTACAATTGAAACATAGTGTAAAAGTCCATGGGTAAGTCATAGACAACTTGGAACTTGGGATGTCATTTACCATAAAAACATTGTTCTGTAAGAATGGGTTTTCCAGGGGCGCCTGCGTGGCTCAGTCGGTTGAGCGGCTGCCTTCGGCTCAGGTCATGATCCCAGGGTCCTGGGATTGAGCCCCACGTCCAGCTCCCTGCTCAGCAGAGAGCCTGCTTCTCCCTCTCCCTCTGCCTGCCACTCTGCCTACTTGTGCTCTCTCTCTAGCTCTCTGTCAAATAAATAAATAAAATCTTAAAAAAAAAAAAGAATGGGTTTTCTATAAGAATTAGGTTTCCTGAACAGCCCTCCAAAGCCTATTTAACCTATAATGTAGCTGAATATACTTAAAACTAGTACTATCAAAGTCTAACCTCTTTGTATCATAATAGTTCTATGAGAATATTTCTAGCCCATGTTGTGGATCCAGTAGTGGAGGGGAAAATACCTTTATTCCTTGGGAATACCCTCATTTGTCTCATTCAGTGTATCATTCCTAGGAGGCAAGTCTATGCCTTCTGGGAGTAGTATACTGGACCTCAGAGAAACACAGAAAACTATGTTGAGGATAATGTATAGTTTGAGATTTTCTTATTTCCTTATCCCGTCTCCATTGTTGCAACCTCATTTTGCAGATTGAGACCATACCCTTGAGAACAGGAACCATGTGTGGAGAAGAGAAGAGGGAGGCGCATGCAGGGACCCTACTTGTCAAAGTATGACAACATGTTTCTGGATCTTGGCTGCACATGGGGCAATTATTTCTGAAATTATGTTTAGTAGCTACCTTTACATGTTGTATCAAACAGTAAAAGACTGGAAATGTTCTTGTTGTACCCACCTCATTCTGCCTCTCCCTCTATCCTCTACATGCCCCCTACTCCCCAACCTGCCCTCCCCTGCTGAAATTGCCATAAGCCCTTTCCTCTCTGGTACACCCATAACCTGTGATGATGGGACACATAGGAGGCTACCATAAGGACTCAATGAATTGAGTAATTAACCACATGCTGCCATTGAGTTTATGAATAAAGTTTAGGCCACATTGTGAAGCAAATTAATATTTTAAAACATGGAACCAGTTTGCTATGTCAGTTTTTTATGAGCTGCAACAATCCACCTACTCATATCCTATAGGGTCACACTATTAAGCCAGAATTTATTGACCGACAGCATCTAACCAAATCTAAAGTTTTAATCTAGCTTTTTAAAAATATGAATCACCTGCCAGCATTTCATCGTTTTTCTATATACCCTTTGCTATGCTATTATGTGGCAATTGATCTGCTGTTTAATTTACAGTAATGATGATGGGCTAGCATTAATAATAATGGCATATGTTAAAAATGTAGCAGGGCACTTCAACGCAATAAAAGAGATAGATATATAGTTTAAAACCTTTTAACACTGCATTGCCCCTGCTGATGTCTCACAACACTTTATACTCTAGAAAAAAAAAATGGCATAAAAATAGCATGTAAAGTGTTATTCCCACATGCTGTTCTTGGTCTTTGGCATGCCTGTTTTCTCCACATTTTCCAAAAATGACAAGAATGCATCCCATCTGATACATCCTGTGAAAAATTTAAGAGCATATTTGAAAACACAAAATACTGTTTTCATAAACTGCTGAAATCTGTGATAGTTTGGCAGTAATCTCAGAACAATGCTGGGACTCAGCTCTTTATTTTTTCTTTCTCTTGCATTCTTTTGTCAAAACCACTGAACTTCTCTGCACTGTATTGCTTTCCGATGTGTTGATCCGAGTTTCCTTAAAACACACATGTTAATGCCTAAACAGGGTTTGGCAGTTGGATTTTCTTCATTAATTAATGTTCTAATGTTGATATTGATGTAGTCTTTCTTTTAAGGATAAAAATAAATAATCTGAAGCTAATTTGGCATGGAGTAAATAAGCATCGAAGCTTTTAATAAGGAGAAAGATGATGGAATGTGGAATACCAGATGTAAGATTTGCTAGACAGATACATGTGGATAAAATTTGAGGCGAGAGCAGGCAGATTTCTGGGAACTTCTGTTTCTATTTTTATTCTCCTTCTGCTTGAGAATTTAAGATTCACTTCTTGCCCACATGGCCAAATATAACAAATACTACTGATTTTTATGTTCAGACTAATTGAACAACACAAACTCTTGTTTAGGTAGGATCCCTTTACATTAAGAGTGATCCCATATCATTTATGAAACCTAAACATCCTCCAGGCTGCTCTTTACCCATAAGTAGAGTAAAGAGCAATTGCAAAAGAGAGAGTTCAGTCTGGTGAAAGTGAGTTCTTTGGCCTTGTCTCCAGAGTATTTTACCGTAGTTCCGATTCTCCACTGCCCTGTACCTTTCGCTGGGCCTATACTTTCCACAAGGTTTAAAAGATGTGCATTCACCCAATTTGTCCAGCCAATTTAAGGAGTTAAGCAGACCCCATAATTCCGTTGATATACACTGACCGTGTTGAGATTATAACCTGTGCCTACTTTTAGTATCATGTGAGGGGAAGCCCAATGCCATAAGCAATAGGAGCTGAGGGTAATATG
This sequence comes from Leptonychotes weddellii, assembly GCF_054177405.1. Classification (NCBI taxonomy): domain Eukaryota; kingdom Metazoa; phylum Chordata; class Mammalia; order Carnivora; family Phocidae; genus Leptonychotes; species Leptonychotes weddellii. Next base: position 166,053,050 of record NC_138369.1, on the reverse strand, counting down.
TACTGTGCTTGACATATATTATCTTATTTAATTCTCATAACTCTGAAACTTAGAGGTGTGAAGGAAGGGTTCATAGAAATAATAGAAGTTCAGTTAGGCTGAAGTGCATGAACTTTAGCATTAGACAAATTCAAACTGAATTCCTTCTCTCCCAAATTAGTAATTTTGCTACTTTCATACACACACACACACACACCTCTCTTAATATAAGTTAAAGCATTGGTCCCCCCCACTTCACCTCAAAGTCCAAATGTAAGGCATATTGCAAGGTACCACTTAATTTGGTGATTTGATGTCCATGCCATGACAGAGAATGGTCTAGAACTGGGCATGCTTTATGTCTAGTAATTACACAGCATGTTGTGAAGGGTCATATGTAGATTTGAGCAGCAGTCACTTATAACCAAACCAGGACTATGGTAAAGAAGCACATTTAGATAAATGAAGAGAGGTAGACATTCATGGAGTGTGTTGAGGAGGTTATTAGAAGATCATTTGGAAGTACAGGGCTCAGGCACAAGAGTAAAAAATGAAAAGTTCAGTGGGTGGTCATAAAAGCCTTGAAAGGCAACCAAAGAAATTTCACTTTGATCTGATGAAAGGTTGTGAAAATATGTATTTACTGAGCATTGTCTTGTCCCCCTTCAGTAATATTCTTCGTTTATTTGAAAAGTAGTAGTGTTTTTTTAATGTTAAGGATTCTAAATTCCAACATGAAATAAGTTAGCCGTGTGACATTGTTCCTTAATATTTGATTGACTTGTTTCATCCATTTTTTAAAGAAAAAGTAACTCATGTATAATATGCTATCTGATGTAGATTTTTGTCACTCAGTGTGAAAAAGTGAGATGTGTCTTCTGTCCTGGGGGTGGGCACTGTTGACTCTGACAAAAAAAAAAAGAGCCGGTGGGCATCAGGAATACACATTCTCCAATCTACATTTCAAAATGTGCACTAGATGTTTGGGATATGACAGAAATATATTAAGCCCATTAATATGGTAATTATCTAGAGTGATTTTTTTTGCTTCTGTGTACCCTGCACTGATTGCTACATAAATAAGATTCAAAATATAAACTTTTGTGTTTAGTGAAAGTGCCAGTGTCTATGTCTGAATTCATAAGCTCCATCTTAGGAACCAGGCAATTTCTGTTTACAGCCCAGTGCCTTAGGGAGACTGTTTAATGAGGAGATGTGAAGCCTTTTGCAGTTTATTGTTGATGACATTTTGAGGACACTTGCAGTTGCAGTTGGGTAGTCTGAAAAACAATAAAGCTGGGTATTTTCTCAGATGTGGTTTATATGCCCCAGAGCGTTGTATCAAATTTTATCAGTAATCAAATTTCTACTTGATAGCAATAAAAAAAAATCCCTTTTAGCAGCTAAATTCAAATATTTAAGGCAAAGGAAAAAAAACACTATTGCAAATCTGATATCTAGATTTAATGAGATTCAAAGAATCCCAATTTTACTAGCTATTCAGTTTAACTAAAAGTTACTGCCACTGTTTTTACAAGCTGGAAATGGCTACCTTTCCGATTAGATGGGATATTGGTGTAACTGTCGGTATTCTTTGTTCTCTGTATTTAAAACCTCTGAAATTGCTTGAGGTATTCCTACAATAGAAATTAAATTAGCATTGTTATTCAGAGAACAACTTTGGTTGTGAATAAAACCCTTTATTTAATATTCATAGGCATAATATACATTCACATCATTGTCCGATACTTTTAAAATGAAAAAAGAAACCAGGTGATGTATTTGCCTTTGCCTTTCTTTCCATCTGAAGTTTTTGTGACCCTCTGGCCTTGTTAAAATTATAAGGACAATTCGGGCTCCCTGCTCGGCAGGGAGCCTGCTTCTGCCTCTGACCCTCCCCCCTCTCATGTGCTCTCTCTCTCTCATTCTCTCTGTCTCAAATAAAAAAAAAAAATCTTAAAATTATAAGGACAATGACACAAAGGTATGGTGGAAGATGAGTCCGTAAGTCAGTGCAGTTAACACAGTGGTGTTGTGGCTTTATCATCTAGGCTGGTCTTCGACTTTGTGGGTGGCTTTTCCAGAGGGGCTGCTGATGGAGTGTGTGGTTTAAAGTTCTGGAATTGAACTCTGTAGCCTTGAATCCTGACCCCATCAATTTCTTATCATGTATCCTTGACCTATTAACGTACCCTCACTAGGCCTTTACTATAAATGAGCAGTTCCTATTCATATCTTCTTAGATTATCATAATGATGAAAAGAAACAATGTGTGATTAAATCAACAAATATAAAGGTATTTACATTGTAAATACCTTAGCTCTCGTGTGAGGCACAAAATTAATAATCAGTATTAAGGGCTACTATTAATATTAGTGTTGGTACAGTTTCATCATCAGAAAGATGCTTGTTGAATACTAGATTAAAATTCTTTGCTTTAATCAGGAAATGTGTCTGATGATTTGCTCCTCCCCATTTCTAGTTGGTGTTGAATTAAATCTAAATTCATGCTCCTAGGCTCCTCTTTTCCATACTCTGTGCAGACTCCTTTCTTCCCTGAAGAAGAATTACTTGACAGGATACAATGCACATGATTAGAGTTCTGCTAGTTTAAGCCAGTTTATTATAATGGATTCAGTTGAGGCTTGGTTATAGTCCAGCATTAGCCATTTTATTAACTGTGAAGAGGTTACAGCTTTAGATTTGTTGATTCAATCATGCCTTCTAAAGATGGTATCTGAAACACCTTAATTAAACCTGGCTGTTCCTAAATTTCCTCAGCCACTTCTTCTACTCTATTTCTAATTTTACTCTTAGAAGGGAAGCTTTCTGCTTCTATACAATTGAAAACATAAAGAATCCTAGATTTTAGTGTGATTAGATTGATTATTATGAACAGAATGCAAGTATCAAAGCTTTTAAGTGAAAAGATCTACATGAACAAAAATCTTTTCCTTTATTTTTGTCATGAACCGGTGATTTGAATTTAGCACATCTGTTTGTGTAAAGAAGTAGATTTGTTATTGTAATAAATAGTGACAAATCATTGATCACATGACTCTTGAAAACAAACCTGGCAATGAGTTTTATCTCATGTGTTCAAAACTCACCATCACATATGCCTAAATTTTTAAAATGTTGGTAGACTAGGTTGTTATAACCATCTGCAGTCAAATATGGTATGCAAAACAAAGACCGATTTGTGTAACTATTTCCTTGCTTCAATAATGAAAGTCATCACATTATTTTTTTACACATAATTACGCATAGTTTGGTATGAGGTAGACACTTTTCAGAAGTGAATAATTTGGGGCCATTTTCTTCTAAAATGTGTTTGTAAAGAGTATTAATCTAGCATAGGCAAGGGGAACCAGCAAGCCTCTGATTAAAATGCCTTTCCCAAACACACAACCATAAATTTATGCAAATTTAATAAGCTCTCCTTTTTTTTATTTGCTTTTTTTAATAGAGATTTTATTTATTTTATTTTGTTTAAGAGAGAGACAGAGTGAGCACGAGCCAGGGGAGGGGCAGATGGAGAAGGACAAGCAGACTCCTTGCTGAGCAGGGAGCCAGATGCTGCCCAGATCCCAGGACCCTGAGATCATGACCTGAGCCAGAATCAGACGCTTAACCAACTGAGCCACCCAGGTGCCCCCACTTCTTTTTAAGGCAGAATCTAAGATCCATTCTCCTGCCCACACCTATACCTTAAGGTGAATTATCTTGATAAAAATTACAGGTACTTTTCTCTAAATGCCTAGCTTAAGTCAGCTACCCTAAAAGAATCAAAGTTTTCATTGGTAGGTAGGAAGTGGTAATTTCAGAACTTTGAATTGTGCTTAGATTCAGCAGGCAGCCAAAGAGAAAAATAAGAACACTGGGATCAAGGGTTAAAAGAAGTATGACTGAAGGTCTTGGGAGGACAGAGGCAGAAAAGGGAAGTGAGAGGAGGCCAAAGAAACACTTGAGCTGTGTGATGCTGCCTTGGGCACTGTTGACCGGTATGAAGCTGAACATCATCTCTGGTGACATCTTTGGTGGACCTGTCCCAGATTGCCTGCGCTTAGCTTCGGGCGCTAATTTTCTTTCCTCATACAATCCAATCTATTAAATGTCTGATATAGTTTTTCAGGCTTGAAGAGGGATTCCTTTTCTTTTATGGGGGTGGGGGAGGGGTCAGGCCCGGGATAAGAGGAAGCATTAACTGCTTCATTCATTCATACATCACAAATATGCTTCTCTCCCACCTCTCCTTCCTCATTCCCTACCACACACAGGCACTTCTAAAGCTCTCTGATATTCCTTAAAATATAACAGGCTTCCTGGCATAAGAAGAGGCAATAGCTCAGAGGAGTGACAGATACTTTTAAGCCAGGAGGGAAAAAATTGACACAAGCTATTTTTCAGAATTGTTTTTTGATGGCGTATGCCCTAGTGAGACACAAGCCTACAGAAAGGTGGCAATTATTAAGCCCTATAACTCAAGTTTACTTGAGGTCCTGAAAACTCTACACAGCCCGTAAGAGAATTCCCTATGGGATAGTATGAGCAAGACACGTATCTATTTTGTAAGGTTATCTATTTCATTACATTTGACATTTTCAAGTCTCTGGCAATAGGCAAGAAAGATGGACCTTCACAAAGACACAGATCACACAAACAAAATGGAGTTAAAACTATAAGAGACGAACTGTCTTCTCTCCAAACATTATTTAAGTACATATATGACTAATATGAATTTCCTTATGCGTTTGAATGTAGCAGATAGTTGATCATACTTTACACCTGGAAAAATCATAAAGATAGAGGCCAAAAAATTCTATTCTTTCATTTCTATCTCTTTTTCTTAAAGATTTTATTTATTTATTTACAGAGAGAGAGAGAGAGAACACAAGCAGGGGCAGTGGGAGAAGGAGAAGCAGACTCCCCGCTGAGCAGGGAGCCTGACTCGGGACTCAACCCCGGGATCCTGGGATCAAGACCTGAGCCGAAGGCAGACACTTAACTAACTGATAACTCCCCCACCACACACACATACACACACATCTCTATATCTTTTATCTCTATGTCTATACTCTTTAACTCAATTACAAAATGAAAATGATGGTATTTATTTTTACATTGGGATATGAAGATTTTCTACCTTTATTCAGTCATCTAGATTAGCTTCTTTATTACATACTCCAAGCCCACTTGTAACTCACCTGCCGCCTAGTTGGGCCTACTCACAATCATAGTGGTCATAATTACTGAGGTATTATTGGATATAAGGTATATGAAGTGCTAGGTCATTCTCTGACTTAGAGTGGACATCAAGAAGAAAGAAGAAACAGGGGCGCCTGGGTGGCTCAGTTGGTTAAGTGACTGCCTTCGGCTCAGGTCATGATCCTGGAGTCCCTGGATCAAGTCCTGCATCGGGCTCCTGCTCGGCAGGGAGTCTGCTTCTCCCTCTGACCCTCCTCCCTCTCATGCTCTCTGTCTCTCATTCTCTCTCTCTCAAATAAATAAATAAAATCTTTAAAAAAAAAAAGAAAGAAGAAACAAAGCACAATCACTTATTGAATGGCAGCTGAGCCTATGTATATGCGAGATAAGGCAACTTTGGCTTTAAAGTGCTGACACTTAAAAAAAATGCTGGTACTCTAATAGGGGAGAGATCAGCAAAGATAGTGTCACATTGTAAATACTAACTAATATTCACTTAATGAGCACTCATGATTTGATGGGAAAAAACCACTTCATAAACTAAACCTGTGGAAATTGCAGTCATTGTGCTATATGCAAGGCACTGTGGAATCACAAAAGAGAAGCTCTGTTAATAGCCTGTTAGGGGGAGGGTGGAATATAAAGCATGGGGTTTCCCGTGACTGCTTGGTAAAGGTAAGAATGGCCTCAGAGTGATGGCATTTGAAATGGGTCAATGAATGAGTAGGAATATGCCTGGTGAAAAAAAAAGAGAGGATTAGACAGAGGGGTCTACTTGCACAAATGTGGTCTTTTGGAAGGGTCCCACGGGTGGGTGACCGAGAGACTGTGTCAGGAGCATGGGGGCAGAGTGTAGCATTACAGGAGGTAACACCAGAGTTTTAAAGCAGAGGGCAAAGCACCTCTTTGGTTAAGCTAAAAAGCTGTGGGTTTTGTCCTGTGGGCAATAGGAGGTCACGGAGGACCTGTTTGTCAGCTTTTATCCTCTGTATCTCCCCATCTCTGTGTTTTTCTTCCAATCTTCCTTGTTTCCTTTTTTCTTCTTTCCTTCCTTCCTTTTTTTTTTTTTTTCCTTCTCCTCCTCATCTTTTTCTTTTGTTTTTAATTTAAGGATAATTCTTCTGGTAGAGATGTGGTGGATAGACTAGGATTGGGAGTGGGGGGGTCTGTTGGTGTGTGAAACAGGAAATTTAGCAGTAGTCCAGCAGGAAACTAATGTGAGTGCCTTCTACAGAAAGTAGCTGATGGAAGGAATGGGGCATTTCCTCCACAGCCTTGGAGAGCAAAGGCAGGGAAGATCTCACCTTGCCTCTCTGAGCCCAGTATATCATGCCACTGCCCAGCACAATGTAGGCAGTCTGTGAAGATTTACTTATTGCTGGCGAACAGTAATGGTGAATAAAAGCATGCTTTCTGTTTCGTGAAACTGAATCAACTGGTGAAGCCTTTTACCAAGGTCAAAAATAAAGGATGTGGAAAATATTTGTGAGGGAAAAGGGAGAGACAAGTTCCACTTTTGTTTTGCTCAGTTTAGCATGTCTCCGGGAAGAGGTGATGTCTTTGTCCAACAAATGCTTGGAAATACAAGTTCTTGAAAAAGGGAAAGGAGGAGAGATGGTCCCCAAAAGATGAAGTTTCATCATATGGTGGTATAGTACAAACAATTTAAAGTGCTGATTTTACCTCTGGAAGCAATCGTTCACTTTCAGAAGGAACATCACCTATTTCTAGCTATTAGAATGTCAACTACTATTTCTAAAGAGGTATTGCCACAGAGATAAATTTGGAGTGTTAAAATGTCTCTCTTGTTTCTTTCAAACATGAGCAGTTTGCCTTTTCCATCTATACAGCAGGCACAATTATTAGAAGATACATTACTTTCTTCCTTGGAAGGAAAACTTTGAGAAATATGACATCTCTTTCCCAAGATTAGCCACAAAATATTAGGCTAAGAATGAGGCAGCCAATTCTGTTCATGCTTATGAACAAAAAGGAAATTAGTTTTTTTTGTAAAGGCTACTCATGTTCCAAAGTTTGTGAGTTTGAACCACAAAATTCATTTTTTTGTTGAAATATACTACATTACCTCAGCTTAAGTTGAGTTCACAGTACTTTAAAAAAGTACTTTGAAAAAATACTGTAATACGGGCTTCCTGGCTGGCTCAGTTGGAAGAACATGCAATTCTTGATCTTGGGGTTGAGCGTTCGAGCCCCACATTGGATATAGAGATTACTTAAAAAATAAATAAATATTTTTAGAGTATCTCTGAGAATAAATCTTTTAAAAAGATACTATAATACATCGCATAATATATAGAACTGTTGAGTGTTATACACATGTATTATTGTGTGTCAAGTGTACTCCAATAAAAACAATAATATAACAACAAAATACCTTATATGTATTGATTATGTTTCTTGAATTGTTACTTTATTTTATTTTAATCTAATGATTAACTTACAAATTGTATATCCTGTCCAATAAGCTATTACTTTAAGTCCCTGTAAAACAATAAGACAGACCATTACAAAGTAGATTGATTCTGGATCACGTAAGCATTTGCTAATCTTGGTGCTGAATTCATTTCTTTTAGGAACATGTTGCAAAAGTTAGGGGAAGAAAAAAGTCTTTGTATTACTCTCTAGTATGAAATGGTAGAGCCTTTTAAATGTATGTATAAACAGTATGAAGTGTTTATCCTAAATAATTTTATTAGTTAAGTTTCTGTTTCCTTGCTAGAAAATCCTCAAACTTGCCTCCACAAACCAATATAATCAAATTAGTTTTTCTAAATAATAAATCTGTAAGTATCAGTTGAAGTTTAATCCCAGTGTCCTTGAAACATTCTACTGAACTTTCAAATTTCCAGTAAACAACTATGGTTGGTAATAATATGCCTGGTAGAACAAAGAAAATGTGGCTATCTCCAATTCTAAAGCTAAGTTTTAGAAAACACGCATCAGAGAAGAGGGACCACAGACCTATTTTTAATGTATAAGCAAGCTAGAGCCCATATTTTATTTTGATCAGGGGAATTAAGAAAAATCTTTGTTTGGAGGAAATATTTAACTTCAGAGTTTCCACATTGGGTTTCTTCTAGTTCTTGTTGTTTGGACATTTTTATGGAAATACACTTTGTTTTTTAGATACCATCTGCTCCTCCCTTATTTTGGTCAGCCCCCCACATCTGGTTGTTCTGGAATTGTTCATGAAATCTCAGACAGGATCATCATGACCTCACTAGAGTGGTTGAAAAAGGAGCAGATGAACATCAAGAAGACTTAGCTCATGTTTTTCAGATAAATAACTCTAAAGAGAAAACGCAGAAAGCAAACACATGAACATAGTTGATACAGAGCAATGAGGCAAAGTTGTGGTGATTATTTTTAAAGAATTTATTAATCTTTGTAAAATGAAAAGGGGAAAAAAAACAGACGATGATCTTTAAGGAACCACAGACTCTAACTATTAAACTAAAACCTTGGTTTAAACATGTTTCAAATCATGAGTATCTGTAAATATGAGTATTCAGTATTTTAAACATATCCTAATATATTTGGTCATAGTTCAAGAAAATTGCCAGGATTAGGTGTTTGAGATTACCAAAGCAATACCATGTGTTTCTGGAACTGTTGCATTTCTATTGAGTAAGTTGTTTAAATGATTTTTGGATTCTGTATTTTAAGTGAGGCTGGGATAATAAAGTTAGTATATTTAAGTAATTGATTTGTTTGGGAATGGTCTATTTAGTAATAGAAACAGCTCTTGGGCAAGTCTTCAGTACCATTTCAAAGTGCTTATTTAATTTTTCATATTACGGGAGTTATCTTGATAGAAATAATACCAGGTTACTTAATCATTTATAATATATTTAATCATTGATTGGTTACTTAATCATTTATAAAGTATTTACTTTTTCCTGTGGGGGAGGATGGGGACACTGACAGCTTTTCTTATCTTTAGTTATTTGGACAAATAAACACAAAAAAACTTCATACCTTTTAAAAACCATACTTAAAAAAAAGGATGTGGTTAAAGTAGGGGTATCCAGGACTAGGTTATGGTTAGAATGTACCTGCAGTTAACCTAGTAAATTTTGACCATGACTAAAGCAGCAAAGAGAATTTGAGCAGGAGTCCATTAGCCAGATAATTTGGCTACAGGGATAATTTCAACCAAAAAGATGTTGAAACATTCAGGTAATGAAAAAGTGTGATGAGATTGAAAGTTCCAAATATGTTTCACTGTCTTTCTCATTTGGATACTGTGTTTTAATTACTTGAATCTCAACCTTCTCGGAAATATAACTTTGTAAATGTTGATGTTCTGCATAGGAAATCTTAGTGAAACCTACATTGGTAGATTGCATCAGAGCCTCAAAATGCAAGAAATGGTCTTGGTCAGTATAGCATTAAAGCAGTTCATTGAAATGAAAGAAGAGATGCTTCTCAGTTTTCCTGTATGTTTGGGTAATCTTTTAAAATATATGTCATTTTTAGGTCTGCAGGAGGAAAGCATTATTATTATGGCCTTTACATAGAAAGAAAAGATACGGGGAATGATGACCTACTCATGAATCGCTGGCTTTAGGCATCATAATATATATTAAAGAAAGAGTTGAAGAGGCTAGCAAACATCATGCAAACATTTTATAGGTTTATTTTTTTTCTTTCCCCTCCAATGCATTTATTCGGAAACTGCTTATTTGCCTGAATTTGCCCTGTTGGCAAAATTTTTATACCAGACAGCTACTTTTTATTGTTGCTGCACATCATGAATAACAGCTTTATTTGATGGCAAATGAGATGCCCCAAGTTGCAAGCTTTCCATAAACATATCTGAATTGTTCAATTTCCTTCTCATTGTATAAATTCCATCTTGGCCCTTTGCCTGCTGATATTCAGATAAAGATTTCATTCATTTTCAAAACTGTGCTATGGTGCTTGCTATCATAAGTGGTAAGATTGTTCAATTCATATTAGCTATACAAATACTATACAGGTTTTTATCAGATATTTCTAAAATCATTTCTTTGTAATAAGTGGTAATGAGAACAATAAAAGAATGTCTCCAGTTGGTTTTCCAAACAGTGGTGGCAATAGATTTAGTAATGTGACTGTGTAGAAGTCATTTTCTGAAGAAAATATCTTAATGAATTATTCTGTTTCCTTTTCTTCCATGTCTTGCTAATATGGATTTGGAAACTATGATTGCTGATTGATTCCAAATGACTTGGCTCTTTGTTTCCCAATTAGGTAAGTGATTTTCATTCTTTGTCACTTGTAGGAGTCCATGGTTGTATTTTTAAATCATTGTTTGTTGCCAGTTTGTCCTGTTGAGTTCTCTGGCAAAATGAGGTAAAAATGAGACATAAAAAGACAAATCACCATTTTCAGAAAAGCACTTAAGGTCTATTTCATTAGCTGGCATAGGATACAAATTAACAAGAAGACCCTGCCCGGTTGTTCCTGTTCATAGGAACCATATGTTCAAATTCGTTTAAGTCCTTTCTGTGGAATGGCTTTTGTTTTTAAAGGAGCTGTCAGATCTTGCCCGGAAAGTTTCAGGTTATACCAAACTAGTTACCCATTATAATACTAGTTACCCAGCTATTAGAATGCATGCCACATGGTAGATAATGACAGTTCGACATACAATCAGTAGCTAACAATTTTGATGATCCTGAAGATATCTAGGCTAAAAAAATTCAACTTCGGAGTCTGAGGTATTGTCATTTATTCTGTTCTAGAACTGGAATCGCAAAACTATAGTCTATGGGCCAAATCTGGCAACCATAAGTTAAGAATGCTCTTTATGGGGCGCCTGGGTGGCTCAGTTGGTTAAGCGACTGCCTTCGGCTCAGGTCATGATCCTGGAGTCCCAGGATCAAGTCCCGCATCGGGCTCCCTGCTCGGCAGGGAGTCTGCTTCTCCCTCTGACCCTCCTCCCTCTCATGCTCTCTGTTTCTCATTCTCTCTCTCGCAAATAAATAAAAAATCTTAAAAAAAAAAGAATGCTCTTTATGGTTTTAAATGATTGACAAAAAAAAATCAAAAGAAAACTAATATTTTGTAACACAAAAATTACTTGAAATTTAAATCTTGGTGCTAAAAATTTCATTTGTTGGAATGCAGCCATACTCATTACATTATATTTTGTTAATGGCTGCTTGCTCACTGCACCTATATGGCCCCCAAATCCTAAAATATTTATTTTCTGATCCTTAACAGAAAAAGTTTGCTGACCCCCTTGCTTGAGCACCAGCATACAAGAGGTTAATTCTCACAGCCTCCCACTGTGGGGCTACCATACAAAGAGAAATCATTACACATTACACATTACACAACTGGCCTTTTCTTCTATCATGGGGGCATCTACCATACCTAAAATGACCGCATCAGACCAGATGGAAGAGCAGATCTTGATTGTACATTTAAATTTGCCTGTCATAGCCTTTTCCATAGTTATATTCCTTGTACCTTTGAGCCCTAAAACATTCAACACATTAATTTATTTTTACTACTGGTGGATCTCTGAGCTTGCCCACAAATATTCAAAGCCCAGTGGCTAATGGGAACTGAGGAAGTGTCATTTTGTGTGGCTGGTGAAGCAGCAGCACATAATATAATGAAAAAGAATTTCCTCAAACTTTTAAATGCTTCTCAAGGATCTGTTTCACCTAAGAGAATACTAACATTCTATAGATACTGGCTCTTCTGAAGTATACATTATGGTGTTGGAAACATCTAGTGCTCATCATTGCAATCTAGCTTAGCCTCTAGTAAGCGTGGTTGTACTTTGTGAAATAGATTTAGCAGAATTTTTCAGAGGTGATGTGGAATATGAGTGATTATACATTTATTCTGATGAAGACAATCTTAGCTAAAAATACATTTCTAGTTCTTTTCCTCTTTGCATTTATTGGAAATGAATGCATTTGTAGTTTGAGACAGAAAAAAAATAAGAGAACAAAGAATATTCTTGGAATATTGCAAGAAAGAGCAATGTAGGAATCACTGGATATTAAGAATATGCATTATCTCATAGGTTTAGGCCACTGGGAAATAAAGCTTCTGTGCGTGTATTTGATATATAAAGGCAGACACAAAGAAAAAGGCAAACATACAATGGTTATTCTGGTATGGTACAATTATATAGTGTGTGTTCCAACTCTTTCATGAAAATTTGACATTACTGTACTTCAGCTAGAAGCAGCGGGAATCACCAGGGAAAGAACAGCTGGATATTTTATTAGGTTTTATGTTATACATAAGGAGACCATGTTTTCCATTGTCAGTGTGTAAAAGAAAATGAAAGCTCTGGGCATCGTTAAAGTCTCGAAAGCGTACGATGTGTCAGCTCGGTTCTCTGAGCACCTGGATTGAAAGCACAGTGTGAGGTCACTGTAAAACAAAAACAGACCGTCTGCTTTAGTTGGAATTTCAAGAGTTGATTTTAAAAAAATAGTCCATAATTGTTGTAAAGAGAATTATTCTTTTGGACCTAGACAGTTACGTGTATGAATATCTGCTTATGTAGCTGTTTGAACATGTCTTCCATATTATTGCACCTGAAAAGCTCTTTGCTGTACCCTAAGGGGCACTAGGAAGCTCATTGGAGCTAGAGAAGCTGGAGACTCCCCATTTGCTGGTACTAATAGTGTTGCACTCTTGATGAATGATTGTCCCCAACTCTCCAGTTGGGCCCCTTTTGTTGGATCATTTTTGTTGAACATGTCCTCTCCCCATAAACACATTGTTTTGATTGGTGTAGTCATTGCGTCCCTCCTTGTAAGTGGCTTTATGTTGGGGACCATTTATCATATATCTTTAAAAGTTCCAAAAAACCCATCACTGTGTTCCTCATACAGTGGTTGCTTTTAAAGGACAGTTGACACTTCAAGAGTGTGAGGATTAAGGGCACTGATCCTTTTTGCAAAATTGGAAATCCGGGTATAACTTTTGATTCGCCAAAAACTTAACTGCTAATAGCTTGCTGTTGACTGGAAGCTTTATAACATAAACAGCTGATTAACACATATTTTTGTATGTAATATGTATTATATATCATATTCTCACAATAAAGTAAGCTAAAGAAAAGGAAATATTATTAAGAATACCTTAAGGAAGGGGCACCTGTGTGGCTCAGTAGGTTAAGCGTCTGCCTTTGGCTCAGGTCATGATCTCAGGGTCCTGGGATCGGGCCCCATGTCAGGCCCTATGCTCAGCAGGTAGTCTGCTTCTCCCTCTCACTCTCCCTCTGTTCTCTCTCGCTCTCAAATAAATAAATAAAATCTTAAAAAAATAAAGAATACCTTAAGGAAGAGAAAATACATTTACATTACAGCACTGTGTTTATAAAAAAAAAAAAATCCATATATAAGTGGACCCACAGTTAAAACCTCTGTTGCTACAGGGACAATTGTACTGTATTAGTCTGCTCAGTCTGCCATATCAAAATATTAAAGACTGGGTGGCTTCAACAACAGAAATTTATTTTCCCACAATTCCGGATGATGTAAGTCTGAGATCAGGATGCCAGTATGGTCATGTTCTGGTGAGAGCTCTCCTCCTAGCTTGCAGCCTGCCAACTTCTCACTGTGTCCTCACACAGTCCTGTTGGATGAAGAGTCTACCCTTATGACCTTATTTAACCTTAATTAATTCTTAAAGACCTTATCTCCTGATAGAGTCCCATTGGGGGTTAGGGCTTCAACAGATGAATTTAGGGGGATGTAATTCAGTCCATAATAAGTACCTATGACAGAAATTGACTTATGCAAGATAGTGGACTAAATTGTTTCGCTTATCATATGAAGCTATAAGAGGTGTTTATCTGTAGACTTAGGTTACCGATAACTTATCCATGAGTTGGAGTATTTTTCTTTAAATCTTTGTTATACACTGATATTGTATCTACTAAATTATAAAACACATTTCAAATATTCAAGAAGATTCTACAGTCTGGCTATAATTTCTTTTTTTATCACCTTAAAGGGAACACAACAGATTGAACACTGATTCTATTTATCATTCTTGAATCCACTTATTTGTATATTTACCACTGATAAAGTGCCCAACTATATACAGGAGGGGGATGAACCCAGGGCCATAAGATCTAAAGAACAACATTCTGCCCTTTAGGAACTCATAGTTGGCAAAAACAAACAGTTTCAGAGCAACATGTTAAGTTCTTAACATAATTTGCTATTGAAATAAAAATAAAGCAGTGCCCATAATTCTTCAGAAATGAATGGTTTTTCACTGGTGATAACATCTAATCGTTAAGAGTGAGTTTTCAACTGGAAAGAGAAAGGCAGCAAACACCAGGCAAAGGGAAAGGCAAGTACAAAGCAAAGATATTGGTGAATAAGTATAACCTCAGACCCTGCAAACCAATGTGCTGAACAAGATGAAAACAATGAAATGTTCCAAAGTTATTATTTTTTTTTATTGAGGTTGTACCATCTGCCAGGTTCCAGATTATGTGAATTGATGTCAGGTGGGAAATCAAACTAACATCCCTGTTCTCAAGCTGATTTTCTAGGGAAAAGAGAATTAATAAACAAGTAAGTGAGTGATCAAGAGTTATAAATGCAGGGTATATGAAAAATGACCTTGATATAGAGATACAGTAATCCTCCAAGGTTGGTCAGAAATATCCTTCAGAGAACATAATGAAAAAGTGATGTTTGACTTAAAAGTGGAATGACAAGAGTCACCCATGTAAAGATCCAGGCAAATTAAATACTTTCCTTGATAAATCAAAAATATTGTTTCTTAAAAAAAATGACATGTAGGTCTTGCTTTAAAATACAGAAAAAAAACCTGGGAAGATAAATGAAATAGTGTTAATAAATGAGATGGGGGTACTAGCTGAATAAGAAAGCTGGTGGATATTAAAGATGGGTGGTAGGTATTTGGGAGTCTGTTATAGGATTCGTTCTAATTTTATGTACATTTGAAAATATCCATAATAAAAGCTATTTATTTTTAAAGTGCTTTATCTTCTAACAATCTGGGTTTTTGGGGCATCAAACTATCATAATGAACATTTTGATCATCCATTTTTGAGTTGGAGTGCATTTGTTAACTATTGCAGTATGACAAATTACCCCAAAGCTTAGAGGCTTCAAACAGTAATCAGTATCCATTATCCCTCACAGTTTATAAGGGTCAAGAATATGGGGTTCTGGCTTGTGAGATACCCCCCAAGACATAAAAAAAATCGATAATGAGGTTTTAGTTAAGATGTCCATAAAGGCTGATTTCAGGTAAACTGGCTTGATTGGGTAGAGGATCTTTGTGCAAGGTGATTTACTCACATGACTGGCAAGTTGATGCTGGTTGTTGACAGGAGGACTGTTTCTCCTTGGTAGGCCTCTCGACAGGGCCGTCTTTGTACCCTCACAGTATGGCATTTGGCTTTTCCTGAGAAGTCCAAGATCAGGTAGAAACAGCAATGTCCTGGAAATCACATGTCCTTACTTCTGCATTATTGTATTGTTCACATAAGTCAGCCCTACTCAGTGTGGGAGGGCACTATGTAAGGATGTGAGTACCAGGAGATGAAGACAACTGTTGGCCATCTTAGAGGCTACCTACCTCAGGGAGAAATAGTATTTTTAGTATTTAAACAGTATTTGTAGTATTTAGTATTTGGCATTATGGAATTGATGCCAATAAATACATAAATAAATAAGTAAATCCCTAGTTAATTTGTGATTTTCAACTACTAACTGACATAATTATCTTTGAACTTCAATATCCATATTTGGTCTCTAGAGTATGCATTTATATAATAATGTCTTTCTTCCAATCAGGTACTTAAATTAGCTTTATTTAATGGAATAATGATATTAAATACCTTTGTAAATCAAAAGGTGAAAATATATGCTGGGAATAAATTATCAAGACTTTGTCCAGCATAATTGATGGTGATTATTTTCCAGTATACTCTTCAATTCATTGCTGTAATAATCTTTTCAACCAATTAACAGCCAATTTGGTCTATTATGTTAAAATGTTAGCCACATTATTTGCCTGTTAATGTAGGTTAAATGTTAATTATGCTGTTCTATAGCGACTAACACGGTACACTAGGAAATTGCACATATTATTGGTTCATTCTTTGGCTCTGGTGTATTAATGCACCTCATTATCATTGTGCTAATTTTAGTATGAAGCACATCATATTCTATGGCATTTAAAACAAAATCACCAGTCTTCTATTGCTTCCCACCAAACATTAGATACTTTTGTGTTTTGGAGCAGTTTACATGATTAAACAGGTAATGATCTTCCAGTCTTGGCTTGCATTTGATATATTCAGGTGGGCCTTGCTCAATATATTTTAAACAGCTCTAGGTCAAAGTGTAATCTTCTTTGCAACAAATACAAGTCATAATTTTAAGTTAAATGTACATTTAAGCTTCATGAGTACTATGATTATAAATACAATTACATTTATTCCTTCAATTCTACTGCTAATAGAATGGAATATCAACTTACTTCCTGAGTCTAGTTTTATTACTCCTCTTTCCCCTCTTAGAACATCAGGTAATTTTTTTTTTTTTAGTGCCAGTGAGCAGCCTTTGGCAATAGGGTTTGTATTAATTTTCTATTGCTCTTTAATAAAGTACCATAGGTGTAATGTCTTAAAACAACATCTATTTATTATCTCACAGTTGAGTAGGTCAGAAGTCCAGGTTCAACATTTTGTCTCCTCTGGGTTTTACACCAAAATCAAGGTGTCGGCAAGGCTGCATTTCTTTCTGGAGACCCTAGGGATGCATCTACTCTTTAGTTTATTCAGGTTCATGACAGAATTCAGTTCCTTGCAATTGTATGACTGAACTTCTCGTTTCCTTGGTGGGTGTTGACAATGGGATGAGGAGAGGGTCTTTTGGAGGGGTGGGTATCACCTACAGGCTGCTAGCACTCCTTGTCTTGTGGCCCATTTCCTCCATTTTTATGCCAGCAACAGAAGGTTGAGTCCTTCTCAAAGTTAGAATTCCTCTGAATCCCCTTCTACCTTGCCTTTGCTGACTTCAGACGGAGGAGAAAAAAAAATTAAAAAAAAAAAAAAAAGCCATGTGATTGGATTGAGCCCACCTATAATCCAGAGTAAATTCCCCATTTCACAATTAATCACCTGAATTCCACCTGCAAAGACCCTCCACAGCAGTACCTGATTGATTAACCGGTAGAAGGGAATCTGCCAGGGATATCTTTAGAATCCTGCCTCTGCCTACTACAGGATTGTTGGTTGGTTAGAGGCTTGGAGTGATATTGCTTGAGTGAGGTCACTCAGAAAAAGTTACAATTACATTGAGTCCTCAGCAACACAAAGAGTCTAAGAAGATATGGAGAGAAAACTCAGGAAAAGACTACTCTAATTATAAGTGCACCATGCAACCCAAGTTTCATAAGTGACCTATGGCCTATAAAGAAAAACAGACACCAGGGCGCCTGGTGGCACAGTTGGTTAAGCTCTTGGTTTTGGCTCAGTTCATGATCTCATAGTGGTGAGATCAAACCCTGCTTCGGGCTCCTCAGTCAGAGTGGAATCTGCTTGAGTTTCTCTCTCTTTCTCCCTCTGCTCCTTCCCCCTCTCTCTTTCTTTCTCTCTCTAAAACAAATAAATGAATCTTAAAAAAAAACAAAACAAAACACAGGCACCAACCAAACCAAAACAATTGCAACATAAATATCTTGTATTTCAGACCTGAATTTATTTCTGATTATATGCTAATAAATAAACAAATGTCATAATTTCCCCTTCCTTGTTCTTAAAAATATTGCTGTAGCAATGGTCCCCTTTTTCTCTGATCTAGCCCACTCCCATCAGCACATGTTTATGTTTATTTCTATCATTAAACACACACACACACACACACACACAGAAACTTTATTGTAAACATTCACCCCTTGTCTCTCCTTATCTATTCTGTCTGCAATTTCTTTCCAATTTTTCCTTGAACCCACTCTAAAATCATCATTTTACCCCAGTCTTTCTACCCAAACTGCCCTTATCATGAACCCTGGTGACTTTCACATTACTAAATCTGATGGCCATGTCAGAGTATTCATTTTAATAGACCTATAATCAGCATTTGATTCAGATGATGCCTCCCTCATTCTGGATACATTTTCCTCCTTGATGACTTCCAGGACAGCATACTTGCATTGTTTTCCTCCTGTTTGCCTAGGCACTTCTTCCGGGATACATATGCTGGTTCCACCTTCTTGCCTAAACCTTACATTTTAGAATACCCCCACCCATGGCCCTTGAACCTCTTCATTTTCTACCCAAATGTATTTTCTAAGTGATCTCAACAATTTTCATAGCTATGCCCTCGCTATATGCTGAAAATCACTGAAGTAATATCTGAATCCTGGACATCCCTGAACTTCCAAAACTATTAACTAAATATTCCATTTAAAGTCCAAAATGAATCTCAAAATTAACATACTCCAAACTGAACTCCTAAAATTTCTAATTCCCTCTCTAAAACCTGCTCTACCCACAATTTTCCGCTTACTTAAAACAAAGATCTTCATCTTGTACATCTTTCTCTAATCCCTTATCCAATCCATGGTGAAAAGGTATCTCTTCTATTTTCAGAATATATCCAGATTATATTAATCTCCTTTGGCACCACCCAGCATTGAGCAAACCAATATCTCTTACTTGAATTATGGCAAAATCCTCCTGACAAATCTCTCTAAGTCCGTCAATCCGTCCATTTGGTAAAATCTTACATCAGCACCAGGGCCCACCACATCTCTGACCTCTTTGCTAATAGTCTCCCCATTGCCAAGTCTGCATTCACTTCCTTTCATTTTCTCACAGATGACTGGCTTTTTCCCCAGAGTCTATGTCCTAGCTATTAGCTTTAACAGTAGATATCCGTTTGGTCAGCTCTCCTGTTCTTTAAGTCTTTCTTCAGAAAGCTTCCTCTCCAGGAGGGCTTCCCTTGTCACTCCTCTTTACATTGCATTCTCCCCATCCATACATTTCCTAGTCCTATTTCTTATTTTATCTTCTTCTCATGTACCTATCATCAGCCTAAACTATAAACTCCATGTGGGCAGACATTTTTATCTGCATTTTTCTCACTATTTCAGTGCCTAGAGCAGAGGTTGAATTATAGTAGGTGGTCAGTAAATGTTTAATGGTGAGAAATTAAAAAGGAAATATGTGAAAGTCATTGATACTTTGGTGCTGGCTATGACCCTTTATGGTAGATACAGCAAGTATTATTTTCTTTATTTTCCAAATGAGGGCAATTATATGTCTTGCCCAAGGTCACAAAACTAGTTAAAGTGTCAGAGATTAAACCAAAACTCAACTCTCTTGACTCCTAACCTGGTTTTCTTTCCACTACAATAGGTGCTAAAAATATAGTGTTGTCTGTTCTTGGGAACTACAGTGCAGTGTCCCCCAAGAACCTGGAAATAAAGAAATAAGATTGCCTTCTGAGAGTTACACTATGAAATCAACATATAATGAGTTACCTTAAAGAAACTAGAATTGCTTTTAAACCAAAGGGACCCTTCCTGAATAAATGGCTTACCATTTCTAAAGAGAAAGTTTTAATAAGGTAAGGCAGACTTAGAGGCACTTCGAAAGAATACTCAAACGCAAAAGTTAGTAAAATGCATCCAAGGGAGTGGAGTTTCATTCAACCGGTGAATTATGATTCCAGAACCTCTGTCTGTGGATGAGTCAGATTCTCTTAGTGATGCCAGTGAACATTGATTCCTCTCACTAACCCATTTTGTTTTTCTCATTCCATAATTATCAAACAACTTTATGATTAATAATTGATTTTCCATATTCTGCCTTTCTACAGAGGAAGAATCCCTGGCAAAATGTCCTCCCTTGCAACTTTGTTCTGATGTTAACTATTTCTTATTAAAAGTTAATAAATTGACCTTATGATTATGATTTGGCTTCTGTGAAGCTTACTTTTGGGAGATCCTCCTGACACATATATTCTGATTTATTTGACAGTTATGTTCTAAGGATATGTTAAAAATTAGATTGTGATTTTATATATCAATTTCCCTGACTTGGTTAATTGAATGTGAGTTTCTGTACCTCTTCCTTCTTCTACTGAATATAGAAGTGCTTTTAATCTTTCAGCTGTAGAAGAAAATCAACCAGAGCTTTCATAGTGCCAGCCTGAAAGACAGTCCTAATTTAGAGAAGGAGGATGGACTTCTTTAAAGTAGGGCTTTAGCAGGAAGTGTTAACTAAAGTTCAGCAACTTTAGGAAATAGTTGATCAAGGACAGATCTGGTTCTCAGAAGAGGGAGGAATTGCTCTTGCAGATTAATAGCCATTATTTTGGCAATTCGGATTTTTATCAAAAGGTGGTGGAGGGGCACCTGGATGGCTCAGTTGGTTAAGCATCTGACTCTTGATTACGGTTCAGGTCATAATCTCAGGGTCATGAGATTGAGCCCTGGGAGGGACTCTGCTCTGGGTGTGGAGCCTGCTTAAGATTCTGTCTCTCTCTCTCTCTCCCTCTGCCCCTTCTCCCCTTCTCTCCACCCCCCACTGCCAACCTGCGCTCTCTCTCTTAAAAAAAAAAAGGGTGGTGGACAAGGGAAGTTTGTGGCTAAGGTCACCTGCAAGAGGGAGTGGGGAGGAACAGGTGCAGGGAATAGGACACTAGAGAGGCCCAATGGAAAATTCTGTCTTTCTGTGTCTTCACACAAGAAAACCAAATTTCTAAGTCAGCCGGGTTGAGAGCTAAATACACACTTGCTGCCTTTCTGGTTTACCAGGTACAGCTGGCTACAGATTGTTTGTAATGCTTTCATTGATACATTTATATATGTTTCAATAAGTTACATTTTGGTGGTTTCCTCCCTTTTAAGTTTTGAATAATAGCTAACAGCATTCAGGGAAAATATTTCTAGCAAGAAAGCTTTCTTCCTCTTATTTGTTTGTTTTATTCCTGACTTGCCTTTTTAATTTATTTCATCTTAGAAGATAAATCTTAGGGAGGTTTATTGTGACAACTTCAAATTTCTATTATACCATAGTCCAATCTTAAATAATTAATTTTAAGGAACAAAGAGCAACATAAACATATTAAAACATTCTGCCATTGTGATTAAATAAGAACACCTGAATTTTAGTCTTAGAGTTAAAAATTCCTCTTTAAAGTCAAAGCACCATTCAGTTACTACAAAAGTGAAAAATGGGTAAAAGAAGGTGAATAAGAAAAAGTGACATGACTGCACTGGAGGGAGCATGAAAGGAATTATGATGGCAGGTGGAGGGATTGATGATGAGGAGAACTAAGTTATCTCCAGGCCCATGAACTGGGGGGTGAACTGCGATAAAGGGTTCTGCCTTTGAAAACATTAAGGCATCTCATCATGGACATTCTCCCTCAACAAAATGGTGGATCTACATTGAAATACGAAGGAGGTGTGATGTGTTAGACATCAGCAAGTTTGCATTTATCTGCAAGCAAAGAGGAAGATCATTCTAGTAATTAACCTTGTTTTCTCATTAGCCTTAAATTGTTAAGAGCGAATCAGGAAGGATATGTTATGTCAACATCATAAGAAGAAAGAGTACAACATAATCTGGGGTATCTGGCAGACAAGACTTGCAGGTTTCAGTGTTTCACACTAGCTTTCTAGAAGAGCTTGTATTAAACTCAGGTCAAAGCACTACAGAGCTGCATAATGAAAGATGTAGGCTTTTTACTATATCACAGGATACCTGGGATTTGAGTACATGGACAGGCATGCCTGTAGATGTGTTGTCAAACTTCTTGACTCAGATGATGACGATTCATTATATTTCATTATAATTTGTGCATCATTCTCTATGGTAGATGACAATCTTAAATGGGCTGTCTGACCTCATATGTCTGTGCACAACAATGTTACCAAAAGGAGAAACATCAATTATAGGAAACAGTGCTGTTTTTTTCCCAGAGTCTAAAGTCAGTGACATTCTGACAGTAGAATTACAAGGCCATAATGTGCTTTCTTCCTTCATTCGATAAGTCATGAAAAATTAGGATACATTTTTTAACCAAAGAAAAATGTGATATACATTGATCATCCTTAATGCTTTCATTAATGCTTGTTTTCTTTTATAATGGACAAATCATTGAATGTTAACCTCATCTTATTTTTTGTGGGTTCGATGTCCATAGCACCAGTGTGGCAACAAAGAAGTCATCAGTGGGAATGAAGTCTTTTTGTTGAGTTGATCTAATGCTAATTCACTACAGACATTGAAAGTTGGAAACTATTTCTTTCTGTGTCAAGATGGCCAGATCCAGAGGTCAGGAAAATGAGAATCCAGAATATCTGGATTTAAACATCTCCTTTCATATGGTCCATCACAAAGTCCTTATAATTAGTTTGTGTTTGTCTCAACATACCTATTAATCTTGGGTCATATATTGCCTGTGTCTGATTGAATTCCTGTTTACACGTTATCAACAGACTTTTCAAAACTGATCCTTTGAATTCTGTGATAAAGGAAAAGTTCTTATCAGCTAAGGCTTTTTCATGGGCTATTTTTCATGTTAATTTTTTAAAGGACTACCTTATAGGCCCCTTTAATGAATTCTGGGCTCAAGTTCATATTGTAATTTTGCAGTCTCTCCTGTAAGAAATTCCTGTAGCCAGATGATATAGTTCTATAGTGTGGGACACAAACACTTTTGACATTTTGTTAATGACATGAGAGTTTGAACAATGCTGCTTCAGAGAAAGTGGCTTTATGACAAGGTCTCATTTTAGCCAAAGTTTGATTGGAAGAGATCATATGTCTGGGCATAGTTAAGAACCAGGAAGAGGACAGTATGCTTCTGTTCAAGTCCATCCGTTTTATATGAATCAAGATTGGCAGTGCTGAGACAAAAATGTTCAAAGAGGAAGAGTATTTGGCATCAAATTCCTTAGTATGCTTCAAAATAGTTTTTTCATGTATATGATAATTTACCATGGAAACTATTTTTTTAGGATTTATTGATTTATTTCAGGGACAGAGAGACCATACACAAAAGCGGTGGGGAGGGGCAGAGAGAGAGGGAGACAATCCTCAAGCAGACTGTGTTCAGCACAGAGCCTGATGCAGGGTTCGATCCCAGGATCTGTGATCATGACCTGAGCAGAAATCCGGAGTCAGCTCTTTAACTGACTGAGCCACCAAAGTGCCCCAGAAACTTTTTTTTAATGCAATAACTTACTAACACTGCTCAGAACATACATTGGAAAATACTTTCGAAAATCTGAAATCTCTTGGATTGAACTGTAAGTATGGAAAAATGTGTAGATGAATTACATTACTCTCTGTTAATACCACCCGTCTCTTCTGCAACTCCATGCCTGAATTGCTTTTACTGAATTGTATTTTGGAATTATACCCTTGGGCCACATTGAGAATCTTTAGAAGAAACAGCCCTGAGAAACTCATTACTTTATTTACTGTAAGAATTTTGTTAAGGATGTTGTTCTCTGCATTGCCCAGTGGAGAACTCTGAGAACCCCCAAGAGAAATATATCTCCAGGCTCAGTACCAAGAATAGTCTTCTCTTTCCTGAGCTAGTGGTTGTTGGTCTAATGGACACTGAGAGTTATGAAAGTGATTGTTTCCCAGTTTGCACTGAAGCCAAGAAAATGCAGAGCAATTTAGGGCACATTTCTAGGATTTGTACAGAATATCACAGCTTTTTTGTCCTGGTCTCAATGAAGGTTTTTGGTTTTTTTTCTTATTTTCCTATGTTAATTTTCTTTACCTTGATACATTCATCTACTTAGTTTTATTTGATTTTATACTATGGATTTTGGAAGCCATTTATTTATTTATTTATTTATTTATTTATTTATTTAT